>NC_138358.1:12591898-12717830 GCF_046562875.1 Panthera onca | reverse complement strand
CCGGGCAGGAGGGGGGCCCCCCGGGGGTGTGTGGTGTAGACGGATGGCGCCCGGCGAGCCTCGGCGGAAGGGTGGGGTGGGGGCGGGGCTGGCCTGGGGAGGGGGGCGTGACCGGGGGGGGTGCCCGGGGCCCCGGGGGTGGGCTCTGGCCCGCCCGGCCTCCGCTCCCCGGCCGCTAAAAGGCGCTCTGGACACCGCCCCGCTGGTCGCTCGACGCTCTCCGGCCGCGCGGTGAGTGCCCTGGGGTGAGTCCGGCCCGGAGCCGGCGGGCGGCTTCCCCGAGTGCGCCCCAGGCTGCAGGCGGGTGCGCCCCGGGAGCGTCGGCACCGCGTGTGTGCTGCCCCCCAGCCCCCTTCTCCCCAACTTGCGGGACCCCTGGAGGCCGGGTCTCAGCTGGTGCCCCGTTTGCGCCCCGACCACCTCTCCTCCAGGACTGAGGTCCGCCTTTCCCAGCCTCCCCCCCACCGCTCCCCCAACC
This sequence comes from Panthera onca, assembly GCF_046562875.1. Lineage (NCBI taxonomy): Eukaryota > Metazoa > Chordata > Mammalia > Carnivora > Felidae > Panthera > Panthera onca. The sequence goes on along the minus strand of NC_138358.1, from coordinate 12,717,352 downwards.
CCCCCCCCCCCCCCCGCCCTGGGCTGGCCTCCTGACTCCTGGGCGGCTGGGCAAGGCAGTCCCAGGCGGGATGGTGGGGGCCGAGCTCTGGGGTATGTGGGAGGGTGGGAAGGCCCTGACCAGCCTCTCCACCCCAGCTCCCAGCCCAGCACCCAGCCATGGCATGCCCTCTGGATCAGGCCATCGGCCTCCTCGTGGCCATCTTCCACAAGTACTCGGGCAGGGAAGGCGACAAGAACACCCTGAGCAAGAAGGAGCTGAAGGAGCTTATCCAGAAAGAGCTCACCATTGGCCCGGTGAGTGTCCCCCCCCCCCCCCCCCCCCCCCCCCGGGCCCCAGAAGCAGGATCAGGAGAAGGGGAGGTGCCGTGCCATGGGACTCACAGGTATCCACGTCCTGGGGCCCAAGTCGCATACCTGACCGGGACGGTTGGTCAGTCCCCCTACGCAGCCCCGTGCTCGCTGTCCCTGAGTAACTCTGCAGGAGCGAGCAGTACGAGCAGTACAGCCAAGTGACCCCGAGGTGGACAAGCCAGCACAGGGCCACTTGTGTGAGGGAGGGGAAAGGGAAAGAACCCAGGGCTCTCACCATTGTTGAGTTTGGATTTCCCATTCTAACGTGTTAGAAACTGCAGGATGCTGAAATCGCAAAGCTGATGGACGACCTTGACCGGAACAAGGACCAGGAGGTGAACTTCCAGGAATATGTCACCTTCCTGGGGGCCTTGGCTTTGATCTACAATGATGCCCTCAAGGGCTGAAAATAAATCAGGAAGGTGGAGACACCCTCTGTCGTCCTAAGTCAAATCCAGTGGTGGGTAATTGTTCAATAAATACCTTTTTTGGTCAAGTTTTCCTCTGTCCTGGCTTCCCAGTGATTTGTTCCCCTCGGTGCTGCACCAGCCATCATAGGGTTTGCTCATGGTCACCTCTATGAGTGACTCAGCGATGTCCCCTGCCTGGGGCCACCCTAACAAGGCCACTACTAACTCATAAGGTGCCTTTACATCAATTAGAAAAGGGTCTCACTCGGGGCGAAGACATCTTAAGCAAGTCCCCAGTTAGAGGGTCCCCAGCAGAGGGGGTTCTGGGATGGGAGTGCCGAAGGAGATGGTTCCTGAGCCAGGCTGTGCTAGGTCCAAAGTGGGGCAGACATAGTCTGGCCGGGGTCCCTGAACACAAAGCTCTGTTTTGTTCTGAGTGTGCTGAGGGGAGAAGGGCCGTGGGGTTGGACCCATCCACTTTCTCACCACGGTGAGACGGAGCAGAGGGCACATCTGGCCCAAAGCTTGGCTGGAGAGTGTTCTGAGGCCCTGGAGGACACTGTATGGCTGAGTCCACAGCAGCTGCCCGTGGCCCAGTCAGAGCTGGGGGGCCTACTTTAGGAGTCTGTCCCTGTATTTAGGTACAGGGTCCTTTGTGTTGGGGGTGGTGATCTGAGGAGCAGGTACCTGCACAGACAAATCAAGGGGTGCTCAAGAAGGGAGCAGGGTGGGGGTGCTCACGAAGGAGGCAGGGTGGCGTGCTCACTAAGGGGGCAGAGTGAGGGGTGCTCACCAAGGGAGCAGGGTGGGGTGCTCACGAAGGGGGCAGGGCGGGGTGCTCACCAAGGGGGCAGGGCGGGGTGCTCACCAAGGGGGCACGGTGGGGTGCTCACCAAGGGGGCAGGGTGAGGGGTGCTCACCAAGGGGGCACGGTGGGGTGCTCACCAAGGGGGCACAGTGGGGTGCTCACGAAGGGGGCAGGGTGAGGTGCTCACCAAGGAGGCAGAGTGAGGGGTGCTCACCAAGGGGGCAGAGTGAGGGGTGCTCACCAAGGGGGCACGGTGGGGTGCTCACCAAGGGGGCAGGGTGAGGGGTGCTCACCAAGGGGGCAGAGTGAGGGGTGGTCACCAAGGGGGCAGGGCGGGGTGCTTACGAAGGGGGCAGGGTGAGGGGTGCTCACCAAGGGGGCAGAGTGAGGGGTGCTCACGAAGGGGGCAGGGCAGGGTGCTCACGAAGGGGGCAGGGTGAGGTGCTCACCAAGGGGGCAGGGCGGGGTGCTCACCAAGGGGGCAGGGCGGGGGTCCCTGGGGGTGGGCCAACTGCAGGTTCAAGTCTTTCAGTCAATACTGAGCTGGCCCATCCCTGCAGCCTCAGCATTATGACTCACCCTTGGAAGGCAGCCTGGCTCTCAGCCCCGTCAGGGAGGGTGACTAACTGAATGATTGAGTCCATTGTTTGCATTTGTGTTTTCAGGGTTGGGGTTCGGGGTGAACTGTGTCTCAGTCACTGTGCTCAGCCCTCCAGGCCTAGTCTGAGCCAGGCCAGCCCCTCTGTTTTGGGCACCTCAGAGGGGGGCCATGTTCTCCTTCCTCTGTCTCTTCCCCACTTCCCTGGGGGCCCAACTTAGTGGAGTTGTCTTCCTTCTCTGTGGGGAAGCGAAGAGGGCAACTAGCCCCTCCTCTCATCGTCTCTCCTGCCTCCAGGGAGTAGGAAGTGACACTGGTGGGAGCAGGAGAGACCCAGGGTCCCCGAGCTCCCTGAGCTCTGGGTCTGCAGGGCGTCGTCCAAGCCTTGCTTGGCTCTATTCAACTCCCTCTGGAGAAGCACCTTCCCCACCCACAGTGGCTGCCAAGTGGTGGAGCCCGCGCCCTCGTGTGGGCAGAGAGCAGGGTGCTGGGCGAAGGTGGGATCGGTCTTCTTGAGCCCCGGGGAGGGCGCGGGGGGATGGACCCCACAGCTCTGGCCCTCATGGAGCCCTTCTTATGAGGAGGGAGATGGGACTTGGCTGCCCAGGGAATGTCAGCAGGGGATCTCTTGGCCCCAGCAACTGATTCCCACATAAAGCCCCTCGACTTTGTCTAAGACGAGCCTGCGCGAGTCAAGGAAAGAAAGGCGACAAATAGAATTTGAACCCCGCACCTCCTCTTCCCTCTTTCAGGGGAAGACTTGGTGCAAAGAGGGAGGAGGAGCTGCTCAGGCCAGGCTCAGCCCCGCGTTTCCGGAGAGCCCTAGTGGCTGGAGGGCCAAGAGGGGGAACACAGCCCACCTGCTAGATCAACAGCATATGGCCCCCAGCTTCTGCTTTTCCACGGTAGTGGAGGGAATGGGCACGTGGATTTAAAAAATAAAACAAACCCCAAGTAAATCGCAAAACTTTTTGTTAGCTTTAAGGGTGATTAAAAAAAATTTTTTTTAAATGTTTAATTATTTTTGAGAGAGAGAGAGAGCACAAGCAGAGAAGGGGCAGAGAGAGAGGCAGACACAGAATCCGAAGCAGGCTCCAGGCTCCAGGCTGTCAGCACAGAGCCCCATGCGGGGCTCCGGCCTCGAACTCACAAGCTGTGAGATCAGACGTCCTGCCGACTGAGCCGCCTAGGCACCCCAATTTTTTTTTAAGATTTCATTTTTAAGTAATCTTTACCCCCAACTTGGGGCTCAAACTCAACCCTGAGATGAACAGTCTCACACTCTACCGTCTGAACCAGCCATGCACCTGAGGGTATGATTTTAAAGGTTTTTAGGGGCCCCTGGGTGGCTCAGTCAAGCATCCGACTTCGGCTCAGGTCATGATCTCACAGTTCCGTTCGTGGATCAGAGCCCGACGTGGGGCTCTGTGTTGACAGCTCACAGCCTGGAGCCTGCTTCAGATTCTGTGTCTCCCTCTCTCCCTGCTCATGCTCTGTCTGTCTCTGTCTCAAAAATAAGTAAACATTAAAAAAATTTTTAAAGGTTTTTTTCGGGGGGGGGATGGTGGTGGGAGGAAGCAGTATTTCTAAAGGAATCTGGTAGGTGAAGACATTAAACGTGGATTCGGGGGTGGAAATGAGCACGGACTGCTCATTTTTATCTTGTTTGCCTTTAATTGACGTAAAATTGAAGTAAGCCCTGTGTGCTCACTCGGTGGTGTGGGCGTCTGGGCTTAGAGGAGAGGGAGACGTTCAGAAGTGAGCCGGGGGCTTCATTCATACTCTGTCCCTTTGCTGAGGCTGATCTGGGAAGTCCAGTTCACCTGCAGGTGGGACGGTGGGAGTGGCTGTGACCCCATTCCCGTAGCTGAGGCTCTTTCCCCCGTGGATGACCCCCTTCGTCCTAGTCCTCCTGACACCCTGAAGCTGAAACCACAGGGCAGCCCATTTTGTAAGCTGGGACGGGGCCAGGAAGAGGGTGCAGAACTGAGTCACAGGACGTAGCTCTGTTCCCTGTCCAACAAATCTGAAATTGTTAAAGATAATGCCACTTTACATTTGTGTAGCACTTTTACTTTTATAAGACACTTTTGTATCCGTTGTCTTTTGTGAGCCTCAGGTTTGTGTGTAGTATGTATTGTTAGCCCCATTTAATGAGTGAAAAGACTAAGTTACAGGTAACTAAGAGCCTCTACCTGGGGGTGCGGTCAGAGCTTGGCCGTCCCCCTCCCCTCAGTTCACTAGTGTGCATTTTATCATGACGTAGTTTGGCCATTTTTGCTTCATCTTTTTCTTTTACATGTTTTAATTGTGTACAAAATGATCTATGGAACACATCTAAGAAATAAGAATCGTGCACAAAACCCTTGAGTTTAAGAAATGAATGTTACTTTTACTTTGCAATCCCCTGGATAGCCTTCCCCATCTCATCTCCCTCCCTTCCAGTGGAACCACCGTCTCGTCATTGTGTTTATCATTTCTTCTTTCTTCAATAATAATTTTTGCTCCTGGGGCACCTGGGTGGCTCAGTCAGTTAAGCATCCAACTCTTGATTTCTGCTCAGGTCATGATCTTGCAGTGCACGGGATTGAGTCCCAAGTTGGGCTCTGTGCAGACAGTGAAGAGCCTGCTTGGGGTTCTCTCTCTCCCTCTCTCTCTGTCCCTCCCCTGCTCACGTTCCTGTGTGTGAGAGTGCACTTGCAGTCTCTCTCAAAGCAAATAAACATTAAACAAGAGAAGTGTTTAAAAAATATTTTTGCTACTAATATTTTAGTATTAAATACTAAATATTTAATCTTCTGTTCCAGAAAAATGTATTAAAAATTCCATCTGTTCATCACTCTGTAATGTTCGTTGTGTAGTAAATGTAGGAGAGTCTGTTTTCAAGCTCTCTTTTCTGTTCCATTGATTGCTCTACTTCTATGCCAATGCCACTCCGTCTTTAAAAAATTTTTATATTTCTGTAATAATCCTTGACACGTGGTGAGGCAAATCTTTCACCGTGCTCTTCATTTTCAGGGATATCTCTGCTATTCTCTAATTAATTAATTAATTAATTAATTAATTTTTGGATTCTACTCCTTCTGTCTTTATTTTCCAGAAGGAAACTGTCCTCAATCTTCTAGTCCATTAAAAACCTGCCATGTGTGATTGTGTCATCCTTGATGATCTTCCCTGCAGATGACACAAATGGCCGCACATTGCTTCAGTCCACTGGACAGTGTTCAGGAGCATGTGATGCCATGGGCCACTGTCTTTTGCACATCACACATTACTGGCTTGGTTTGCAACACACTGCAGGCTCTGGTGTTTCTTGGTCCTCTACTTTAAAATATACACGTCAGTGTGATCTTGTTAAGTCCCACAGAACAACTTGTTGGGGTTCTGTTTGACATTGTGTAGATTCTGTGGATCAGCCTGTGGAGAATGTTGAATCTTCCAATCCATGAACATGGTTCACCTCTCTATTTATTTAGATCTTTAATGTCTTTGAATAGCATGTGATCATTCTCACCAATGCACACTTAATTGTACAATTTATTGACATTGTTGCAAATGGCATGTTTTAAAAAAATGTTTGTTTTTGTTATTGCTATAGAAATGTAATTGAGTTTCTACATGCTTAAATATAAAACAAAACAAAACTTACCATTTTAACCATTTTCAAGTGTTCAGTTTTGTAGTGTTAGGTGTGTTCACGTTGTTGGGCAACAGATCTCCAGATCTCTTTCATCTTGCAGAACTGAAATTCCACATCCATTAAACAACAACTCCCCATTTTCTACTCCTCACCTGGTCTCTGGCTCCAGCATGCTGCTTTCTCTTTCAATGAATTTGACTGCTTTAGATAATTCATGTAAGTGGAGTTATACAGTATTATCTTTTTTGGTGACTGCCTTATTTCACTTAACATAATGTCTCCAAGGTTCATTCATATATAACATGTGACAAGATTTCTTTCCTTTTTGTTATTGAGTTTTGTATTGATTTTATATTCACAAACTTTGCTAAAGTTGTATTATTTCTAATAATTTAGAATCTTTTGGGTTTTCTTTAGAGCCAATTATTTCAATCTGCAAATCAAAATTTCCCTTTTTCTTTTATAATACATATGACTTTTATTTATTTTTCTTTCCTATTGCTTTGGCAAGGACCTCTTGTATTTTGTTAGTACCTTGTTAAATAGCAGTGTTGGTGGATACACCTTTTTGTTTCTAATCCTAAAAGAAATACTTTTAAATGCTTCACCATTAAATGTGATATTTACTGTAGTTTTTTTTTTTAAAGAAACTTTAATCAGAAATTAAAGTTCTCTTTATTCTGTTTTCTGAGTTTTTATTTAAAATCATGAATTTATATTTTTAAAATGCTTTTTCTGCATATATTAAGACGATTGCTTAATTTTCTCTTTTAGCTGTTAATGAATTATATAACTTTATTTTCTTTTTAAAAATACTATATTTTTAAATGTTTATTTATTTTTTGGGGGGAGGGGAAGAGAGAGACAAGAGGCAGAATCCAAAGCTGGCTCCATGCTGTCAGTGCAGAGCTGGCCTCAGAGCTTGCTGTCACAAACTGTTAAGATCATGACTTGAGCCGAAATCAAGAGTCAGGCACTTAACTGACAAAGTCATCCAGGTGTCCCTATAACTACTTTCTATCATTAAACCATTTTTATATTTCTGGGATAAACCCATCTTAGTCATGACGGGTCAGTTTTTATATGTTGCTGAATTTGGTTTGCTAGCATTGTAGTTCAGATTTTTACTCTTGAGTAAGACTGGTTTATAATTTTCCTTTCTTGTATTATCCTTGCATGTTTGGATATAAAGGTTATACTGGCATCATAAAATGAATGGGAGAAAGTTTTCTATCCTCATTTCTTTCTTTCTTTCTTTCTTTTTTTTAACTTTTATTTATTTAAGTAATCTCTACACCCAACATGGGGCTCCAACTCATGACTCTGAGACGAAGAGTTGTGCACTCCTCCAACGAAGCCAGCCAGGCGCCCCTTTCTTCCTCCATTTCTAAACTTAAGCATATTGTGTAGAAACCTGAAATTTGTTCCTTGAATGGTTTTCATGAATCTCATTGGTAAAATCTGGCAGGAATTTTCTTTGTCATAGACTTTGAACTACTGGTGCCATTTCACATGGTCATTGAGCCATTCAGTCTCTCTACTCCCTCCTTGTGCCAGATTGGTGAGATTTTTCTCTAGGAATTTACCCATTTCATCTACATTTTAAAATTTATTGATATAGGGGCACCTGAGTGGCTCAGTTGGTTGAGCGTCTGACTTCAGCTCAGGTCATGAACTTGCGGTTCGTGAGTTCAAGCCCCACATCGGGCTCACTGCTGTCAGCCTGTCAGCACAGAGCCTGCTTCAGATCCTCATTCTCCACAGCTCCCTAAATAAATAAATAAATAAATAAATAAATATTTATCGATATAAAATTATTCATTATATACTCTCATTATTTATATACTGGAAACATGAAAACTCCTCTTTTGGTTACTATTGTTAATTTGTGCCTTTCCTTTCTTTTCATTTTCTTTGAATAATATTGTTAGAGGGATGTCTTTTTTTTCTTCCAGTGTTTTTAATAAACTAAGTTTGGCTTTATCAATTCTATTGTATTTTTGTTTTATATTTTATTAAATTATGCTCTTTTATTTTCTTCCTTCAGCATAGCTTGGATTTATTTTGAGATGACTCATTTATTTGTAAAATTTTGTCTTTTCTAATATGTGACTTTAGGCTGTACACTTTCCTCTAAGAACTGTTTTCGCCACACCCCAAAATATGTATATTGTTGTATTGTTGTATATAAATATGTAATTGAATTGTTAAGCTCTAAGCATTTTCTAATTTAATTATGATTTTCCATCTTTTAATGAATACTTTTTAAAAGCCTATATTTGTATTAAAATATTTAAAAGTCTATAATTTTCAAACATATGCCGTTCTTATAGGTATCCATTTGTTATTAATTTTTAGCTTATTTAAATTGTAGTCCCATAACAGGTATGACATCAATCTTATGAAATGTGTTCAGATGTCCATTCTCCTTCTAGCATGTAGGCAATTACATAAAAGTGTGGAGCTTCAGAAGAGCATGTATTCTATAGTTTTCTATTTCCTTTTTTCTTATGGAGATTTTTGTCTGCTTGTTCTCTGAATTACTGAAAAAAGTATGTTGAAATATCTCTCCACGGCTGTGAATTTATGAATTTCTTGTTGTAATTCTGTTAATATCGGCTTTATATATTTTGAGGCTATGTTATTAAATGCAGAAAGTTCAGAGTTGTTATGTCTTTGGGGGATTTTTGTATTAATATGTGACTATTTTATCTTTAATAATGCTCTTTATTTTTTTTTAAGTTTATTTATTTAGAGACTCAGAGAGTACTAGTGGGAGAGGGGTAGAGAGAGAGGGAGAGTGAGAATCACAAGCAGGCTCTGTGCTGTCAGTCCCATGTGGGGCTCAAACTTAAGAACTGTGAGATCATGACCTGAGCTGAAAGCACTGGTTATGGATAGTAAGAAACCCTCTTTATGGCTCCAAAGCATTTTTCAGGAATTGAAGACAAGAGATGAAATATTAAAACAAAAGATGCTTCCATTGCTCTTCTTACTCAAGAAATTCCAAGGTTTTTGGGAGTTCTGAGCCAGAAACTGGACAAAGTCTAAGTATAAATGAGAAATATACATTGGTCATTTGAATGACCAAAAATACATATTTCTTATATCACAACATCATACTCCTCTTCTTTTCTCTTTCAATCTTGGGTTTTTAATATTTATCTTTATTGATTTTGTCCTGAATGTATACATGAGGCATTGCAGACAGAGACAAGATTTCTTATTAACGACCTTAAATTAAGTACATAACCAAGGTGTCAGGGCTGCCTTGGCTCAGATGTCACCCTGGGCCAGGCCACATTCGGGGAGCAGCATCCAAGGCTAGAACAAGGAAAAATGATTTTTCTTTACTTATAAACGGGGTTTAAAAAGAGAGAACAGGCCACAAATGGAGTCAATAAACCAAGACTTAACACCTGACCCAACTGCAGCCTCAACCTTTCCCGGGAAGGTGAACTTTAGCTAGTCAATTTGGAATTATCTGGCCAGCATTAGTGAGGTGATCACTGATAGACCCTGTCTGTCCCCTATACGAAGATGAACTTGCCTCAAACAATCCCCCCCCCCCCTCTTTTTGGTAGAAATGTCTTTTTCTTCTGCCTTCTTCTGTCTATAAAAGCCTTCGACTTTGTACAGCTCTTTGGAGCTCCTGTTGGATGGGATGCTGCCTGATTTGTGAATTGTTGAATAAAGCCAACAAGATCTTTAAGTTTTACTTTGTTGAATTTTGTTTTTAATTTTTTTTTTCCAACGTTTTTTATTTATTTTTGGGACAGAGAGAGACAGAGCATGAACGGGGGAGGGGCAGAGAGAGAGGGAGACACAGAATCGGAAACAGGCTCCAGGCTCCGAGCTGTCAGCCCAGAGCCCGACGCGGGGCTCGAACTCACGGACCGCGAGATCGTGACCTGGCTGAAGTCGGACGCTTAACCGACTGCGCCACCCAGGCGCCCCTGAATTTTGTTTTTTAACAAGGGGAAGAGGGCAGTTGTCCTCTTTTTTTCTGAAAGAGTCTCCTTGGAAGTATCACAGGCCTGAATCTTAACACCACCCTTTGAAATGTGAATAAAATTTATCCAGGAAGCAAACAGCCCTGGTTTAGGTCCCAGAGATGTCTCTAAATTCTGCCTCTTCATCTCTTTTGAAGTATAAATACCTAGCACCATAGCCTGCCAGTCTCTCAGGCACCTTAGGCATAGGGACCTACTCCAGGTGGTAAGCACCTTCCCTTGGGAGATAAGAGAAGTTTTATTATTCTTTTGGATCAGAGCACTTAACTACACAAATGGCTACAAATATAATCCTCAAGGTATGTGACGAGTCTCAGGAGGCTAGGGCTTGTACTGCACCACAGAGCACTGCCCTGAGGTTTTATTTCCCCAGACTCAGCCAACCACTGTTAATGAACTGAAATGCATTCTTCTGTAGATGTCTTTATGTGCTTTATACTTCACACGTATAGCTGCACTAAGATGCAACATAGGTGTTTTTGTACAATGTAATTACATTATAAAAATGGGATCATGAAAGATACCACTCTCATTTTATTTTTTCTCATTTAGCCATATATCACGGAAATCCCTTCAAGTCAAGCCGGCAGAGCTCTAAATCTTAGTTTTAATGGCTAAATCTTTGTTTTAATGCTACGTGGCAGGTGGGCAGGGACAAGCGAAAGAGAAACTTTAGTGAGCCGGGGGTCACTCCCAGTGCGACGTCCAAGGAGCTCTTTACCCCCGCGCCCCGTCCTCCGAGAGCCCAACTTCCTTGCCCTGTCCTCCCAGAGCCCAGGGGGAGGAGGGCAGGTGAGAGGGCCCCTTCCTCTCCTCAGGAAGGCCAGAGTCACAGCTGTTGGACGGCTTTCTCCTGCCTTCAGGCTCAGTTCACGGCTTTGGGACAGAGAGGGTTCCAAAGGGCTGCCCCGCCCCCCTTCCCTCTTCAGGAAGTCCGACCTCCGGAAGCTCCCGCGCTGCCCTGCGCCTGTCTGCGGCGCCGCCACCTTGCTCTTCTCGGGCTTCCCCTATGCTCCGGGGTGCTAACGGAGCTTCCCTAAGCCAGGCTTTGACGGCTGGTGGAGAAGGGGGGTATCCGGAGGGCGGGGGGCGAGTTCCATGCCCAGGAATGGCGGCTCTGGCGGCTCTGGCGGCTGTGACTGATTTCCTTCCGGGTTCTTCGGGTTATTCGGAAGCAGGGCCACTGATGACCCAGCCGCCCTTGGCGCTTCTGCTTCCAAGACTCTTTTCTCCACAGAAACTATTAAACATTATATTTTGTGACGGTGTTAGTATAAAGACAAATGTAAACCAAGATGGATTCATTATTATATAATCATTACTATTGTATTCACATTTCTTGTGTTTTTAAAAGAAATGAAGATGAACACATTTCCAGCACCCTTGGCATGGTGCTTCCTGGGCCTGATGGGTGCCCCCCATCTAGAGACCAGCACTTCACTTAGGGAATATTTTCTTCTCAAGAAAAAAACAGCTTAGTCTTTCTTTTTTAAAAACACAACTGTATTTAAGAATTGAAATTAAGATCTCGTAGAGACACCTGCACACTCATGTTCACTGAAGCATTACAATAGCCAAGATATGAAAACAGTCCAAGTGACCATAAGTGGATGAATGGATAAAGAAGGTGTGGTGCATACAAACACAATGGAATATTATTCAGTTGTGAGAAAGAAGGAAATCCTTCCATTCGCAAAACTTGGATGGACCTTGAGGGCATTATGCTAAGTGAAATGTTGGAAAGAGAAAGACAAATACTCTATGATAGCACTTATGTGCAGAATCTAAAAAAGTCAAAGTCCGAAAAACAGGGTAGAGTGGTGTTTACCAGAAGTTTGGGAGTGGGAGAAATGGAGAGATGTTGGTCAAAGGGTACAAACGTGTGGTTATGATGAACAGGTTCTGGGGATCTAATGTGCAGCATGGTGATGATAGCTAATACTGTATCATGTACTTGAATGTTGCTGAGAGAGTAGATCTTAAAGGTGCTCACCTTAAAAAAAGAAAAATAGTAACTATGTGCCAAGATGAAGGTGTTAGCTAATGTTATGGTGGTAATCATTCTGCAACATATAAATGTATCAAATCAACATGTTGTACATGTTAAACTTACATAATGTTACGTGTCAATTATATCCTAATAAAGCTGGGAAAAAGCAAAATAAAATGAAAAAACCAAAACCAAACCAAACAGAAGCTTTGAGATATAATTCACATACCATAAAGCTGACCCTTTTTAAGTGTATAATCCATGGTATTTTGGGTGGGGGTTTAGGACAACAGACATTTATTCTGAAGGCCAGAAGTCTTAAATCAGGTGTTGGCAGGGCCACATTCCTTCCAGAGGCTGGAGAGGAGAATTGGTTCTTTGTCTCTTTCAGAGTCTGGTGGCTCATTGCTTGGCTTGAGGCTGCCTGCTCCAGACTCCGCCTTGGGTCACACTGCCTCCTCTCTGTCTGTGTCAAATTCCTCCCTGCCTCACCCTTTCCACCCCCTCCCCCCTTAAAAAATTATAGTAAAATGCATGTAACATAAAATCAACAATCTCAACCATTTTAAATGTTCAGTTAAGTGATATTAAGCACATTCACATTGTCATGCAGCAAATCACCATCCACCTCCACAATTATTTTCATCTCTCTTTTTAAATTACTACTTTTTGAAAATGCTTATTTATTTATTTTGAGAGGGAGAGCACAAGTGTGGGAGGGACAGAGAAAGAGGGAGAGAGAATCCCAAGCAGGCTTCACACTGTCAGCACACAGTGCAATGTGGGGCTCGATCTCACAAACTGTGAGATCATGACCTGAGCTGAAATCAAGAGTCGGGACACTTAACTGGCTGAGCCGCCCAGGAACCCCAACAGTTCTTTTTATCTTACAAAACTGAAGCTCTGTCCCCATTAAACACTAACTTCCCACCCCCCTCTCCCCTAGCTCCTGGCAGCCACCATCTACTTTCTGTCTCTGAATTTGCCTCTTCTAAGCACTTCATATAAGTGTATGAATATCTCTTTGAGACTCTGCTTTCAATTCTTTATTCTCTCAGGTGCAGGAGTAGGAGTTCCTCTCCATTGCCCCACTAGGTGTCCAGGGGTGCCCTTTGGGCGTACAGTTGTCCCAGGGGTGCTATGGAAAGCTGTGCTCCTGGTGTGTGTGTGTGTGTGTGTGTGTGTGTGTGTGTGTGTGTGTGTCAGGGTGATGACTCTCACTGGCCAGGTCTTGCTCACTGGGTGGTCAGCTGGTGGGGTGCTTGGGGCAGAGAAAGAAGTTTCTACTCACATGAAGACTTGAGCAGGGATCAATTGGGACCTTGGGTGCCAATGGGGTGAAGATTGAAGGGCCAGATGCTCAGGGGCTGCCTTCCACCCCATCTTCTGGGCACTGGCCAAGGTCTTATCCTTGGTTCCTTCTCTCAGCCCTGTCACCCAGCGCCACCTGGACAATGCACGCTGACTCTCTGACAGTCCTTCCAGTTGTGCTCCTCCGTGTGGCCCACACTGCAGACTGCTTTCCTTCTCTGTCATGTCCTGGTGTCCCAGGCTTCCTTCTGTCACCTTTATTCATGCCAGAGGCTCAGTTCTAACTGTACCTTAAGTTCACAGCAACACAAAACCCCGTTGAGTCAGAAGGGCTCATTCTTAGTGATTGATGGGACCAAAATGTCAATACCTGTATTTTGGTATTTCTTTCACACATTATTAAATATGGAAATGAATACCTGTATTCTCTGTGAAAATTTTCAGGATCTATAACATTAAGAACCTGGAGCTATGTAACATATTAAATATATTAAAAAATTTAGAAACATGCTACAAAACGTCAAATGAAACAGAAAAACTTCAAATATAAACATTAAACATGCATTATTATTCTAATCTAAATAAGTTGTTAACTTAATAAAACACCAGACAAAAAGTAAATTAAATGTTATGCAAAAATAAAGAAAATTTAACTTTGAAAATGAAGGTAAAATGATATCTTCATCAATGGTGCTGTCCTTGGGCTGTGAATGTAGGTTTTTTGGACAGTTTTCCAGCTGCTGAAAACCCTGATTTTACACTGAGATCGACGTGGGGGCGACTGACTTCATCTTCAAATGATACCAATTCTTGTTTGATAAATGAGATGCTTTTGAATTTTTTTGAGGGCATGCAGTCTTTATCACTAATTGTATGTAGTTTCTGTATTAAAGAATATCAATTTGCTTCATCTTCCTTAATTACTTCATTTATGGATAGAGATTACAATAAGGAGAAACCAGTACCAGTTTCAGTGCTGAAACGTCTGCCCACCACTTGCTCAGAGATAAGAAGAATTCTTGCGTAGGGACTTCGCTTTGTTGATTGGCATTTTCTTTCTTCTTTTGCAGATTATGAAGGTGTAGAAGAGTGGTTCCCAATAGAGTAAGTCTTTGATTTGAAATTTTGATATCACCTATAATTCTTAGGTACATCTCAATATATAAATGATTAAAATTTCAGATTTAAAAAATACTGAAGTAATATTGCTATACCAACAAAAATGTTAATATTTTGGTACCTAAAAATTACACAGTATACCAGAATACTGAAATATGGAAAACAGGCATCGTAATCACTTACCCTTTAAAACAAGCAAACAACCACATTCCTCCCCGTGGCTCTGTCTCTCAGCAGAAGAAAGATGAGGCTTCCTGCTCAGTTTGCCCTGGGGAAACCAATTCCAGAAATGGTCAAAATTCATTAATGCAATGCCCCTAAACAAAATATTTCTGTTTTCTTATCAAATCTTCCTACAAATGTATAATTACCATTTTCATGACAACACACAGCTCTTCCCTGTTGATGTCCCTTAACTTTAGACATTTACATCTTTTCTGGGTGCCCTTTCCTCCAACCAGTTACAGATTATGTGGGGTAAATATATTCATAAATGTAGTGTTTACTTGGGAGTTAGTCTCAAGAGTGTGAATCATTACCAGAAAAAGTCAGTTCTGTGGCTCATGTCCAGCTCCAGCTTGTTATTTTATATTCTGAGAAGTGTCCTTCACAGCTCAGAGCCATGGCGTTAGTTTAGGAACACACAAATGTATGATCCAAAACTTGATGGGGAAATTAAGTTTGGTAAGTAGAACTTCTCCAAGAAACTGGGAAAAGCCTTTAAAAAAATCTGGGTATGTGTGTGCATATGCATATGTGCCTGTGTGTTTCCCCATTCCTTGCCTCCGGTTTTAGGGAAAAACGTCCCTCCCTTTTAGTGCTCCCATCTGAGGTCAGAACACAGGGTTGGGAATGATGGAACCCAAGGGATCAGGCTGCACCAGGGCCTGGAACCTGGATCCCTTTCCCCCCACGTGGGAGGAGGCGCTGACAAGCCTTCTGTCCTATCGCTGGTCCTTTGGCTCCCCCTGCTGACCATTCATTGACCACTCAGCGCGGTCTGCCTGTGGGAGTGGCCTGAGAGGTCTGAGGTGGCCGGATTGCCCTGGGATTGCCTGGGGAACCTGATGGCCAGATGTTGGACACTGGCTGGCTGGAGCAGAAGCCAGACCCTTCCGCTTGTCTTTAGGGCCAGACCACACAGCCCTAGTGACAGGCAGTCCACAGTGTAAGGAAAAAGTTGGATTAGACTTCCTGGCCCTAGTTCATCTTCCACATTGCTGTCACATTTATCTTTCTGCCAATACAGCTGGTTCCATAGCTTAAAATCTTATACTGGCTTCTGCTATGGACTGAATGCTGGCCCCTCCCCCCGATTCATATATTGAAGCCCTAATCCCCAGTGTGATGATATTTCGAGGTGGGGGCCTTTGGGAGGTGATCAGGTTTGGATGAGCTCATGAGACTGGAGTCCCTGTGACGGGGCTGGTGTCCTTCCAGGACACGCTCCGCTGGGACAACAGACTGCTGCTCACTTGCCAGACACTTGCCCTGGTCTTCTGATCTTGCCATGTGTGTTCCACAAGTTGTTCATGGGATTCCTCCTGTTTCCTGAAGCCCACCCCAGGTTCAAACGTCACCTCCTCTGTGATATCTCAGATCCCAGGCACAGGTAAGAGCTCCCATACCTCTCCATGCTGGTCTTTATCACACGGCAGTGTAACATTCTGCCCCCCTTTCTTCCCTCCCCTCTCCTGATACCCACTGTGAGTTAATGGATAGAGCAAGGGACCGTGCCATTTCATGTTCAGTTAGTACAGGGCTTAGCACATAGTAGGTGTTTGACAAGCCTGTGTCGAAGGGGTGAACACACTTCCACTTTGTAGAGTGTTGTAGGATAAAGGGCGGGGCCAGTACCTGTGGGAGGGGTTTTATGTAGGACTCTGACCCCATCGGGCATCATCTTAGGAATACAGTCAGGGCTCATTCTTGCTGCTGAGTGGTTGGTGGGGCGACCCAGCTCCCGGTGGGCACAGACCTAGAATCTCACTCTTGTGTGAGCTCCAGCAGGGCACGAGGAACCCTGGAGGCCGTGTGCCTCGTGCCCAGCACCGTGCTTGCCCTAAAGCAGCCTCTTGCTAATCATAACCAGCTTACTGAGTGCACGGACTTGGTGGGGTGCAAATGGACATAACCCTGTTCTCTCCAAATGTTCTCTGATAACTCCTTTTGGCCACCATCCTTCTCTACCCTAGAATGAAATCCTGCCAGTCCCACAGCCTTTCTAGTCACCCAGGTTTCTTCAGATGGGAAGAGCCCCAGTCAGGCTCCCACCCCCCACCTGCCTTGGGGAAGCTGTGTTGGGAGGGGCCTGAGGGCAGCCCCTTCACCCTCCCTCCTTCCCAGTGTGTTTACAGTCTGGGGAGTCCTCGTTGGGTGGTGGGGCTTTGTCTGGATTCCCCTTGCCTCCTTTGGTGGATCCCTGACAACTCCCCATCCTTTCAGCACTGCCCCTGACCTCCAGCAGAAGTTTCCACACTGACTCCTGGCCCGGGCCAGCCTGTGTGGGGTCCACATGTGGCTGCAGGACCTGGGAGCCTGCTGTGCAGACCCATGGGGGGCAGGCAGCCTTCCTCTTGCAGAATTTCGGTGCAAGTCAGGAGTCATGCCCCAGTTCCCTGGACACAGCCCATGCTCTCAGTGGTTCTCACTGGCATCAGGATAGAGGGGAAGCACCTTGTCCCCCCACCCCCCCCCAACACCCCAGTTTACTCTTCTCTCTGAGCCTTTCCTACCTTTGAGGTGAGGGATGCATCAAGTCACCGGACTTTGTGTTTGGTTCACCTTTTCTGGAGAAGGTGGTCAAGAGCCTCTCTTCAGAATGTGTAGAAACATAACACCCTTTGTGCTTGCTTTGGGGTAACAGTGCAGAGGGAGCCTGTGAACCGGTTCTCTCTTTGCACCCAGTCATTTTAGGTTGTGGGAGAACACACACACAGCTGGGTTGAGCTCACTGAAGGACAGGCCTGCCGCCAGGGGGTTGAGGCTGTGTGGGTGGAGACCAGCGGAGGGCGCCCAGCTGGGGATCCACAGGACAGACCTGGACGTGAACCCCAACTCTCTCATTGTCTTTCACAATTGTCTCATCTCTCAAATGAGGGTCACTCTGGAGCCTACCATGCAGAGGTGAGGTAGATCAGGGTTGCCTCCCGGGAGATTGGAAGGAACCCTGGTAGAGTCATTGGTGTGGTGTCTTGATTCCTCAGAGGTGGGGCAGCTGTGGGAGTGGGTGGGAGTGAGGTCAAGAGCTCAGGCTTCTTGGCTTGGCTGGAAGCATCAGGAGGAGGATAGGTGGGAGGTGGGATTCACGGTGAAAGATTCAGTGTAGGGGAAACCAGTTTCTGCCCCTGGGTGGGTGGCTGTTGAAGGTGAAAGCCAGAGACAAGTCCCTGCTGAGTGTGCACCCCCCCCCCCCCGACCTGTCCTTGAGGATGCACACTCAGTCTGAGGGGACAATTGGCACTGTTGGTTTTTACGAGAGAGAGAGAGAGAAACTCAGCCCTGAGCCCCGGCCTCTGGAGAGTGACCCTGGTGGGCAGGGAAGGGGGTCCTGTGCCCTCTGAGCCCTAGTCCCAGTTCTTCCCTCCCCCACTCCTCCCCATGGGCTCAGCCTCTCCTCTCTGGCTGACCTGCACAGGGACCTGGGCCTTGGCCTGGGCAGCTGACTCGTGTTCTTTCAGTTTTCTTGCGAAAGTTTCCACCCCACCCCCCACCCCTAGCGAGTCTTGGAAATGGAAACTCTTACTTCATGGAGCTGGTGAAGGAAGCCAGCTACACAGAGCTGGCGAGACTCACTGGACCAGATGGCTGGTATGAAAGGACTCGGCAAGTTCAGGGGGCCCTGCGAAGGGCCATGGAGGCCAGCCGGGCCCCAGTGTCACTGCTGTATTCGTTTCCATCCACATGGGTCTGACCACTGTCTCTTCCTCTCCTGGTGGTCTTGCTCCTCACCCCTTGGGGGAACTTCCCTTCCCCATCTCCACCCCATTCTGGCGGTGCTCCCAAATATACTGCCTCACTCTTACTTGCCCCGGCATGGGCAGGCATGTGACTGCAGGCCTGGCTGACCATCAGCACGGTTCCCTGGTGCCGATGGCCCTGGCCAGCCTGCTGTTCTCCGTCTCTCCTGGCCCTGTGACAGCCTGCTGTTCTCCGTCTCTCCTGGCCCTGGCCAGCCTGCTGTTCTCCGTCTCTCCTGGCCCTGGCCATCCTGACCCGACCGCAGTGTGGCTCTGTGTAAGTGAGTGATGCAGCAAGAAAGGGCTCATAGCCGAGAAGAAGTCGTATCTGGGCACTGGAGGTTTAGCTCCAGGTGATGTGGCTTTCTAAAGGCAGGTTTTGAAACCATGTCAGGTAACTGTGCTGGAGTTTCAGCATGACAGGTTTGAGAACATGAGGGAGAATTGGAAAAACTATTTGGAGGACGTCCTCCAAATTGACATCCTTTGGAATGTTGTGTGGAAGTGGAATTCTCTGGGTCTTTTGCTATAACTATAAACTTTGCATAAGGGAAGTGTCAGAACACTCTTTTCTCCAAACTTCAAATCCAGTTCTTGTGGATGAGGTCACTCTGGCCACCAAGACTGTTTGAAGGTGGTCATGTGACCTAAACTGGGCCAATCAGGATTCTTCCCTGGGGGAGGGCTGCTAGGGAAACAAGTTCTTTTTCCCCTGGGACTTCCACATGTGGATAATATAAAAGCCAGGAGCCATGTGCCTTCTCATGGGGTGGGGGTGGGGGGGTGGGGGGGCGCCCTCCTGAGGTAAGAGACAACCAGTTCTTCCAAAAAAGAGGCAGGACATCGTGGGATCCATCCATCCATCTAGAAAACAGGTGGTATTATTTGAGTCTTGGAATTTTCCTGTGTTCTCCAGTGATGTGAGCTCTTTTTTAACTGAAGGTACTGTTTGGTGAGTTTTGTTCTTTCCAGCCCAGAGTCCTGACTAAGACATCCCCTCAGAAGGCAGGCCCTGTATTCACATTTTATCATAGCAACTCAAATCCTCAGTGACTCTTCTCCCCTCTCCCCACACTCTTGGGTCACTGTCTCCCTCCACCCTGACCATATAACTGGGAATAACTATGAGATTGTTCTTGTATGAATGTCCTTTTCACCTATTTGGCTTTCTAAGTAACTCTGTGAGGGAGGTGGGCTGCGCAGGACAGGTGAACCCTACTCTACAGGTGAGGAGACAGGAACTCAGAGAGGTGCCATGTGTCCATGGCTCAGGGCTGGGGGCAGTGTCAAGACACCAACCCCAGTGTGCAGGTGCTGGCCCTGGGCTGGGACGGTATGGTAGGAGGGAGGGATATAGACCTGAAAAAGCAAGGGGGAAAAAAAAGCAAGGGGACCTGACGTCCACTTTGGAACTCCAGAGAGACTTCAGATGAATGGCTCCAAGGATGGGATGAAAAGTGGGGCTGGTGATGCTTAGGGCAACTGAAAGTCTGCCTGCAGACCAGTGAGCCGGCCACACCTGTCTCCTCTTTTCCGTTTCCTGCCTGCAGAGCAGTAGTTCCCCGGGCCCAGCTCTTGTCTAAAGAAAATGAACAAGCACCCTGGAACTTCTTTCTTGGCATCCCAGGATAAAGCCTTCCTAGTTGTGGCATGAGCAGCTGGTTCCCTGTCCGTTCAGTGAAGTGCAGCTCTCATGCTGCATAAACAGCACTTCTGAGTGACCTTCCCACTCAGGGAAAACAGATGTGTGCATAGGAAAGAAAGCCTCAGCTAGAAGAGCTACCTAGGAAAACTAATTTAGTCTTTCATTCGTAAGGAAATAAAATCACCAGCCCGTGAAGAGTACTGGCAGCACAAAAGAGAACGGAGAAAACAACACACAGAATAACCTACAGTCAAAGAAGAAAATGCAGAGAAAATGTAGGAGAGAACTGTGTCTTCAAAAAGATTTCAAAAAGTGGGTTTCCAGAAAAATGACTTTAGTGGGAAAATTTCTTGCAATGGAATTAGGAGCTAGAAGATATATAGTGATATAATGTAAAAAACATAGATGTCTGTTCTTAACCAGAAACAAAAAACCCAAACCCCAAGCAGTTAGAGACTTCAAGTAAAACAGAAAACAATAAGGTGATGGAATGAGGGTAGGGGTGAGGCACGGGCCACTGGGGTAATAAAGGTCCTTGGCCCTGGGAAGGGTGAAGTCATTGCCTGCTCTCATGGCAGCTGGTGGGGAAGCCATGACAGCGTCTGGAGGAGCTTATGTGTTCCACACTTTAATACTGGGATTATTCTCTGGGTAAAATTCAACACACCTTGGGAGTGGACCCGCTTTGTCTCTGTAAAGTTCAGAGCAGGTATGACCCCAGCCTGTCCTCATCAGCTGGGAGTTTACCAACCGTGCTCACGGTTGCTAACCGTTGCTGGAGGGTTGGCTGCAAACACTTTGCCCCGTTAGTTTCCCCTCAGCCACCGGAGGAACCCAGCAGAAGGAGGGGCTGTGGCCTTAACCACAGAGTGTCCTCTAGGAAGTTCCCAGTCTAAGAGGGGAGGCCCAAGTCCTGCTCTGAGAGGGCTGTCTCCTGAGTTGCTGGTCTAATGGTAGGGATAGGGCTTCTCTCTGGGTGGGTCAGAGCAAGCCTAACGTCAATCCCTTTCCTGCTCTCCAGTGTAATGCCATGAAGGTAATGATGTACCCTTGGCCTCCTGGGAGCAGTATTGGGAGACAGGGTATGTATGAAGGGAGGGGACATCAGGCCTGTCAATTCAGAAGAGCAGGCAGGACCTGGGAAGCCAACTGTACAGCAGCCTGGGGCCACTGCTGAGGCAGGCCAGGAGGGGGCAGCAGTATTACTTCAGCAGGAGAATGGACAGGTGGAGGAGGAAGCTGGTGGGATCCTGGGGGCTCTCAGAGAGAGGGTGGGGAACAGTTTGGTGGCAGTTTGTGGGCACAAGGTAAAGGAAGCTAGGGAGGTGCCCATCCTGTGTCTTAGGTTTGAGTGGTCTTCTTGGGCTGCCTGCCATAGGGCTCTGTTCACCAGAAGTTGAGAAGCTCTGTCTTACTGGATTCTGGGTGGGGGAGGTTGACTTTTCCTCCACCTCCACCCACTTCCGGTAATACCTGGTTTTGATGAAGAATACCCTCTTCTCTCTTCCAGTGAGTTCTGCATTTTCTCTAATCTCAGGAAAGTCTGTTGGCATTTCTTTACTAACTGATAAGACCCTCCCCTGAGACTTTCCCTTCCAAATATTTAGCAACATCATTTACATTCATGAGTACTTCATATGTTTTTCATTTATTGTGTTTTGATTTGGGCAGAAATGAGGAAAAGGTTGAATTTTGCATGTGACTCATGATATAGTGATGTGGAAATGTTGGGGTACAGAGTCAATGGCCAAGAAAGAATTCTTGAGACATCTTTAGTGCAAAAAAGGGGTTTCATTAAAACATGGGGACAGGACCTGTGGGCAGAAAGAGGTGTACTGGGGTTGTGAAGAGTGACTCATTATATACCTTCAGGTTGGAAGGGTGTTAGGGATAGTGTAAATCTCTAAGGAATTTTGGAAGCAAGGTTTCTAGGACCCTGAGGAGCCTGTTGTTAGGAAAATGTTCTTTATTACTGTTTAGTAAAAGCTCAGTCGTGAGGACCTTCAGATGTACATTAGGGGGACATATGCTTGGAGTATAATTGCTAACATATGTTTGGGGAGATAAAGGAAGTTTCCAAAGGAAATTTTTAAAAGTTTATTTATTTTGATGGGGCAGTGGGTAGGACAGAGAGAGAATCCCAAGCAGGCTCTGTGCTGTCAGTGTGAAACCCATTTCAGGACTCGAATCCATGAACCATGAGATCATGACCTGAGCTGAAATCAAGAGTCAGATGTTCAAGCAACTGAGCCACCCAGGTGTCGCCCAAAGAATTTTTGTATGTTAAAGTAGACTTACAGGATCCTGGGGGTTGGGATGTTAAGCTAAGATTGCCTTTTGCCCTGAGCAAAGTGCCATTCATCATCAAGGCAGCTGAATTCCTAAAGGAAGGTCATTGCCTCTTTCAAGGACTTGTCAATGGGGTGTCTGCAACAAGAGAATGTAATTTTTTTTTGCCTTTGTTTCCCACATCATTTTCTTCTGCAACTTTTTTTCTTACAAAGGCAGAATATCTTTCTTGTAAATTCTTTGGAAGACTTCTCTTTCATACCACTGGCCAAAACCAGGTTCTGGTTCCAGAAGCAAAGAAAGCCTTGAAACGTCTTGGCATTTTCAGCCTTCCTCATGGAAGGTGATCTGCCAACAAGAAGGGTCTGGTGGGTGCTGCAGATGGTGAAGGGGCAGGAGAATTGTTGCAGAGAAGCCAGAAGACCAAGTCCTCTGACTTGCAGGAGGAAGAGGTGGGGAGCTCAACAGAACACACAGGTCCAACGTGTAACAGAGGGTTGTGCATTGTGTGAGGAGTGTCCCCCATGTTGGGGTTTTTGTAAATATGAGATCGAAGCCAACTCAGTCTTTGTTTTAATTCCTGCCAGTTTCAACCACAAGGACTCACCTTGAACTCAAGGGGCAGAGGCTTGAATTGTATCTTTGGCAATATACTCCCCTCCTCTATGGGGAATTCCCTGGGGCATAGGTGGGAATGAAGAACTAGGAGCAGAACGTGTTTCTTTCTTGGATTTCCAAATCTGAATGTCTTGTCCTGAGCAGTAGGAGGACAGTGGTGCAGATATAGCACATGGCAGCTGCCCATCTGATGCGGAGGAAACAGCCCTGCCCTGGGGGAGTCTCCATCTTTGTAAGGGGCAGTGGGACCTGGTACTCCAATAAGGCCTTGGCTGGAAGTCAGGGGCCCTCATTGGGGGACTTTTGGGGGTGTGATGAAAATCTGGATAGGTTGCTAGGTGGAGAGTGGGATCAGGTGCGCTCAGCGAGGGAAAGGCCTGGGAGGGGTTAGAAAAACAGATCTGGAAGTTTAGGGTGAGAGCTTAGAAAGCAAAATGGCAACTCATTTGGCCACCTTGGGAGTTGCCAGGACCCTTGTGGGGCCAGCGAGTGTGAGTAGGAACCTTACCTCACTCTGCACTGTCCTGGTGTGGCTGAGCACAGAGCTGCACAGAAGAGGGGGTGACTCCAGGTCTGAGACACGGCTCTCTAAACATGCTTGGGGTGAGCATGGGCTTTCCTCCTGAGCCCAAACTCCAGACCCTGGGAACGGCCACCCTAACAGAAGTGAGGAGGCTTCTCATCTTGTGTGTCAGCAAACTTCTTGGGTTGCCAACTAAGTGGTTAGCAAATTGCATAGGTGTTGTCTCTCTCAGGAGTAAAAACCCCATGCCTCCAAGGAAAGCATGAGTGTCTGGGTTAGGGTGTAGGAGCTCTGAGCTAGGACTTGGTTCTGTCCCTCACCAGCAGTGTGGCCTTGGGCAAGCCACTTGTTTCTCCAGCCTCAGTTTCACCATCTGTAAACCAGAGGCGCTGTCCTTGGCTGTTGTGGGGGGTGGGGGGGACAGACCACAGTTGGAACCACAGCTCAGCCTCTGTTAGCTGGGTGACTTCAGACAGATTAACCTCTTTCTGTGCTTGGTTTTCTCACCCAGAGATGGGCATTGGGTTATCTAGAGGGTTAAGGCCGTGCCTGGCACCTGGCTGACGCTCAGTGAATGTTAACTTCCCCTCTCCCTTTTTAAATTTATTTATTTATTTTACAAGAGAGAGTGAGAGACTGGAGGGGGGGGGAGAGAGAGAGAGAGAGAGAGAAAGAGAGAGCATGGGGAAGGGGCAGAGAGGGAGAGAGGGAGAGAGAGTGCAGGGAAGGGACAGAGAGAGGGAGAGAGAGAATCCCAAGCAGGCTCTGTGATGTTAGCACAGAGCCCTACAGCGTGAACCCGGGATCATGACCCCAGCTGAACTCAAGAGCTGGGATGCTTAACTGACTGAGCCACCCAGGCGCCCCTCCCATTTTCTTGCTGAGCTGTCAGTTCAGAGATTTTAGCCATTCACCTCCACCTACGTATTTGCTAATTTTTGCCAGGTGCAGGACTGATGGCAGCAGCAGCTACAGTGCAAAGCCAAAACAGGATGGGTCACGTCTCAGCCATTGACAGGGATTAACATTAGACTGAGGGCCTGGCTGAGACCCAGAAGGAGCCACCACCCTGACTTGTCTTGAGAACTAACTGGGTGGTCTTGTAGTCTGTGAAGTCCAGGGGACAGGGAGAGACACAAGGCGTTAATCCCCAGGAAGGAGGGCATTTCCTGCAGGGGGAAGGAACCTGCATTTCTCCAGAGTTCCTGCAAGTGGCCAGGAAAGGCTTGATGTCTGCTGGCCTCTCTTCCTGGCTGAGACGCAGCAGGGGTATCCTTGGGGGAGGAGAAGGTGGGGGGAGGGCGCTGTCAGCTCCTCTTTCAGCATTTCAAGGTTCGATTTTAGAGTCTTTAAGTCTTGTGGTTCCACTTTATGGTTGTGACTGAATGTCCCCTTCATACTCTTGAACTCTCTGATTATGATTTATACTAACCCCCCTGCCACTGCTGCTCTGCTACTGTAGAGTCATGGCTGACAAAATTGCTAGCATAAGACATAAAAATAAGCGTATTTAAAATAGAAGAGTCCAGCAATTCAGGGCATGGACCCTAGGGCTGGCGACCTAAATTCAAATTTAGCCTCTGCCATTTACTACCTGTGTGATCCTGGGCAAATTACTTAAGCCCACTGTGCCTCAGTTCCCACGTCTGTGAAGTGGGAGTGAAAATAGTGTTTCCTACCTCTTAAATTTGTTGTGAGGATCACATGAGTCCATGTGTAAAGCCTTAGAAAAGTGCCTCGCACAAAGTAAACTGAAGGATAAGCATTAACTATTCATATCTTTGCAAACTCTCCAGGGCGCTGTTCCCCCGGAGACTACAACACTGTGTCTCAACGCTGCTAACACAGCCAGGCTCTTCAGTTGTTGGGAAGGGTGGCTGTTTCCTCAGAGAAGCGCCAGATAAGGCACTCGGTTTGGGTTGAGGTGCCATGTTGTATGACAGACATTTCGTTATCACTAATGTCATCCTCCGTACCTTGAGATGACCCACCATACGAGCCCAATGGCCTGAAGAGCTGTGATTTCCACCTCCTATTTCATACCTGGACCGAGTCGGTAGGACTGTTTCAATTCTCTCTCTCTCTCTGTCTCTCCTGATTAAATGTGGATGGAGTCGAATGCAGGTCTGGTGGCATCACACCCTCCACCGTTGCTGCTACTACCACCTCCAGTGGACACCAGACCCCTCGCGGAGGACTCTCTCTGTGCCAGGCACCATGCTAACCATTGTGTCTTAACGTTTATTCATTTTTGAGAGAGAAAGAGAGAGGGGCAGAGCGTGAATGGGCAAGGGGCAGAATGAGAGGGAGACACAGAATCGGAAGCGGGTTCCAGGCTCCGAGCTGTCAGCACAGAGCCAGATGCAGGGCTCGAACTCACGAACCGTGAGATCACGCACGACCTGAGCTGAAGTCACATGCTTAACTGACTGAGCCACCCAGGCGCCCCCCCCACCTCTTTTTTCATGCTAACCACTTTGTAATGTTGTCTTATTTAATCCTTAACAACTCTGCGAAGTTTATTTTATTTTTTATATTTAAAAATATTTTATTTTTAAGCAATCTCTATACCCAATGTAGGACTTAAACCCACAACCCTGAGATCAAGAGTCACATAGTCCACTGACTGAGCCAGACAGGCACTTGGTGTGAAGTCCATTTTATTATCTGCATTTTACAGGTGAGGGTGCAAGACTCAGAGAGGTAACTTGGCCACATGGCTTGGAGGCAAAGGAACCAGAATTCAAGCCTGTGTTTGTTTGGCTCCCAAGGCTGGTGCCATTCACTGTGGGATCCCACACACCAGCCTCTTCACCTGTGTTGTTTCTTCAGCACAGAGACAGTCTCCCATGTCTTTCCAGCACACAAAGACCTTGCATCGTAAGCCTGGCATTTGGGACATGTGATTCATTTTTTATTTTTTGTTTTTTATTTTAGAGAGAGCGAGAGGCATGAGCAGGAGAGAGAGGCAGAGGGAGAGAGAGAGAATCTCAAGCAGGTTCTATGCTCAGCATGACGCTTGTTCCCATGACCCAGGGGTCATGACCTGAGTTGAAATCAAGAGCCGGATGCTCTACTGACTGAGCCACCCAGGAGCCCAGGACATGTGATTTTAATACAGTAAAGAAACTGGCACATCTGGGCTTCCCTCCAGGGTGCATGAGCTTTCCAGAACTTTCTTATAATTTCCATACTATATTCAAGCTGTTGCATGAGGAGGCCCAATTGTGTCTGGATTTATTCTTTCCTTGTGAGTCTAGGGCAAGGAGTAGTGCAGGAGATTCAATAGAGGCGGGGAATGTCAGTTTACCATACACATGTCTGTTGTCTCTTTTACTCCTCGTAATTTGGGAGTGCTTCCAGCTCAGTGCTGTTGGTGTTCTGGGTGGTTAGCACTTGGATGGGGGAAAAGCCCTCATTCTTTAGATGATTTTTGCTTGTTATTTGCTCTTATCTCAGAGACAGAGAAGATGAATATAAGCTTTAATAAGATATACAGAAGGTGATCCCTAGGTAGCAGAGCAGAGACCGTGGCAAGGAAAGCTTGATCAGATCTCATCTCATATGATTTTAGAAATGCAAGTGGAGTAGAAGAGGGACAGCATATGTTCACATGTTCACTGTAACAATATAAAAAATAACACAAGGAATAGCCAATTACCCACCAGCTTAAGATGTAAACCATTATCAAAGACCTAAATGTAAGAGCTAAAACTTTAAAACTCTTGTAATACAACATAGGGGAAAAGCTTTGTGACATTGGATTAGGCAATGATTTCTTGGATATGACACTCAAAGCTCAGGTAACAAAAGAAAAAATAGATAAATTGGACTCCATCAAAATAAAACTTCTGTGCATCAAAGGACACAATCAAGAGAGTGAAAAAGGCAACCCATGAAACGGGAGAAAACAACCTTTGCAAATCACATCTCTTAAGGGGTCAATGTCCAGAATACATAAAGAACTCTGACAACTCAGCAATAACAAAAAGCGAACAATCTGATTAAAAAATGGGCAAAGGACTAGAATAGACATTTCTCCAAGGAAAATATACAAATTGTCAAGGAGCACATGAAAAGATGTTCCATGTTACTAATTTTTAGGGAAATGCAAATAAAAAATGACATATCACCTCATACCCTTTAGGGCTGCAGTATATAATTGTATATAATGTATAACCAGAAAAAATCAAATGTTGATGAGGAAGAGGAGAAATTGGAACCCTCATGCACTGTTGGTGGGAACATAAAATGGTGCAGGTGCTGTGGAAAATAGTGTGGTGGTTTCTCAACAAATTAAACGTAGAATTATCATATGATCCAGCAATCCATTTCTGGGTATATATTGAAAATAATTAAAAGCAGAGTCTCAAAGAGATATTCGTACATCTATGTTCAGAGCAGCATTATTTGTAAAGGACAAAAAGTGGAAGCAACTCAAGTGTTCATCAACAGAAGAATGAATAAACAGAATGTGATACATACATACAATGGAATATTATTCAACCTCAAGAAGGAAGGAAGTCTTGTCACCCATGCTATGACACTGATGAACCTTCAGGACATCATGTTAAGTGACATAAGCCAGTCACAAAAAGACAGACACTGTGTGATTCCATTTATATGAGGTCCTTAGAGTTGTCAAACTCACAGAGACAGAAAGTAGAGGGCAGACATCAGGGACTGGAGGTTGGTCGGGGGTGGGGGGGGGTTGGAGCAGAGAGTGTTTAATGGGGACAGAGTTTCAGTGTTGCAAGATGAAAAAAGTTCTGGAGATGAATGGCGGTGATGGTTGCACAACAGTGTAAATGCACTTACTACCACTGAATTGTACCCTTAAAAATGGCAAATTTTATATGTGTTTTACCACGATTAAAATAACTGTATAAACCATTACAAATAGAGTTGAATCCTCTTGACTCCCACTGCCCTCTACTACATTCAGAGAAACTGACATCTTGAATTTGATGTGTATTGTTCCCTTTGTGTATTTCATTTAGTTTTGTTTGTTTCAAATTTTATACTTCTGAAACTTGATTTATCTCTGCTTAGCATTATCTTTGTGACAGTCATGTTGATATGCATCATGCTAGTTCACTAATTTTCACTTTATTGTGTTTTATTTCACCTTGTGAATTCTGTGCAATTCATCTGTCTATTCTCATGGAATTCTCCTGTTTATTCCTATCTCCTACCAGATAGACCACTTTCTTTTTTTGCTGTTACAAACAGCAATCCCATAAATATCAATAGGGAATGTGTATTTCTGACTACATGTGGTATTGCTGAATTTTCCTCCACAGAGGTTATGTGAATTTATATTCCCACCAGCAGCTTATGAGTTTCTGTTGCTCAAAGTCCTAATCGTCAGATTAATATTTTTCCTGACCCTGTATCCAAGTGATTACTCAACACTTGCTTTTCCATCATTCCTCTTTTGTCAACTGCTTGTTCTTACCCTTTAGACATTTTCTCTCACATTGTTGTCTCTTCGTGTTAATTTATCAGAGTTCTTTTTATATTTTGGATACTATACCTTTGTCAATTATATGTGTAACAAATATTTTCTCCTAGTCTATGGTTTGTATGTTTTTAAATGGTGTCTTTTGATGAAAATAAATTTTAAATTTAAATGTAGTCAAGTCTTTTCTGGCTTATGTTCTCTTTCTCTTTGCTTAAGAAAATCTTCACTACCCTGAGGTCATAAAGATCTTTCTCTATATTTTCTTTTAAAAGATTTAAAGTTTTCTTTTATACATTCAAGTTGTTAACCCAGCTGGAATTTATTTTATTTTATTTAATTTTCATCCACACAATGTTTTTATTTATATTCAGCTAAAAGCAAACAGCAGAATTAACATAAGATTCTGCAGCTACAGGTGGGCTTTTCTTACACAAATTCGGAGTGACCAGTTAAACAGCCACAGACAGGGGATTTCCGACAACCTCTCATCAGCCCTACTGCCCATCTAGACAGCCATGCCTTAACTGCAAAGTGACTTTCCCCATTGCTTTTTCCAGTACTGCTTTTTAAAGGAGCCAGAGTGGGACACTGACCCCCAGTAACCACTCTCAGATGTACCATGTTAGGGGTTAGTGGACACATCAGCCTTTGGCTGTCTTGGTGAGAGACACGGCCATGAAAACACAACCCGGAAGTGCCATCATGCACGATTCTGGAGCCGGGCTCACAGAGGCAGATGCAATGAATCTCTCTCTCTCTGTCTCTTTTTTTTTGGTAAACCTCCTTAAGAAACTCTTTGATGCTCTGCTCTAATACTGTAGACCTGGTCTTTTTACCTGAATTTTTTCTTTTAAATTCTGGGTTGTGATTCTTATGTTAACAATTTGAGGACCCCATCCTAGCACCAAAATATTCCCCAAAATGAAGTTCAAATTTGATCAAAACATAAACTGGGTGTGACTTTCTAGAATTATAAAGGTCAGGCAGAAGAAGTCACCTGAAACCACTGTCTGATTGCTCAGTCCCCCCTGGGAGACTGGGAATGGGGAAGCAGAGAAATCTACATGCATCCCAGAACCTGGGAGCACTGCTCCAGACCTCAGGGTCGGTTTCTGTCTCTTAGCATTCCCCTACTTCCCAGACAGCTGCTTATAGAGTTTGGACATATAGTCCTCCCACTCAGTCTGGTAACACATGTGGGCCACTGGGGACCTGAGCATACTTTTTGTGGAAAGATGCCACTTTGACTGTGGCACAGTGGTCTCCAGATCAGTTGCTGAGAATGGGCTTATCACACTTCAGTGGCCCATTCTGCTTGTAAACCAGCCAGACGTAGCTGTGAAGGCCTGTGCTCTTGGGAGGCCCAGAGTGGATGTAATGGGAGAAGACTGTGCCACAGCTGATGTCATTGCCCTTCATGTTGACCATCAGAAAATGGTGCCATTCCCTGTATTTGAGGTCCTTCCTGCTGGGAGCACCCTGATCTGTCATGACCAAGGTGTAGAGTTTGCCTGGATCGATGCCACTGCCATGCAGTACTGGTGGGCCGTTTCTTAACCTGGGCGGGTGTCAGCACTTTGTCCAGCTTGTTGACCTTTGCCCTGGTGTATTTGGCCTGCATTGGATACTGTGGCTGTCCCTCCACCTCCTGCAGGTTAAGAGGCCTGGGCCACTTGCTGAGGTCCACCAGCATTGTGGAGCCGAGCTGGGCAGAATTGTGGGAGGCAGGCACAGGCTGGCAGCACTGAGTCTGAGTGATCCACACACTGCTGGAACTCACTTTTTGTGTATTATGTAATGTAGAGTGGAATCCAGTTCTACTTTTTTTCTCCACATGGACAATTAATTATCCCAGGGCCACATACTGACCATGCTGCCACTTCCCACTGATTTTCTGTGTCCTGACCAATGTCCTGCTCTCCTGCAGATCACATGTCCATTTATGTGTGGCTCCGTTTCTGGGATCTCCGTTTTGTTCTGTTTCTCGATCTCTGAGCCATTACTTCAGGATCTTAATGATCACTGCCTTATAATGAGTCTTTTGTCTGGTAGGGATGTCCATGATCTTGTTCATCTTCTTCAAACACATTTTAGAATTGATGCATTTTTATTAGGTTGACTCCTAGGTATTAAAAGTTTTTGTTCATAGCAAATGCCATTATTAACTTTGCCAACTGTTGCTAGTATTTAGGAATACAACTGACTTTTATGTAGACCCAAACCTTGCAGAGTGCTGCCCTGGTATCTGCAGAGTGAGGGAGGCAGGTTTATAGGTGTCTCTGCTCTCCAGTGCAGCTTGGCTGTGGCTGGAGGGATGGAAGTCTGAGTGGCCACTTTTGGCCAGGAAGGATGATGTGGTGAAAGACAAAGGGACAGGGAGGGAACTGAGAGATGGTGGGGGAGCTGAAAGATTTATACATGGTGCTTTGGTTAAATCCCTAGGTTGAGCCCTTTGAGAAAACCTGTAGCTGCTACTGTGGTCAGATTTGTGCTTCCTTTGACTGTAGGTACCTGCAAATCCAGCCAAGTTGGTGAGGTGGGGAGGTGGGAAGGGTCAGTATTAATCGGATTAGACCTGGCACCGAGTAGCTTGCCAGTATCTGCTGATTGGGTGATCACACCCACATCAGTTCTTGGCTGGGTGACAGAGACAAAGCCCCAAAGGGAGTGGACGGAGTTTGAGGGACCTTAGTGTGGAAGATCAGGAGGTGTCTTGTCTCTTTCTGTCCAGAATATATTTCCTAATATTCGGAACACTTAGTAAGCCTGAGTAAATAATGCCCTTCCTCTTCCTTGTGCTACCTTGAGAGGCACTGTGGATAAAACCAGGTGGATGACCTTGGATGACATCTGCTGTGATAGGCACCAAGTTCTGGACACCCTCAACAGATCTCACAAAGGTCATGGCCACTGTCGCTCCCACTAGAGTCTGGGCGTTGGAGCTCAAACCCCTGATCAGAAGGCAGATGTAAACTTCTCTGGTATGCTAGCTTGGCAGCACTTGAAGCTGGCCCTGCTCATTTCCTTTCTTTCCTGGGGTATATGGAGGAGCAGCACTGTTGCTCCTTGAACGCCCAGCTCCCCCTCCAACTCCTTTCTAGATCTGGTGTCATGGGCAGGGTCTTGATCTCAGCTGGCTGCTGGTTAGTCACCAGCAAGAGTCAGCAGATAATGAAGGACTGTTTACTTTGAATGACTTGGTTGGTTAAGCAGAGAGCCACTTTGATCTTACTGTGGGGCAGGCCCTGTGCTGACTGCTGGGGACGCATCCATGAATAAACAAGAGAGATGCTTTTCTTGTGGACACGTTCTCCTGAAGAGTCCTTGCTACAGGGCAAGTGACCCAATCTGAGGGTTCAGGAAAGGTCTTCCTGACAGATACCTAAAGCACAATATAGCCAGATAGGACAAAGGGTAGAAGAGTTCTGGGCAGGTGGAAGAGCATGGGGGAAGCTCTGTACTGGTCTGCCGTGGAGGAGCCGGAAGGAGCCCAGAGCAGACAGCCTGGAGGGCAGGGGCCAGAGCACCCAGGGCTTTGAACAGCAGGGAGTTTGTACTTTACTCAAAGAGGAGTGGGAAGCCTGCACATCTTCTGACATAGGGGAGTGACTTGGGTGACCAACTTGTCCTGGCTTTCCAGGGATATTCAGGCTTTAGCAGTTATAAGTCCTGTGCCCCAGAAACCCCTCAGTTCCAAATAAGCCAGGATGGACTTGACTGGTTAGATTTATGTTTTAAAAAGTTCACTCTGACTGAAGAATGGAAAATAGGATTGGAAAGGGAAAGTGAGGATGGGGGTGAGCATTTAAGAGGCTGGGGAATACAGAAGCTTTTTATCTTGATGAGGTCCCAATACTTCATTTTTGCTTTTAATTCCCTTGCCTTTGGAGACATGTCAAGTAAGAAATTGCTGCAGTTGAGGTCAGAGAGGTTTTTTCCTGCTTTCTCCTCTAGGGTTTTGATGGTTTCCTGTCTCACATTCAGGTCCTTCATCCATTTTGAGCTTATTTTTGTGAATGGTGTAAGAAATTGGTCTAGTTTCATTCTGCATGTTGCTGTCCAGTTCTCCGAGCACCATTTGTTAAAGAGACTGTCTTTTTTCCGTTGGATATTCTCTCCTGCTTTGTCGAAGATTAGTTGGCCATACTTTTGTGGGTCCAATTCTGGAGTCTCTGTTCTATTCCATTGGTCTATGTGTCTGTTTTTGTGCCAATACCATGCTGTCTTGATGATTACAGCTTTGTAGTAGAGGCTAAAGTCTGGGATTGTGATGCCTCCTGCTTTGGTTTTCTTCTTCAATATTACTTTGGCTATTCGGGGTCTTTTGTGGTTCCATACAAATTTTAGGATTGCTTGTTCTAGCTTCAAGAAGAATGCTGGTGCAATTTTGGTTGGGATTGCATTGACTGTGTAGATAGTTTTGGGTAGTATTGACATTTTAACAATATTTATTCTTCCAATCCATGAGCACGGAATGTTTTTCCATTTCTTTATATCTTCTTCAATTTCTTCCATAAGCTTTCTATAGTTTTCAGCATACAGATATTTTACATCTTTGGTTAGGTTTATTCCTAGGTATTTTATGCTTCTTGGTGCAATTGTGAATGGGATCAGTTTCTTTATTTGTCTTTCTGTTGCTTCATTACTAGTGTATAAGAATGCAACTCATTTCTGTACATTAATTTTGTATCCTGCGACTTTGCTGAATTCATGTATCAGTTTTAGCAGACTTTTGGTGCAGTCTATCTGGTTTTCCATGTATAATATCATGTCATCTGCAAAAAATGAAAGCTTGACTTCATCTTTGCC
This sequence comes from Panthera onca, assembly GCF_046562875.1. NCBI lineage: Eukaryota > Metazoa > Chordata > Mammalia > Carnivora > Felidae > Panthera > Panthera onca. The sequence continues at coordinate 12,683,803 of NC_138358.1, read as the reverse complement.
AATTCTGATGCCTTTGATTTCATTTTGTTGTCTGATTGCTGAGGCTAGGACTTCTGACAGTATGTTAAACAACAGTGGTAAGAAGTGGACATTCCTGTTGTGTTCCTGATCTCAGGGGGAAAGCTCTCAGTTTTTCCCCATTGAGGATGATATTAGCTGTGGGCTTTTCATAAATGGCTTTTATGATGTTTAAGTATGTTCCTTCTATCCCGACTTTCTCGAGGGTTTTTATTAAGAAAGGATGTTGAATTTTGTCAAATGCTTTTTCTGCATCGATTGACAGGATCATATGGTTCTTATCTTTTATTAATGTGATGTATCACATTGATTGATTTGCGAATGTTGAACCAGCCCTGCAGCCCAGGAATGAATCCCACTTGATCATGGTGAGTAATTCTTTTTATATGCTGTTGAATTTGATTTGCTAGTATCTTATTGAGAATTTTTGTGTCCATATTCATCAGGGATATTGGCCTGTAGTTCTCTTTTTTTGCTGGGTCTCTGTCTGGTTTAGGAATCAAAGTAATGCTGGCCTCATAGAATGAGTCTGGAAGTTTTTCTTCCCTTTCTATTTTTTGGAACAGCTTGAGAAGGATAGGTATTATCTCTGCTTTAAATTTCTGGTAGGATTCCCCAGGGAAGCCATCTGGTCCCACTCTTATTTGTTGGGAGATTTTTGATAACTGATTCAATTTCTTCACTGGTTATGGGTCTGTTCAAATTTTCTATTCCTTTCTGTTTGAGTTTTGGAAGAGTGTGGGTGCTTAGGAATTTGTCCATTTCTTCCAGGTTGCCCAGTTTGTTGGCATATAATTTTTCATAGTATTCCCTGATAATTGCTTGTATTTCTGAGGAATTGGTTGTAATAATTCCACTTTCATTCATGATTTTATCTATTTGGGTCCTCTCCCTTTTCTTTTTGAGAAGCCTGGCTAGAGGTTTATCAGTTTTGTTTATTTTTTCAAAAAACCAACTCTTGGTTTCATGGATCTGCTCTACTGTTTTTTAAGATTCTATATTGTTTATTTCTGCTCTGATATTTATTATTTATCTTCTTCTGCTGGGTTTGGGGTGTCTCTGCTGTTCTGCTTCTTTTTCCTTTAGGTGTGCTGTTAGATTTTGTATTTGGGATTTTTCTTGTTTCTTGAGATAGGCCTGGATTGCAATGTATTTTTCTTTCAGGACTGCTTTCGCTGTATCCCAAAGCATTTGGATTGCTGTGTTTTCATTTTCATTTGTTTCCATATATTTGAAAATTTCTTCTCTAATTGCCTGGTTGACCCATTCATTCTTTAGTAGGATGTTCTTTAACTTCCATGCTTTTGGAGGTTTTCCAGACTTTTTCCTCTGGTTGATTTCAAGTTTCATAGCATTGTGGTCTGAAAGTGTGCATGGTATGATCTCAATTCTTTTATACTTATGAAGGGCTATTTTGTGACCCAGTATGTGATCTGTCTTGGGGAAAGTTCCATGTGCACTCGAGAAGAAACTATATTCTGTTGCTCTGGGATGCAGAGTTCTAAATGTATCTGTCAAGTCCATCTGATCCAATATATCATTCAAGACCCTTGCTTCTTTATTGATTCTCTGTCTAGATGATCTATCCATTGTTGTAAGTGGAGTATTAAAGTTTCGTTCAACTACCAAATTCTTACCAATAAGGTTGCTTTATGTTTGTGATTAATTGTTTTATATATTTGGGGGCTTCTGAATTTGGCGCATAGACATTTATAATTGTTACCTCTTCCTGATGGATAGACCCTGTGATTATTATATAATGCCCTTCTTCAACTCTTATTACAGCCTTTAATTTAAAGTCTAGTTTGTCTGATATAAGTATGGCTACTCCAGCTTTCTTTTGACTTCCAGTAGCATGATAGATAGTTCTCCATCCCCTCACTCTCAATCTGAGGGTGTCCTCAGGTCTAAAATGAGTTTCTTGTAGACAGCAAATAGATGGGTCTTGTCTTTTTTTTTTTTTTATCCATTCTGATACCCTATGTGTTTTGGTTGGAGCATTTAGTCCATTTACATTCAGTGTTACTATTGAAAGATATGGATTTAGAGTCATTGTGATATCTGTAGGTTTCATGCTTGTAGTGGTGTTTCTGGTACTTTGTGGTCCTTGCAACATTTCACTCATAGAGTCCCCCTTAGGATCTCTTGTAGGGCTGGTTTAGTGGTGATGAATTCCTTCAGTTTTTGTTTGTTTGGGAAAACCTTTATCTCTCCTATTCCGAATGACAGACTTGCTGGATAAAGGATTCTTGGCTGCATATTTTTTCTGTTCATCACATTGAAGATTTCCTACCATTCCTTTCTGGCCTGCCAAGTTTCAGTAGATAGGTCTGCTACTACCCTTATGTGTCTACCTTTGTATGATAAGGCCCATTTATTCTTACCTGCTTTCAGAATTCTCTCTTTATCCTTGTATTTTGCCAGTTTCACTATGATATGTCGTGCAGAAGATCGATTCAAGTTACGTCTGAAGGGAGTTCTCTGTGCTTCCTGGATTTCAATGCCTATTTCCTTCCCCAGATCAGGGACGTTCTCAGCTATGATTTGTTCAAGCACACCTTCAGCCCCTTTCTCTCTCTTCTTCTTCTTCTGGAATTCCTATGATATGGATATTGCTCTGTTTGATTGCATCACTTAGTTCTCTAATTCTCCCCTTGTACTCCTGGATTTTTTTTTTTTTATCTCTCTTTTTCTCAGCTTCCTCTTTTTCCATAATTTTATCTTCTAATTCACCTATTCTCTCCTCTGCCTCTTCAATCCGTGCTGTGGCCACCTCCATTTTATTTTGCACCTCATTTATAATATTTTTTAATTCATCATGACTATTTTTAGTCCCTTGATCTCTGTAACAATAGATTCTCTGCTGTCCTCTATGCTTTTTTCAAGCCTAGCGATTATTTTATGACTATTATTCTAAATTCTTGTTTTGTTATATTGCTTAAATTGGTTTTGATCAATTCATTAGCTGTCACTACTTCCTGGAATTTCTTTTGAGGAGAATTCTTCCGTTTCATCATTTTGGCTAGTTTTCTGTCCCTTCTGTGTTTTAAAAGCTTGTTGTGTGCTCTGCACCTGTGAGCACTGCTATATTAAAGGAGGATCATACACTGTCCTGAGGGTCTGGCCCTTCAGGAGGTGTTTTTTCGGAGATTGTTACTTGATCCCTGTTGTGACTTTGGTTATTTTATTATCCTACTGGTAGTGATGTTTTGGACCCTCCACCAGGTGTGCTTCGATTTGTTCCTTGGAATAGCCATGTAAAGGAAAACAGATAGACAAACAGGAGGCAAAAACACACAAACACACAAATAAACAAACAAACAAATAAACAAAAACAAAAACAAAAACCTAAAGACTAAAAACAAAAAACCCAAACCACTGACTACAAGTAAAGAAGAGGGTGGAGGTGGTGCTGATTGAAGAGCTTATACAAAGAGAGAAATGACAGGAGCCGGGGTGGGGGAGAAAAAATAAACATTGATTAGGCAGAGAGACTAAAAAACCTAATCCAGAGAGAGAGAGAAGGGAAAATAAAGAAGGAGGCAGGGAAAATGAAACAAAGATAAAGTTACCCAGACAGAGAAGCTATATGGCTGATCATTCCAGAAAGAGAGAAAGTAGTGTAAAGAAGGAGGTGTAGAACATGTGTCAAGACAATAGATTAAATATGTCTGTTTAGACAAACCAATAACCAGAATAACCAGCCTAGGGGAGGGAAGAGATAAGGAGGAGATAAGGGGAAGAATATATCTTTATGTCCGGAATTGACCTAGAGTTAATCCAGGCAATGCTGCATCGCGTGTCGGGAGGAGCTGTCCGCAGGGCCTGTGCTGCTCTGGTGGATACGCAGTTACCCAGTGTGAAGGGGTGTGGTTTGGAGTAATCTGGACCCACCTCCACTATGGGCCCCGGGAGTGATCCCTGAGGCCCTGCCTTGCTGGTGGTGGTGATGGGGCTGGGGGAATGGTGATCTCCCAGTCTCTTCTCCACGGACAGGACCCAGTGGACTCCGTTTGAGTCATCCTTACTGTGCTGCCGGCCCAGATGGGATGGCCCTTCTCTCTCCTCCAACTACCCTGACCTGGAGCTTGGCTAGGATTAAAAGTCCCACTCCATGCGCTCTGGTGCTGGGGAAGCACCTCAGTGAGGCGATATGTGGTCCTGGCTGGCTTTGTCTGTGTCACCGCACTTCAGGGAGGACCGACTTCTCCTACTGCGGACTGAGAGCCACCCTCGCCACGAGCCCCTGGGGTGGTGGACATGGGCAGACTTTGTCTTTTCCCACAGCACTCCAGGGAAATGGCCACCTTGTCCTCCTGCAGACTGCGCCCTTGGCCCAGTCGCTGCACCCAGGGGTGGTGGACAAAGGCAGGTTCTGTACTATCACACAGCCCTCCAGGGAGGGAACCACTTTCTTCAACTGTGGACTGAGCCCCTGACCTGCCACCGCACCCAGGGCTGTCTCCCATCCTCCCCAGGTGCGTAAACAGGGAGCGGGCTCCAGTCCGAAGAAAGCCCCGCAGTTAGAGATTGGATCCCTCTCAGTCTCAGTCCGAGGTCTTTCTCCTGTCCAGATATGGTCCTACACTTCCCTAGCCACTCTTTCTTTTCCCTTTGTCTCTCTGCAGAAGGGGGTCCTTCCCCTCTCTGCCCAGGAAGCCTTTTTTTTTTTTTTTAATCTCCCCCAGTTCACAGTTACCCACCTATCTTTTTTCCAGCTTTCCCATTTTCTTCCTAGTAGATTCAGTCTCTTTTCCTCCCAGGCTCTGGCTTTCAAAGTCCGTTGGCTTCTACACTTCTTTGTTTGAGAGATGCAGGAAGTATGGATTCCCCCTACTTCTCTGCCATGTTGGCCCTCACCCTCAAAGACTTTAAACAGCGAGGTCTTGGGTGGGGTCGACTGATTCTTCCCAAATGGCCTCAGCTCTTCTAACTGATTAAAAGGAGACACAGCTTAGGTATCACAATAGAGAAAATAATCCCCCAAACCCTCTTCATGGTGTGAAGCTTCATCTGGCAGTCATGATATGGGGAACAAAGGCAGAGAGAAATGTAGATAAAATTAAATTTCCCTATAACCTGCAGCCCATTGACATATACTTGAGGCATACAGAATAGAACATTTCTCCTATCTTCATGTTAATGTTTTGCTAGAGGGAAAAGTAACCTTAGCTTGACAGTAGCTAGGCCTCCAGGATACTGTGTCTTCTTCAACATAAGAAAATCCTTGGGAAACTTCTCTTGTCTTTACCTCCCCCAACTCCCAAGTATATGATCAGTCTCTCCTCACAATCCTGGGGTAGCTCTTTCTGCCCACGGGTCCTGTCCCCGTGCTTTAATAAAACCACCTTTTTACACTGAGGATATCTCAAGAATTCTTTCTTGGCTGTTTGTTCTGAACCCCAACACTTCAAATCACATCATTTGGAGACCATGAAGGGACTCATTCTTCTCATCTGGACTCTGAGCCTTGGTGCAAACTTGGTATTTTCTCTTTCTTTACTTTCATTCCAGAGGATTTTGACAAATACAGGTTTTTTTTTTTTGATAACTTTAAAATTGATAAGAATTTCCAGAACTAACTAAAAAGCTGCATTCAAACTGAACAAAAATTAGTAACATGGAACTAAATACATTAAGGAGGAGGATTATAGTTTCTATGACTCTTGTTTGAAACATTGCTGGTTCTCTAATGTTTGCTCTTCCAGATTAAGGATTTTTCTCTTAAGATACCCATGATATACAGTAATAGAATGAAGAATTCCTCTGTGAGAAAATTGGAACATTTAACTTTTCTCTCTACCTGAACCCTCTGAAATTCAGAAACCCTCAGTGAGTGTTCTTTCTTCCATGGCAATCATAGTTATTTGCATGAGTTCAATAAGAATCTGTTCTCCTTGTAACAGGACACTGATGAGGGAGCATAAGGCCAGTTGAGGGCAAAGTACCACCCCCCCCCCCACCCAGGTGTGGTTGTGTGATATTCCTCAGGCACTCCTGAATGCCCAAGAACAAAGGAAAGGAAAACAAACAAATGGTTGATTGATAGAGATCATAGTCATGCAGGACATGACCCTCCATCAGTTTACAAATATCTTAGTAAATTACAAGAAAAAGGCAATCTTATCGATAGCCTAATCTCCACAAACCTATAGACTCAGTTTCCTGAAGCCCCAACATCACCTTCCTCTCCATAGTGATATGGGGAACAAAGGCAAGAAGGAAATGTCAGGTGAAATTAAATTTCCTTATTACCTGCTACCCATTGACAAATACTTGTGGCAAATACAGAGTATAACTTTTCTCTAGAACCCCCTCTGGTCTTAATGTTAATGCCTTACTAGAGGGAAAACAACCTTAGCCTGACCATAGCAAGGCTCCTGGCATCCTATGAGTCCTCTTTAGCATATAAAAGTCCTTCTGGAAGCCTCCCTTTTGGCCTTTCCCTCCCCAACTCCATAGTACAAAACCAGTCACTCTTCACAACCCCAGTGCAGCTCTTCATGCCCAGGGGTCCTGTCCCTGTACTTTAATAAAATCACCTTTTTGGACCAAAGATGTCTTCAAGAATTCTTTCTTGGCTGTTGGCTCTGGACCATCCCACTGTCACCCCAAAACGTCATTACTATATATAAACTCCCCATCTGACCAATGTTGACCCATAGGTAGGGATATCTCTATGCTCTTATTCAGCAGGAAGCAGTTACAGAAGAGAAGACCTTCTACCTTCAGCAACCTTAGAGATTTCAGGGTCAAAATTGTTCAGGGGGGAGTGATGAGGGGAACAAAGGCAAAAAGAAATGTAGATAAAATTAAATTTCCTTATACCTTGCAGCTCACTGACAAATACTTGAAATAGGCAGAGTGTTATATTCCTCCAGGAAGTCCCTAACATCCTACTGTTAATGCTTTGCTAGAGGGAAAAACATTCTTTGCTAGAGAGAGCCCCATGGCTCCCAAAGTCCACTTTAAACCACATGAATTTGAAGTGGAGTTTGAGAGCAAATGACCAAGAAAGAATTTTTGAGACATTTTGGGTGCAAAAGGGTGTTTTTAAAAAATGTTTACTTAGTTACTTTTGAAAGAGAGGGAGAGAGAGAGAGAGAGAGAGAGAGAGAGAGAGAGAGAGAGAGAGAGAATCGTTTCAAGTAGGCTCCAGGCCTCAGCATCCTCTTCTGGGCACTGAGCGGCTGGGCCAGATGATCTCCCATGTTGTTTTTTCCCTGACTTCTGGTGGCTCTGTGACATCCAGGGAGATTCATGGAACTGCTGGGGAGAATGTCCTCATAGGCAACTGAGGACAGACCCAAGTGTGGGATTTCCAGAATCTTCTCTATCCCTCGTAGCCCTTAATCCTACTTAATCCGTGGCTTATTCCATACCCTGGCTTTCTGGACTTTGGTATCTTCAAGATGCTCAGAGGGGCACCAGGAGGGATCAGTCAATCCCTGCATGTGTGTGATAGCCCCCTTGTCCCAGCCCTGGGTCCCCCATTCGTCACTGTTCTGGTCTCACCGTGTCTAGACAGTTTGGCCCACAAGTCCCAAGGGCAAATGCCTCATTATCTTCTGGCTTCCCTTGCATCCGTGATCTTAATGACAACCAGGCTTGACTCCAGTGGGCTCTGGAGGACTCCTCTGGCTGTGCCTCGAAAGGTGTTCAGAATAATGGGGATCCTGAGGCTGGGAGCCAGGGAATATTGCAAACATGCAGGATTGACTGAGCTCTTTGGTGCCTTCCTGGGAGCCCATGGCAGACCTGAGCCCAGAGACCTGGGAGTCTCACAGAACAGGGTGGGTGAAGGCTTCCCATTGGGAGGTGACTGTTGGTCTATAGCAACTCCACACTGATGGGGCTCTGCTCTCTGTTTTATATTATACTCAGGAACACAGAGCTCTGGGAAAACTAGGGCATTTTTGTGTCTCTTTTTGGCAGTGTTTTGATGGGGAGTGTTAGTCCTGGTCTCAGTGCTGACAGATGTAAGGGCTGACTGCAATCTTGCCCAGCACCTTGAACTCAGGGTCCATCAGACTCTACTCCGCACAGTCCTCTGCCCACACGTCCCATCTCAGGCTTCCTAATCCCCAGAACTCCCCCCTCTCCTCAAAACTGCATTTCCTTCTCTGAACTCTACCTGGACCAAAGGAATACCCATTCTACTCAGCTCCACTCAGTCCTACCCTCAGACTATCCTGGCCTGTATCAGTCCCCACACTCTCACACATTGGAGGGTAAAGCTGGGTGATCATCTTCCTTCCTGTAGTTTGTTGCAAAACAAAGAAGAGAAACAGTGACGCAAGAAGATGTTGAGGGTCATTCAACCTACCTCACAAGCACCTGAAATTCAGATGTCATGGACAAATACGGCTTGGAGAAGATGGTGAAAAAGGATTTTTCCACCTTCCCATCAGCCTGTGTGAGGAGGCGTCTAATGTGGGCTGGCTGGGAATTGGGCTGGAGTGGGCAGGACCCACGACCCTGTTTGTCTCAGGACCCCGGCTCACCAACAGAGTCAGGTTGCTAAGCATCCCCACCTACCCCAGTATCCAGTAGGGCCTTCTCCTCCACTCCAACAGGTGTTAGCATTCAAGATGGGAGTCAGATGACCGGTTTCCCGTGCAGCAATGACATTTACTTATTATTGATTATTTCCCACTTATCCATGGGGGATATGGCCCAAGACCCATGGTGGATGCCTGAAAACGTAGATATACTATAATACCCTATATGTGACTATGATTTTCCCCTATACATACCTATGATAAAGCTTAGTTTATAAACTAGGCATTATACTACTAATTTATAAACTAGTAAGAGATTAACAACAATAACATTGAAATAGAACAATTATAACAATATGCTGTAATAAAAGTTATGTGAATGTGGTTGACGGCAGGTAATTAAAAACAGGGAAAGTGAAACCACAGATAAAGCAGTTTGTACATTGTTACAAATATGCTCTCATCACCTACTTATTGGGCCTCAGTTACCTTAGATGTAAAATGGGGACAATAGTACTTACTTCCCAGGGTCGCTATGAGCGTTACATGAGGTCAGGTAGGTGACCTTACGTACCTGCAAATTGGAAAGAGGAATAGAGATGTTAAAGATCATTATTACATAGTCGCTGGTCTATGGTGATTTGTGGATCAGGGAAAGTTTTCTTGGCCTGAAGTGTCTCTTCTGTCTGCAACAAAATTTTTTCCCTTTAGACTCGCCTCTTTGGGCTCAGCTGCTGCTTCTGGTAGCTTCTTTTCATGTACCTCTAAGAGTAGAAGCAACACAATGGAAATCATAATACCATGTGAGATTTACCCCTAAAACTCTAAAGAGCTTTTGATTTTCCTGGCATTCCTTCTCAGGTGAGCTGAACTGGTAAAACCCACAGTCCTCCCTCCTGAGTAGGAAACCCTAGTTCTTCCCTACTGTGGGTTCCTTTGGTGCACATCTTTACCCTCTCATGTCTACCACACTCACACAGAACACTTCACTTCTGACTTCTGGTCACCAAATGTGTGGAGTTTTTACCCCACACCAAGCAAATTTCTGTGACGCCAGCTGGTGTCTTACACTTTAACTCAATTCTGACACTACCAACCTGGAGACAGCATCAGATCCCATGGGCAAAGGGCTCAGTCCCACCGGACTGGCCCCACCTCCACTTCAGATGCCAATACAAGAAGTAGGCACCCAGGTTACTCACAACTTCTGTCCAACAAATTGGACTTTCCCCTGAGCTCTTACACCTTTGGATTTGAATAATTTGCTACAGGAGCTCACAAAACTCAGGGAAACACCTACACTTGCCAGTTTATTAAGGAAATGGTAAGGAATACAGATGAACAACCAGATGGAGAGATGTGTAGGGCGAGGTATGTGGGAAGGGGCATGGAGCTCCCATGCTTTGTCCAGGCACACCCCTCTGTTTACTCACCTGGAAGCTTATGAACCCCATATTGTTTTGGATTTTATGGAGGCTTTCTCACATAGGCATGGTGGATTATTAACTCAATTTCCAGACCCTCTCTGGAGGATGGGGATGGGGGGTGAAAATTTCAAGCTTCTAATCAGGGCTTGGTCTTTCTGGTGACCAGTCCCCACCTGGGAGTCCTCCAAGCACCCACCCAGAATTGCCTCATTAGAACAATAGACACTCCTGTCACCCAGGAAATTACAAGGGTTTCAGGAGCTTTGTGCCAAGCACTGGGGGAGGGGGGGCAGAAACCAATGATATATTTTCTATTATCTCCCAGCTCCAAAGAACACAGACCTCTGAATTATTCACTCTGGTGGATGGGTGTGGGGTGTCAATGGGATAGAGTAAAAATTGATTTGTTCCCTTTTTATGTGTGTTTTTTTTATTTAGTTTTTAAAAATTTTTATTTTTTAAAGTTTTTTTTTTAAATGTCCATTCTGAGTGAGAGAGACAGAGAGCAAGTGGAGGAGGGGCAGAGAGAGAGGGAGACACAGAATTCAAAGCAGGATCCAGGTTCTGAGCTGTCAGCACAGAGCCTGACACCGGGCTCGAACCCATGAACCGTGAGATCATGACCTGAGCTGAAGTTGGATGCTTAACTGATTGAGCCACCCAGGAGCCCCTAACATTTTTTATTTTTAAAAAAGTTTTATATATTAAATAATCTCTACCCTCACGTGGGGCTTGTCCCCGGGATCAAAAGTCACATGCTTTTCTGAGCTAGCCAGTCACCCCTGAAATTTTAATTTAATTTGAATTCTCATATAGCTGACATACAATGTTATACTAGTTTCAGGTGTACAATATAGTGATCCAATACTCCCACATCACCTGCTGCTCATCATGACAAGTGCATCCTTAACCCTCATCACTTATTTCCCCTGTCTCCCTACCTCTGTTCCTCCCTGGTAACCATCAGTGTATTCTCTATAGTTGAAAGTCTGTTTCTTGGTTTGCCTCTCTCTTTTTTTCCCCTTTGCCCATTTGTTTTGTTTCTTAAATTCCACATATGGATGAAATCATATAGTATTTATCTTTTTCTGACTGATTTATTTCATTTAGCATTATGATCTCTGGCTCCATCCATGTCATCGCAGATGGCAAAATTTCATTCTTTGTTATGGCTGAATAATACTCCTTACATGTATATACTACATCTTCTTTATCCATTCATCAACTGATGGACACTTGGACTGCTTCCATAACTTGGCTACTGTAAATAATGCTGCTACAAACTTAGGGATGCATGTGTCCCTTTGAATTAGTGTTTTCGTATACTTTGGGTAAATACCCATTAGAAAGTTTACTGGATCATATTGTTGTTCTATTTGTAACTTTTTGAGGAACCTACATACTGTTTTCCACAGTGGCTGCACCAGTTTGCATTCCCACCAACAGTGCTTGAGGGTTTTTTTCTCTCCAAATCCTTGCCAACACGTTGTTTCTTGTGTTTTTGATTTTGTAGTTTTGATTTGTATTTTCCTGATGAGTGATGTTTAACCTTTTTTCATGTGTCTGTTGGCCATCTGTATGTCTTCCTTGGAGAAATGTCTATTTATTTCTTCTGCCCATTTTAAAATTGGATTATTTGTTTTTTTGGGCATTGAGTTGTGTAAGTTCATTATATATTTCAGATAATAACCCTTTATCAGATATGTCATTTGCAAATACCTCCTCCAATTCAGTAGTTGCCTTTTAAATTCTGTTTGTCTGTTTATTTATTTATTTTTAATGTTTATTTACTTTTGGGAGAGAGACAGAGAGAGAGAGAGACAGAGCTTGAGCAGGGGAGGGGCAGAGAGAGAGGGAGACATAGAATCCAAAGCAGGCTCCAGGCTCCGGGCACTTAACCAACTGAGCCACCCAGGCGCCCCTGGTTTTTGATTTAAGTCCCCAAACTGAAGGCCAGCTGCCTTGTCCTTCAAGTGCTTTTGCTCAGGCTGACAATAAAATTCTGTGCCACAGCCCCTTTGCTTTTAGCTCATCTACTGACAGAATCCAGATGCAAATGCCGTCTAACCAATCATTCTTCTCTTTCTCTCTTCCATCTTGAAACTTTGTACCCAGGGATAGTAAGAGAAAGGTAGCACTGCCTGCTGCTTTCTGTTAAAACCATTACAGTTCAGTGACTTTTTCATACGGAGGTCTAGGCAGATCAGGTCCCTGATGTTATGTCCCTTTCATTATGGAGGCTTGGACACAATCCCACCCTTGATATCAGCCCCTGAGTGCAGACCTGAGGTCTCCCAAGATTCTGGTTCTGCTCTGACTGGAGCTCGGTCCATCTGTTGTGGACCAGAGACTTGAGCATCTCGTTTATTGGGTGGCGGGATGCCAAGCTGGGTGGGACTGGCAGGTGTGTTGCTCTTGTTTCTGTGCCCTCTGTGCCCCCCCCCCCCCCCCCCGTGGTAGCTGTTGTTATAAACCTCAACATCTAGTACTGTGACTTCTCCAACTCTTGTTCTTCGTAATTGTGATATTCTGAGCCTTTTGTATCCCCTATACTTTTTAGAATTACCTTGTCAATTTCTCCAAAATCCTGACTAGGATTTTGACAGAGATTGTGCTGAATCTATGGAAAGTTTTGAGAGAACTGACAGCTTTGCAATAACAGAGTCTTCTGGTCCATGAACATGGAGTATCTTTTAACAGCTCCTCATCCCATTTAGAGTAAACTCCAAATTTGTGAAGTCTTCCTTGGTCTGGCCTCTGCTTCCCTCACAGAATTAAGCTAATCTCCTATCTCTCTCTCTCTGCTCTTGATTTACATTATTCTGGCTGTCTTCTTTCTGTCTCTTGAACATATCTGGCTGGCTATCATGTGTGGGTGCCTTTGTATCAGCAATATTCTCTAACTGCAGGACTTTTCACCCAGCTGGATTCTGTTATTCAGAGACAAGATAATGTGGTTAATGTACCACATGGTGATGATCGTTAACAAAACTGTATTGTAGACTTGCCATCTGCTGGGAGGATAAATCTTAAATCTTCCCAAACACACACACACACACACACACACACACACACACACGCGCGCGCGCGCGCGCGCGCACACACACACACACACACACACAGTGGTAGTAATGTGAGGTGACAGATATGTTAATTAGCTCAATTATGTGATCATTTTACAATGTATGCATATATCAAACCTTCAAATTGTATACCTTAAACATATGCAATTTTTATATGTTAATGATATCTCAATAGAGCTGTTTAAAAAAGAGAAGAGAACAGGTGCTGTGGAGCTAGACAGTCTAGGTTTGAATTATGCCTCTGCATTTAGTATCTAAGTCACTTTGAGCTTGTTCCTTAACTTGTTCCTTGGACTCCTTATCAGCAATTGTTATTCAGGTAAGATGAATGGGTAGGTGTGAAGTCTTTGCTAAGCACAGAGGAAGCTTATCTTCTCAGTTTCCAGAAGGCTCCCCATCCTACAGAAGCAGCCCCGGCACTCCCCATACTATGATACTATTCTAATTTTTTATATGGCAAAAAATTAAGTTGTCCAGAAAATGCAATAATACCACACTTTGTTTCTTTTTCATTTTAAACATTCTCCCTAAAGATTCTAAAGCATCTAGTAACCAGTCTTCAAGCATAGACCATCACTACTGGTTCCAGATATCAATCAGTGAGGCCATTGACTATGATATCAGTTGGCTCTAATCATAAAGATAAAACACATCTGTAAAATAGGAAGGAGAACTGGTAAAAATCCCAGATGGAGCCTCAACATTTAACTATTATAACCTGATTCTTCATCTTCGGTGTCAAAGTGGCCATGTTTCTTTACTTTTTAAAGTAATTGTTTGAATCCTGCTCCCCCCCACCCCAACCTAATGTTCTCTTGAGGTCTTGGGCTGCAGAGCCACTTTCCAGTGAGTCTTTCTCAAGCTAACTAGAGTCCTTTGCTGCAGTAGCTTGTGGCTGCTACAAGGTGTCGCTTTCAATGGCTGGTCTTCACAATGGGACCGAGGTGAGGGCTAGGACTGTGCTCTGGTTACCGTAGGGGTGTGGCTTTGGCACTAAACTTGTGGTTCTTTTCTAGATACGTTACCTTTACATTTTGTGTAGGTGTCTGCTTCTACCTCCAGACTATAATCTTCTATAAGGCAGGGCATCATTCTTTCATTAGATTGAAAAGTATTTGACAGTTAATAACTGTATATACTTAAGGTGTATAATTTGATGATTATACTTAATACATTGTGTATTATGATCAAGCTAATTAACATATTAGTCACCTCATATAATTATATTTTTTTATGTAGTGAGAATGCTTATGATCTACTCTCTTATCAAATTACAAGTATACAATAAATTATTAACCTTAGCCACTTTGTTTTACATTAGATCTTCAGTATTTATTCATTTTGCATAACCAAAACTCTGTATCCCTTGACCAACATTTCCCCATTTCACCCTACCGCTAGCCCTTGGTAACCACCTTTCTACTGTTTTTCTGAGCTCAATGTCACTACATCTAGTGAGATCATGCAGCATCGCTTTGTCTTTATCTGTCTTGTTTCACTTAGCATAATGTCTACCAGGTTCACTCATATTGAAAATGGCAGGCTTTCCTTTTTATGGCTAAATAATACTCCATTGTACATACATGCCACAATTTCTTTATCCATTTATCCTTAAGTGGAAAGTTAGGTTGTTTCCATATCTTGGCTATTATTAAATAACATTGAAAAGAATATGGGAGTACAGATTATCTCCTTGAGGTCTTGATTTCATTAAAAAATTTTTTTTTAATGTTTATTTATCTTTGAGAGAGAGACACACACACAGAGCACAAGCAGGGGAGGGGCAGAGAGACAGAGGGAGATACAGAATCCGAAGCAGGCTCCAGGGTCTGAGCTGTCAACACAGAGCCCAACACGGGGCTTGAACCCACAAGCTGTGAGATCATGACCTGAGCTGAAGTCGGACACTCAACTGACTGAGCCACCCAGGCGCTTCTGATTTCATTTCTTTTGGATGTATACTCAGAAGTGAGATTGCTGGATCATAAGGTAATTCTATTGCCAATTTTCTTTTTGTTCTTGAAAGGTATTTTATATTAGTATTATTTTTTAAATATTTCTTTTTTTAGGGGCGCCTGGGTGGCTCAGTGAGTTAAGCGACTGACTCTTGGTTTCAGTTTTATTTTTAACTTTTTGAGGAACCTCCGTACTGTTTTCCAGAGTGGCTGCACCAGTTTGCATTCCCACCAGCAGTGCAAGAGGGCTCCCCTTTCTCCACATCCTCGCCAACATCTGTTGTTTCCTGTGTTGTTAATTTTAGCCATTCTGACAGGTGTGAGGTGGTATCTCAGTGTGATTTTGATTTGTATTTCCCTGATGGTGAGAGATGTTGAGCATCTTTTCATGTATCTGTTAGCCATCTGGAAGTCTTCTTTGGAAAAATGTCTGCTCACGTCTTCTGCCCATTTCTTAACTGGATTATTTGTTTTTTGGTGTTGAGTTTGATAAATTCTTTACAGATTTTGGATATTAACCCTTTATCAGATATGTCATTTGAAATTATCTTCTCCCATTCTGTAGGCTGCCTTTTAGTTTTGTTGATTGTTTCCTTCACTGTGCAGAAGCTTTTTACCTTAATGAGGTCCCCATAGTTCATGTTTGCTTTTGCTTCCCTAGCCTTTGGCAATGTGTCTAGTAAGAAGTTGTTACAGTTGAGGTCAAAGAGGTTGCTGCTTGTGTTCTTCTCCAGGATTTTGATGGTTTTCTGGCTCACATTTAGGTCTTTCATCCATTTTAAGTTTATTTTTGAGTATGGTGTAAGAAAGTGGTCCAGGTTTGTTTTTCTGCATGTCGCTGTCCAGTTTCCCCAACACCATTTGTTGAAGAGACTATCTTTTTTCCATTGGATATTCTTTCCTGCTTTGTCAAAGATTAGTGGACCATACAGTTGTGGGTCCATTTCTGGGTTTTCTATTCTGTTCCATTGATCTGTGTGTCTGTTTTTGTGCCAGTACCATACTGTCTTGATGACTACAGTTTTATAATATAGCTTGAAGTCTAGAATCATGATGTCTCCATCTTTGCTTTTCTTTTTCAGGATTGCTTTGGCTATTCAGTTTATTTTGTGTTCCATACAAATTTTAGGACTGTTCTAGCTCTGTGAAAAATGCTGGTGGTATTTTGATAGAGATTGCATTAAATGTGTAGATTGCTTTGGGTGGTATTGACATTTTAACAATGTTTGTTCTACCAATCCATGAACATGGAATGTTTTCCCATTTCTTTGTTCCCTCTTCAGTTTCTTTCATAAGTGTTCTATAGTTTTCAGACTATAGATCTTTTACCTCTTTAGTTATGTTTATTCCTAGATATCTTATTGTTTTTGGTGCAACTGTAAATGGGATTGATTCCTTGATTTCTTTTTCTGGTGCTTCATTATTGGTGTATAGAAATGCAACAGATTTCGGTAGATTGATTTTATATCCTGTGACTTTGCTGAATTCATGTATTAGTTCTGGCAATTTTTTGTGGAGTCTTTGGGTTATTGACATAGAATATCATGTCGTCTGCAAATAGTGAAAGCTTGACTTCTTCCTTGCTGATTTGGATGCTTTTTTTTTTCTTTTCGCTGTTTGATTTCTGAGGCTAAGACTTCCAGTGAGATTTTAAATAGAAATGGTGAGAGTGGACATTCCTGTCTTGTTCATGACCATAGAGGAAAAGCTCTCAGTTTTCCTCTTGAGGATGATACTAGCTGTGGGTCTTTCATATATGGATTTTATGATGTTCAGGTATGTTCCATCTATACCTACTTTGTTGAGGATTTTTATCAAGAGTTGATGCTGTATTTTGTCAAATGCTTTTTCTACATCTATTGAGAGAATCATATGGTTCTTATCCTTTCTTTTATTAATGTGGTGTATCATGTTGATGGATTTGCAACTATCAAACCACCCCTGGAGGCCAGGAATAAATCCCACTGGATTGTGGTGAATAGTTCTTTTAAAGTACTGTTGGTTTCAATTTGTTAGTATCTTGTTGAAAATTTTTGCATCCATGTTCATCAGGGATATTGGCCTATAAATTTTTTTTAGTGGGGTCTTTGGTTTTGGAATCAAGGTAATGCTGGCCTCGTAGAAGGAGTTTGGAAGTTTCTATTTTTTCTATTTTTTGGAACATTTTATTATTTTTTTGGGAACATTTCTATTTTTTGTATTTATTTGGAACATTCTATTTTTTGGAACATTTCTATTTTTTGGAACACTTTGAGAAAAGTAGGTATTAACTTTTCTTAAATATCTGGTAGAATTCCCTGGGGAAGCCATCTGGTCCTGGGCTTTTGTTTGCTGGGAGATTTTTAATTACTGATTCAATTTCTTTGCTGTTTAGGGTCTGTTCAAATTTTCTATTTTTTCCTGCTTCAGTTTTTAGTAGTTTGTATGTTTCTAGGAATTTATCCATTTCTTCCAGATTGCCTACTTTGTTGACATGTAATTTTTCATAATATTCTCTTATAATTGATTGTATTTCCGTGGTGTTGGTTGTGATCTCTTCTCTTTGATTCATGATTTTATTTATTGGGTCCTTTCTCTTTTCTTTTTGATGAGTCTGGCTAGGGGCTTATCAATTTTATGAATTATTTCAAAGAACCAGCTCTTAGTTTTGTTGATCTGTTTTACTGTGTTTTTTTTGTTTGTTTATTTCTATATCATTTATTTCTGCTCTAATCTTTATTCTTTTCCTTCTTCTGCTGGCTTTAGGCTTTATTTGCTCTTCCTTTTCTAGCTCCTTAAGGTGTAAGGTTAGGTTGTGTATTTGAGACTTTTTTTTTGCTTCTTGAGATAGACCTGTATTGCAATATACTTCCCTCTTAAGACTGCCTTTGTTGCATCTCAAGTGTTTTGGACTGTCATGTTTTCATTTTCATTTGCTTCCATGCATGTTTAAAAGTTCTTTAATTTCCTGGTTAACCCATTCATTTTTTAGTAGGGTATTCTTTAATCTCTATGTATTTGTGGTATTTCCAATTTTTTTCTTGGGGTTGACTTCAACTTTCATAGTGTTGCGGTCTGAAAATATGCATGGAATGATCTCCATCTTTTTGTACTTGTTGAAGGCTGATTTGTGACCCAATATGATCCATTCTGGAGAATGTTCCATGTGCAGTTGAAAAGAATGTGTGCTTTAGGATGAAATGTTCTGAATATATCTGTTAAGTCCATCTGGCACAGTGTGTCATTCAAAGCCATCGTTACCTTTTTGATTTTCTGCTTAGATGATCTGTCCATTGCTATTAAGTGTGGTGTTAAAGCCCTCTACCATTATTGTATTATTATCAATGGGTTTCTTTATGTTTGTTATTAATTGATATATATTTGGGTGCTTTCAAGTTGTGGGCATAAATATTTATAATTGTTAGGTCCTGATGGATAGATCCTTTAATTATACAATGCCCTTCTTCATCTCTTGTTTCAGTCTTTGTTTTAAAATATAGTTTGTCTGATTTAACTATGGCTACTCTGGATTTCTTTTGGAGTTCGTTAGCATGATAGATGGTTTTCCATCCCCTCACTTTCTTTAAAAATTTTTTTTAAATGTTTTTATTTATTTTTGAGACAGAGAGAAACAGAGCATGAGCAGGGGAGGGGCAGAGAGAGGGAGACACAGAATCTGAAGCAGGCTCCAGGCTCTGAGCTGTCAGCACAGAGCCTGACATGGGGCTCGAACCCACAGACCATGAGATCATGTGAGATCATGACCTGAGCTGAAGTCGGACGCCTAACCAACTGAGCCACCCAGGTGCCCCTAAAATTTTTTTTTTAACATTTATTCATTTTTGAGAGACAGAGACAGAATGCGAGTGGGGGAGGGGCAGAGAGAGAGGGAGACACAGAATCTGAAGCAGGCTCCAAGATATGGGCTCTGGGCCGTCAGTACAGAGCCCGATGTGGGGCTTGAACCCATAAACCACGAGATCATGACCTAAGCCAAAGTTGGGCGCCACCCAGGCGCCCCCCCCATCCTCTCACTTTCAATCTGCAGGTGTCTTTAGGTCAAAAATATGTATCTTGTAGGCAGCATATAGATGAGTTTTGTTTTTTCTTTTTTAAATCCATTCTGATGCCCTAAGTCTTTTGACTGGAGCTAAATGATTGGACTAAATAGTCCATTTACATTCACAGTGATTATTGATAGATATGAATTTACTGCTATTGTGTTACCTATAAAGTTGGTATTTCTGGTGATGTTCTCTGTTACTTTCTAGTCTTTGTTGCTTTTTGGTCCCCTCCCCTCCCCCCTCCCCGAAGAGTTCCTTTTAATATTTCTTGCAGGGCTGGTTTAGTGGTCATGAACTGCTTTAGTTTTTGTTTTTCCTGGAAACTCTTTATTTCTATCTCTCCTTCTATTCTGATGATAGCCTTGCTGGATAAAGTATTCTTGGCTGCATATATTCCCCATTCATCATGAATATATCATGCCACTCCCTTCTGGCCTGCTAAGTTTCAGTGCATAGATCTGCTGCAAACCTTATCTCTTTTCTCTTATAGGTTAAGGACTTTTTTTCCCTTGCTGCTTTCAGATTATTTTGTTTTACCTTTTTAACGTTTATTTATTTGAGGGAGAGAGAGAGAGAGAGAGAGAGAGAGAGAGAGAGATGCAGAGAGATGCAGAGAAAGAGAGGGAAACACAGAATCCAAAACAGGCTCCAGGCTCTGAGCTGCCAGCACAGAGCCTGATATGCGGCTTGAACCAAAGAACCATGAGATCATGACCTGAGCCAAAGTCGGACAACTAACCGACTGAGCCACCCAGGTGGCCCGCAGATTCTTTCCCTGTCTGTGTATTTTGTGAATTTGACTATGATATGTCTTGGTGATGGCCGGCTTTTGCTGAATTTGATGGGAGTTCTCTGTGCTTCTTGGATTTTGATGTCTGTTTCCTTCCCCAGATTAAGGAAGTTTTCAGCTACAATTTGCTGAAATAAACCTGCTCCTTTTCCTTTCTCTTCTTCTGGGACTCCTATTATATGAATGGTATTATGCTTTAAGAAGTCACTGAGTTCCTTAAGACTACATTCTCAATCCTATACCTCTTTCCCTCTCCCTTTTCATTATTTTTTCATAATTTTATCTTCTATATCACTGATTTGTTCCTCTGCTTTCTCCATCCTCATTGTCATTGCATCCACTTGGTTTTAGGGTTTTTTATTTCAGCCTGACTAGTTTTTAGTTCTTTTATCTGCAGTAAGGGATTCTCTGGTGTCTTCTATGCTTTTCTCAAGCCCAGTAATATCCTTATGATTATTGTTGTAAATTCCGGTTCAGACATCTTACTTGATTAATGCATCTGTATTGATTAAATCCCTAGCTGTAACTTGTTCCTGTTCTTTCTTTTGGGTTAAATTCCTCTATCTTGTCATTTTGTATGGGTCACTATTTTTTTGGGTGTGTGACTGTTAGGAGAGTCTGTCGTAATCTTGCTCCTGAGAGTAATGGCTTTATTAAGAAGAGGTACACTATATGTATATATGTATATATATACATATATACATATATATATACACACACATATATGTATATAAATAAATAAAAAATTTAAAAATGAAAAATGAAAAACAAATAAAAAAATTAGCTTTTTCTGTATCCCATAAGACAAAGCCAAAGGGGGGGGGGGACAAAGGAAGCTATATCTTATTTCCTCTAGAGCTGAAGCTTTGTAACCCTCTATGATCAGCAGACTTGGTGCAGGTGAGAGTTTTGTGCTGGTCTTCTGGGGTGGAGCCTCCTGTGCTGATTCTCAGGCAGACTTGCCCTAGTGGAGATGCACCCTGCAGGGTGCAGGGAGGTGGGATTGGTGTAAGTGGTCTTGCCTCCACTGGCCGGTGCTATTTTGGTCACTGAAGTTGGTTAGTGTTGATGGTCCAAGGGTGGGGGTGGAAATGGTATCACCCTTCTCTCTCATCCCTGGAGCAGGGAACTGACGCCTGCCACTCCTCAGGAAGCCCTCAGAGAAGAGCAAACAATCACCCCTCCTGTGTCCCC
Source organism: Panthera onca (assembly GCF_046562875.1). Lineage (NCBI taxonomy): Eukaryota > Metazoa > Chordata > Mammalia > Carnivora > Felidae > Panthera > Panthera onca. The sequence continues at coordinate 12,662,792 of NC_138358.1, read as the reverse complement.
AGCTTCTGTCACATTCCTGCCTTCACCCTGCCTGCATCTGAGCCATCCACCTGCCAGGCAGCACAGCACTCCTGTGTTTTATCTTAGGCTCATGACTGGGTTTCAAAACTCCAAATCCTAGAAATCCATGTGGCATGAGCCTGCGTTGATCCTCTGTGGAAGGTGTCCCTGTGCTGTGACTGGTGCTTGTCCCAGAAAACAGTAGTGGAACCATGCAGTGGGTTGGAATTTATGGTGAAGTGCAGCAAAACTCTGGCACTAAGGCTCATCACCCTTAGCTGGTGTCCCCATTCCTATGTTAATGAATGGGGCAGTTCAGTGGTGCCAAACAGGTCTTTTGTCCCTAGAGAGGCCATGACAACTCTCCCAAATGTACTCCAAGAAGGAAAACTCTTTCTCCCTGTGTGACCCAGAGGATCCTTAGAACTTGCTGCCCACCCCCTGAATCTTCGCTCTCCTTCCCCACCAGAGCACCGCTAAGCCCACCAGGGGTGACCCTGGCCATGGCGAACCTCTAAAACTTCAGACTTTGTGCTCTCTTGCTTCTACAATTGTGCAGTTTAGCTAAAAGATTCAGCTCCTTGCTCTTTCCCAGTCAATGGTTTTGGGGAAGAGTTTTCCTTATGCAATCTCCTGCACATGTTTTCACTGTCTGTATTTCTTTCTCTCTCCATGATCAGGGCTCCCTCTCCTCTGAAGCACCCACAGCTCTTCTGTCCCCCAAATCAACTCTCTGCAGCTCCTACCTTACATGATGTGTCATTTTTTTTTTTTTTAACTTTAGCTGTGTGCAGTTTGTTTTCTCAGACTTCAGATACATTTCTTGGGTGCTCAGAATGATTTGTCATTTATCTAGCTATGTTCAAGGGATGAGGCAAATGTAGGGTCTCCCTATTCCTCCACCATTTTAACCTCCTATTTCTAATTTTTTGAGGAACCTCCATACTTTTTTCCCTAATGCGTGTACCAATTTACATTCCCACCAACAGTATACAAGGATTCACTTTTCTCCACATCCTTGCTAACATTTGCTATTTATTGTCTTTCTGAATATACTCATTGTAACAAGTATGAAATTGTATATCATTTTGTCTTTTAATTTTTTAAAAAAAAGTTTATTTAGGGGCGCCTGGGTGGCTCAGTCAGTTAAGTGGCTGACTTCGGCTCAGGTCATGATCTTGCGGTCTGTGAGTTCGAGCCCCGCGTCGGGCTCTGTGCTGGTAGCTTGGAGCCTGGAGCCTGCTCCTGTTTCTATGTCTCCCTCTCTCTCTCTGCCCCTTCCCCATTCGCACTCTGTCTCTGTCTACCTTTCAAAAATGTATAAATGTTAAAAAAAAGTTAAAAAAAAAGTTTATTTATTTTGAGAGAGTGCAGAAGGGGCAGAGAGAGGGAGAGAAAGAGAATCTCAAGCAGGCTCTGCACTGTCAGTTCAGAGCCTGATGCGGGGCTTGAACTCATGAACCGTGAGATCACGACCTGAGCTGAAATCGAGTCAGACGCTCAACCAACTGAGCCACCCAGGCTCCCTATCATTGTGGTTTTGATTTACATTTCCCTGATGATTAGTGAAGCTGAACACTTTTTCATATATCTGTTGGTTATTTGTATGTCTTCCTTTGAGAAATGTCTATTCAGATTCTTTGCCCATTAAAAATATTTTTTGTTATTGAGTTGTATGACTTCCTTATATATTCTGGATATCAAATATATAGTTTGCAAATATTTTCTCCCATTCTGTTGGTTGCCTTTTAACTTGTTGATTGCTTTCTTTGCTGTGCAGAGCTTTTAATTTAATGTAATCTCATTTGTCTATTTTTGCTTTTGTTGGCTGTGCTTTTGGTCTCCACATCCAAAAAATTATTGCCCAGACCAATGTCAAGAAACTTTTCTTCTATGTTTTTCTTTAGTAGTTTTATGGTTTCAGGTCTTCTATTCAAGTCTTTACTCCATTTTGAGTTGATTTTTGTGTATGGTGTGAGACCAGGGGCCACCTTCATTCTTCTGCATCCAGTTTTCCCAGCACCATTTCTTGAAGAGACTATCCTTTACTTATTTCAGCACTCTTAGCAAAGATCAATTGATCTTATATGTGTGGATTTATTCCGGGTTCTCTATTCTGTTCTACTGGTCTATATTTTTGTTTTATGTCAATACCATACTGTTTTGATTACCATAGTTTTGTAATGAATTGTGAAATCAGCAAGTGTGATGCCCCTAGCTTTGTTTTTTTGCCCAAGATTTCTTTGGCTATTCAGTCTTTTGTAGTTCCATATGAATTTTAGGATTATTTTCTATTTCTGTAAAAAATGCCATAGGGATTTTGATAAGGATTTCATTGAATTTATGGATAACTGCAGGTAGTATGGACACTTTAACATTAATTATCCCAACATATGGACATAGGATGTCTTTCCACTTATCTGTGTCCTTTTAAATTTGCTTCATCAATATTTTCATAATTTTCAACTCTTTGAGTAAGTTATTTCCTAAGCATTTTATTCTTTTTCTTGCTATTGTAAATGAGATTGTTTTCTTAATTTCTCTTTTGGATAGTTTGTTGTTGTGTACATAACACATTGATTTTTGTATGTTTATTCTGTATTCTGCAACCTTATTGAATTTATTATTTATAACAGGTTTATTGTTGTTTAGTTTTTAGAGTTTTCTATGTATGATCATGTCATCTGCAAACAGAGATAATTTTCTTTCTTTCTTTCTTTCTTTCTTTCTTTCTTTCTTTCTTTCTTTTTTTGTCTAGTTTCTTTACTAGGACTTCCAGCACCAGCAAGAGTATGTGTCTTTGTCTTGTGCTATATCCTGGAGGGAAATCTCAGTTTTTCTCCCCCACTGATGATGAAGTTACCTGTAAGCTTTTCATATATGGTGTTAAGATCCTTTTGCACCTGTTTTGTTGAGCTTTAATCATGAAGTGGTGCTGAACTTTGTCAGTTTCCTTTTCTGCATCTATCCAGATAATTATGCATTTTTTCTTTCATTTTGTTAACGTGTTATAACACCTTGATTGATTTGCGTATGTTGAACTATCCTCACATCCTTGGGATAAATCCCACTTAGTCATGGTGCATGATCCTTTTAATGTGCTGTTGAATTCAGTTTGCTAGGATTTTATTAAGGATTTTTACATGTATGTTCATTAAGAATATTTGCCTATAGTTTTTCTTTAGTGTCTTTGCCTAGTTTTGGTATCAGGTGATGTTGGCTTCATTAAATGAGTTTGGAAGTGTTCCTTCCTCTTCTATTTTTTTTGAAAGAGTTTAAGAAGCATTGGTATGAATTTGAATGTTTGGTATAATTCACTCATGAAGCCATAGGTCCTGGGTTTTTCTTCTTTGTTTTCCTAGTCAAAATAGGGAGCTCATCACTAAATTTGCAAAAAATGCTTAAGACAGTTCTTCAAATTGAAATGAAAACTCACTAAACAGAAATATGATAGCATTGGAAAGCATAAATCTCACAGGTAAAGGTAAATATATGGACAGATATAGGTTAATGTAATACTGTGAAAGTGTCTAGTGACTTTTATATTAGGGTGGGGAAGGTTGTTGGGGTACTCCTGTTCTCCTTCCCTCCCCCCCACAACAGAAGGAAGTCATGGGTCTCCATATGGGGGTACTTGGTGCAGGAGTGACACCTGTGTCTAGGCATGGGTGTGGGGAGGCAGCTACGGAGCTGGGAACTTGGGGGCTTGTATTTGGGAAGTGAGTGGCAGCTCTGGTCTGTAGGAGGTGGGGTACAGTGCAGAGCAGCAACTCTGGCAGGGGAAGGGAGTATAAATTCATTTCTGTCCCCCTTCTCCCCAGCACCTAACACACATGGCAAAATTCTGAAGAAATATCATTATTAAGGAAGAGTTGATTGAAATGTATAAATCTAAAGTAATTTAAACGTCTACTAATAATGGATTAAAAAAACGAATTTTGATACATGCAAACAAATGACCACTATATACTCATTAAAAATCAGTCCAGTATTGATTAAGTGGGTGAGAAGATGCCCTCAGTCTAGCATTGAGTGAAAAGGCTAGTTATAGCACAGTTGTGGAAGGAGGTCATCACTGTGCATTGGGATGGTCTGGGGAGTCATTGTGTCCCAGCTTGAGTGAAAGGCAAGGTGAAGAGGGGTGCAATATGACCCCTCCCTCCAAACAAGCTATGGGTTAAAAATGGAATCCCTTTTGATACAGGTATGCTGTTTCAAAGGGACACATGCACCCCAATGTTTATAGCAGCACTATCAACAATAACCAAAGTATGGAAAGAGCCCAAATGTCTACTGATGCAGAATGGATAAAGAAGATGTGGTATATATACACAATGGAGTATTACTTGGCAATCAAAAAGAATGAAATCTTGCCATTTGCAACTATATAGATGGAACTAGAGGATATTATGCTAAGCAAAATTAGTCAGTCAGAGAAAGACAAATATCATATGACTTCACTCATATGAGGACTTTAAGAAACAAAACAGATGAACATAAGTGAAGGGAAACAAAAATAATATAAAAACAGGGAGGGGGACAAAACAGAAGAGACTCATAAATATGGAGAACAAACTGAGGGTTGATGGAGGGGTTGTGGGAGGGCGGATGGGCTAAATGGGTAAGGAGCATTAAGGAATCTACTCCTGAAATCATTGTTGCACTATATGCTAACTAACTTGGATGTAAATTTAAAAAAGAAATTAAATTAAAAAAACGATAAAAATGGAATCCTTTTTGAGTGACAAATCATTATCCAGTGAATGTCCAAGGATATATTGGCATGCCAAATTTGTTAGTTAGGTGGTTTCAAGGTTTTTATTTTTATTTTGTTTCTTGGTTGCAGATAATGCAGTGGTAAACCTTTTACTATCTATTGCTTTTTAATATCTGTTTAATTACTTTCTTGGGATAAATTCTCAGGACAGTGATGGCTAAAATATATATTTTTAACATTTATTCATTTTTGAGAGTGAGAGAGACAGAGCATGAGTGGGAGAGGGGCAGAGAGAGAGGGAGACATGGAATCTGAAACAGGCTCCAGGCTCTGAGCTGTCAGAACAGGGCCCAGCGCGGGGCTTGAACTCACAGACTGCAAGATCATGACCTGAGCTGAAGTTGGACGCTCAACCGACTAAGCCACCCAGGCACCCCAGTGATGGCTAAAATAAAAGTATTCAATAAAAGCTCTATGATTCTAGGTTGACATTTCCATATCATTTTACATTTTAGAAATTTGAGCCCTGTTTTTACTTTGGAAACATGAAAGTGTTTTGGTGAACCACTATTTACTGGAGAAATCACTATGTTGTATAGATGAAGTCTCACCCTGCAATCTGAAAAAGATTTTGGCTTACATCTTTCCCTATCCTCTCTCAAACCTTCTGTGATGTGGGGCTTAATCTCTGGTTCAATCGCCTGTCCTTTGGCCCCCCTTTCTGGGAGGTGTATTCACCAGCCGGTGTGGCCCCTCCCAGGAGAGAGCGGGGCTGAGATGGGCTGAAAGAAGGTGTGCCCTGGGCCAAGGGAATTCACCTGTCCCTCAAGGGCCCAGGTGGCACTTATATGGAGCCCCCTTAGGGTAAGTTTACTTCCACATTGTGGTTATTTCTTACAATAAAACTGTTCCTACCATTTCTTTCTCACTTCCCACCCATCACCCAATCACTGAAAATCCTCTCAGCTTCTTTCTGTGCACAGGATGCAGTGCAGGCCTGGTTTGGCACACAGGCCCCTTTGTGTTGCCTCTGTCTTGCCTCTCCAGCCTTGTTTTGTCCCTGTGCTCATTATCTGCCCTGTGGACTCTGAGCAGCCTCTGAGCAGCCTCCAGCCTCTCTCTTTCACACCCCTAAGCCTTTGTTTTTGCTGTTTCCTCTGTCCCAGAGACTGCTTCTCCATGCAATTGAATCTTTTCTTCAAGTCCCAATTCAAAATCAGCTCTGTATTGAATCTTCCTCAACTCTTCTCCAGGCAGAAAGTGTCTCTTCCTGGGGGCACCATTCATGCCACCAGGCCTGTATTGTTCACAGTGGATCATGCCAGTGTGAGACTCTGTCCCCTCCACTCACCCCCACCCTGTGGCTTGGCCCCATGTCATACTCACATTACCTAACAAGGTCCAGGCACACTGTGGCCACTCAAGAAATATTTGTTGGATGAATTAATATGCTTAATGACTGTGGAGTCCGGTGACTCAGTAATTGAGGGAGGACACCTGAGGAAGATGTATTTAAGTTGTGGTTTGACCCCACCCAAGCCCAGGAGCCAGAAGGATGGGCTCTGAGGTATGGACATTGTGACTTGTGATTCTGAGATGCTTCAGATCAGGCTCTGAAGGAAGGTGTGTCCCTGAAACTGGTTGACTTAATTGTAGGAAGCAAGTGTCATGTGATATCATCTCAGGAATGCAATTAAGGCTCAGTCGTGCTGTTGAAGAATCTGTGAAGAGTCATGACACTGGCTGCCATAATTAGAAGCACCAAGGATGGGCAGAATATAGGACTTGGTGGTTGGGCCCCTGTTCACACAAATGCATCCTGCCTGAGCGCTGGGGAATCTCTGGGATAAACCAGAGACCAGCACTGTGGATTCAGAGCAACCCTGTCCCAACTGCACAGGTCAGCACTTCTCCCAAGAGAGTAGTGGAGGTGGGGTGGATGGTTCTGGGTCTGTGCAGGTCCGAGAAAGCAGAAATGGATGGCTTACCTGTTTTGGAGAATGTGTACAGTTGATGGATATCCCAACAGGGTAATTGTGGTCCCCCAATTGGTTTGAATCTTGTTCCAGGTGGATCAGTTGTGTGATTTTGGGAAATTTACTTAACATCTCTGGATTTCACTTCTTCCTCAGGAAAATGGGGGAAATGATGCCTGCTTCATTAGGATTACATGGATACTCTGTATAAAAGGCTCTATCTAGTGTTTGGCTGGCTTCATAAGAGTCAGAACCAGCAGTTGTTGATTCTTACCTGCACAGAATCTGGAGGGGACCACTGAGCTGATGGGATAACCTGCCTCCTGAAAACAGGGGTCTCATCTTTGTAGGATGTGTGGAGGGGGAGATTGTGGGTACCTCATCTGTGTGTAAAGCACCGGGGTCGGTGCTGTGGGGTGACAAGGGGTGGCTGTGGGTGCCCTTGCTTGCCCCATTGCTGGCCAACCCAACTCAGGGCAGAAGGGACCATGTGGATGACTAGTAGACCCCTTTAGAGGGTCATGCAGCAAGGCGGTGGTCAGAACAAAGGTGGGCATCCTTGTGTTGTCTCTACATTCAACCGAGAAAGGAAAACAATAATACCTGAGCAGGGCTGGGCGTTCTGGGTGGTATAATTTTAATATTTCATTTGTGCTATGAAGTAGTCTAGTACTGTCTTGCACCAAAGAGTCTAGATTCTTTTCACTTTTGATTTTGGGTGACTCCTAAGTTGAGAGTAGGGTCTAGGGGCAGAGAACACGCTCCTGTCTTCAGGAAGCCCACTGTCTCAAGGAAAGGACAGACCCCTGTCCTGAGTGCTCACGGCACAACTTCCTTTGAGGCAGGAACTCTGAGCCACATTTGCAAAAGGGATCAGCTGGAGTGAAAGGAGGTGGACAGAATGAGAGGGCAGAAGATTCTTGGAGGAAGTGCCTGTCTGTCATGGGGCCGCTCTCTCCTCAGCTTCTCCACTGTCCCCAGAGCCTCCAGCACTACATCTCCAGTTCTCCCTGTCCTGGCCACGGCCCAGCCGCCATGACAGGCACACCAGTGGAGGAATCCCTCTTCCAAATCATCCACTGCTACCACCAGTATGCAGCCCGGGAGGGAGACGTGGAGACCCTGTCCCTGGAGGAGTTGAAGGCTCTGCTTATGGACAATGTACCCCGCTTCATGGAGAGCCTGGTGTGTGGGGTCTGGGGTCAGGTGGGGATGAAGTATAGGGTTGGTTGTGGGGTTGGAAGCGAGTAGTGAGGGTGTAGATACATGGAGTTACCTCCCAAGAGAATTCCTACTTAGGGGAGGAGGAGGAGGGAGTTGGGAGGGCAGGATCTGCCAGCTTTATTTCCCTTCCCTCCCTCTCCTGAAACTTCCTGCCTGGCCCCACTTCAGCCCTAATCCCTGAGACTTAGTCCCAACCCAACCTGTTTATTTCTCTGCTCATCCTGTTTCCTGAGAGAATAGGTGCTGATCTTTCCTCTGCCTGAAGCCCCATTCAGTCAGAGATCCTGCCCCAAACCTGCCCTTTTAGCCTCAGCCCCTTCTGGGTACTGGCACAAACCTCCCTTGTCCCTGTGCTTGGGGGAGGACAGTTTGGGCAGAAGCCAGGTGGGGGTAGGGAATGTAATCTCCCCTTCCAGCTGCTGTCTGAAGGGCTAACAGAGGCTCTCGGACCAGCCTGGGGCTCAGAAACCCTCTCAGGCCTGCTCGTCTTCTCCATTATCAGAGTCTGTGATTACCAAGTGTCTTGGGGGCTGCAAGGCTGGCAGGAGTGTCTGTGGGGTAATGTCCTCTGCCCTCAGCGCCATGCCTGGAGGGGTCTCTGGACTGTCACCTCCAGTGGACTTCAGGTCCATGCCCTGAAGGGCACTACATTCCAAAAGCAACGGTCCTTTGTTCACTGCGCGTCTCCCCCTTACCTACCTTTGGGAAACATCAGAGGAGAGTCCTGCCCTCAGTTTACTGGAGTGTAGCTGTGAGGGTCACAGAGGGGACTAGGGTGACTTTCTTTCCAGGGCCAACTGTCTGTAGCCCATGGGGCTGGGTCCGATGCTCACAGCACCCCCGCCCCTGCCCCGCCCCAGGTTAAGGGCCCCCAGGGACAGACATTAGACCAGGGGGGCTGAGGTGAAGGAAGCCAGGGAGAGCCTGCCCTAGCAGGAAGCCTTCAGTTTTGGGATCAACCAATTTTGTGGAGATAAGATTAGGTGAATTAGATGGTGGTGGGCGGCAGGGGAAACAGAGGGTATGGAGCTCCCCATGGAGATGAGGGCCACCCTCCGGGCCCCCAGCTGCTGACAGATGCAACAGGTTTCTTCCCTGTAGGCTTTCCAAGGACTCCACTCTGAGTCTCCACACCCACCAGCCAAACCCTGCTGGAACATGCTCCACAGGCCCTGCCCAGGACTCTGTTCTCGTCCCTGTCTTCTCACCGCACTGCACACTGACCCTGGCCTTCTTTCTCGCTGCCCCTTCAACCCCACGTGCATTTGTTCCTCCCCTATTCTGTCTCCGATCTTCATCCCTCAGGGCCACCTGCTCTGGGACATGCTGGACACCTCAGGGCCCATGATGTTCTTTCCCCTTATTCTGCACTTTCTGAAGGGGACACAGGCTAAGTGTCATAAATAAGTCCTAAGTCCTAAGCAGACGCCACAGCATGCACACATCTGATCCCACCCCCTGGTGGCCCTGCGATAGTGCTGGAGGTGCAGACATGAGGGGCAGGTGGGCTCTGCCTGGAGGAGCTCCCAGTGTGAAGCAGGGGCACAGCCTTCCATCCCAAAGCTCCTGGACTGGTGGCCTCTGCAGGGAGGCTGCCAGGGCAGCTGGGCAGACAAGTCAGGAGGTGCCAGGCCGCTCAGCTTTGCCCAGCAGCCAGGCGGTCAGCCAGCCAGTGGTGCCCAGGCTGCACTGTCAACCCACACAGCCCTGGGGCCAGCTAGCTGAGGTGCCTGCCATGTCTCCGCCTCTTAGCCTGATTCCATAGCATAGGGTGCCCTGGCCTCTGCCCGAGTGATGGGCTGTTTGCTGCAAGCCTCTTGTGGCTGGGCCATGCCATGGTGCCACGCAGGCAGTGGAGGCACGGCCCTTTGCTGTGGGCCATGTGCCTGGGTTGATGGGTGACCCTCTGCCCCTCCTCAGGGCCGGAAGGAGCCCTACTACATCTCAGAGTTGTTCCGGGCTGCAGACAAGAACAAGGACAACCAGATCTGCTTTGATGAGTTCCTCTTCGTCCTGGGCCGTCTGGTGAGGGACTACCACCTGCACTACCACCGGCAGCAGTGTGCCCACTACTGCGCCCAGCACAGCCTCTACTAGCAGATGTATGGCCGCCTCCACTGCAGGGGCCTGTCCGGGAGCGGATGGAGAGCTCTGCCCAGTGAGTCTGTGTGTACCCACATGTGTGTGCAACCAACAGCTGTGAGGGAAGAGAATAAAGCAACCCCATAAATGTGTCCTGGAATTCTTTAGTTCATGGATTTGGGCATCTGCTGTGCGTCCTACATCGGGGACCATCCATTTAGGGTGAGAGATACAGCCCCAGTCTCCAGGAGCCCCTGTCTGAGGGGGGAGGCATGGCCCTAGTCCCCTGGAGCCCCTGTCTGTGTGGGGAGACATGGCCCTGACCTCCAGGAGCCCCTGTCTGAGGGGGGAGGCATGGCCCGACCTCCAGGAGCCGTTGTCTGAGAGGGGAGGCATGGCCCTGACCTTCAGGAGCCCCTGTCTGAAGGGGAAGGCACAGCCCAGCCTCCAGGAGCCCCTGTCTGAGCGGGGAGACACGGCCCGGCCTCCAGGACTCCTTGTCTGAGGGGGAGGTCCGGCCTGACCTCCTGGAGCCCCTGTCTGAGGGGGGAGGCATGGCCCCAGTCCCCTGGAGCCCCTGTCTGAGTGGGGAGGCATGGCCCTGACCTCCAGGAGCTCCTGTCTGAGTGGGGGAGGCATGGCCCCAGTCTCCTGGAGCCCCTGTCTGAGGGAGCAGGCAGGGCGCTAGTTCCCTGGAGCCCCTGTCTGAGCGGGGAGGCCCAGCCCGGCCTCCAGGAGTCCCTGTCTGAGGGGGGGCATCCATTCTCTTGGGGAGCTGCCTCTCTGGCAAGGAAGCCAGGCCTCACCGGTGATGTTTTGACCACTCATTCTCTGCATGTACATGATGGGACAGGGAGCAGGGGGGCCGACGCACACTGGACAAGGACCCACCTCGAGGGCCTAGAGGAGAGCCCCCAGGAATGAGTGTTTAAAAGTGGAGTGGCTTGGGCCTGAGAAGGGAGGATGATGCAGGTAATTGACGTCAAGGCCAGTCAGCGAGGAAAGATTGTGAGGTGGGTTTTGCACACACTGAGTCAGAGACTGGGACAAGGGCAAAGGGCAACACTCCAATCTGTTATGGTGAAGAGTGAAAAGTGGAACCTGGGCTCCCATCAATCAGGAAAGACTTCCTGGAGAAGAGAAGGGTTGGGTCTGGTTTTACTAATAAAGGCTGATGCGGGCGTTACTCTACTTGGGGCTATTGTGACTCACCATCCAAGTCCTCTGTGGTCTCTCACCCCTCCCAGCAGGGATCTGCCCCCCACCCCTTGTCTCTGTGTTTATTTTTCTCTCCCTGGGAGCCCAGGAATCTGATGAAGAGCATCTCCTTTATGCAGAGTCTTCTCTGCCTTTAGGCCTTGCTGGGGCCCATCTTGGTGGGCTTCTTCTCAGAGGATGGTCTGCAAATCCATGTCCTGAGTGTATTGTGATGAAAAAGATGTGTTTTCAACAAACGATGGTGGGGGTGGGGGGGAGGGGGGCCGGCATTTACCGGACTTGGTTTGGTTCTCTCAGCAGCTGGGTCTGTGTGCCACAAGGGGGCAGTGCCCTATGGGCTGAGCTGGGGCCTTCGTTTTTGACCAGTCAAGCTCTGAAGCAGGGTGTTGTTCCCAATGTGCCCTGGGCCTTGCCGGCACTGACAACACTTTGCCCCAGCTGTCTCCCTCTGGACCTTCCTGGGGACTCCATGGGGCCTGCACTGCCCAGTGCAGGTGAGTGTCCTGCTGCACCTTGGGAGTGTTTTACCTTCTGTGTCCTCTGCCAGTGAGTGGATGCATGTGTTGGAGGAGGAATGCAGGAACGGGGCCTGTGGATGGACTCTGATGCCTGTGTCTGTGCTGCCTCCTGTGGGCCTCTTAGTCATGACCAGAGGCATGGATGACCAGGCTACCAACCTCCTCCAGGCCCAGGGGATGATTCTTCCTGCCTGTCTCTTCTGAGACTGCTGAGTTCCACAGATCTTTGGGTGCTAAGGGGCAGCTCAGCCTAGACCTCCTGCCCTTTTCTGGGGTGTGGAGAGGTGTTTCTGCACTGGCTCTGCTGGTGTGGCTTCATTTCCTCAGCCTTGGGCCCAGGCCTGGTTGGACTCTTGGGACACATACCTAGGACCTAGTTCTTTCCTGTAAGTAGGAGCAGGTTCCACTCCCCTGGGTTGCCCCACATCCGTCGGTCTGATTATAGGCCCTGCCTTTTCCCCTGATGTGCTTACCCAATTCTTGACACCCCTCCTGCCAGGTCACTCAGCCTGGTTCCTGTTCCCCCTGAAGCTCCTTAGGCTGTCTATCCGGGGGCTGGGGAGCATCTCAAGGGCAGTTTCATGGCCTGACTGGTGCAAGCTCCCCGGACAAGCACACGATGCCAGAAGGGGGTCATGGCTCACGTCTACCTTGGGTCTCCCCCACTGGACCTGGGGCCTGGTTTTCCTAATTCCTGGATGAAGAAAGCTGTCTCCACTGGGACTGGCTTCAAGGGAGGCATCTCTTCAGGGCTCAGGGGCCTAGGATGACATCATCAGCCTCACCCTCACCTCCACTGGGAGAGGTCAGTGTGAGCTCCATTCCAGGCTTGTGAATGGATCCTAAGAAGAGTCTCAGAAAAGCCACTTTTTTTTTTGTTCTAATGTGTGCTTTTTGGCACATAAGCAGAACACATGTCCATAGGAAGAAACTTGAGTAACTCCCTGTGCCTCAGTTTCCTCATCTGTCACATAGGGATGATTGTACCTGTAATGTCCACTTTGCAGGGTTATCAAATGAGGCAGTGATACAAAAATACTTTGAAAATATATTGTGCTATTTGGGGTAAGTAAGGTGCTATTATGCCAGGCCATATAGGAGAGGCTTGGTGAACAACAGGTATAGATAAGTGCTTGATCATTGATTGAAAAGTTGTCATTATATGTGTCAGAAACAGCTCTATTTTTCTGTCACAATGTTGACTAACCTCTTGCCAAGGAAGTTAGATTGCATTTGGTTGATGTATTTATATTCTGCCATGTTATAAAAGTGATCTAAGCTGGTGGGATGTGATAAAGGGAATTTCAGCATCATATAAGGGATAGATCAAAGTTCAATTGTGCATTCGCTTATCACCTCAATAAGTATTAGTTGAGCACCTAGTTTGTACCAGGCTCCAGGGATGTATGTGATTTCTGCTCAAAGGGGATCCTGGTCCCAAAGAAAAGACAGAAAAGAAACAGATGAGTCATAACACAGTGGGGAAAATGCCATGATGTATGAAGATTTGGGTAGCATGGAGGAGAGAAGAATTAACTCAGTGTTGGTAGGGGTGTGGGGAGGAGGGTCAGAGATAGATGCAGAGCACACAGTGCCTGGCTGGATCAGGAAGAAAAAGAAGGACTTGACTGGCAAAGAGCATTCCAGGCAGAGGCAGGAAGTGCATGATGTCACATCATGTCACCCAAGTAATCCGATGCACTGAATGTTGTATCTCTCAGTGGGCCTCAGGTCCTCATCTGTAGAATGGGGATTATGACAGTACAAACTTCATAGTTTATAGTGAGAAATGGATTGATGTAGGTAAAGCACGTACAACAGTTCCTGGCACGTGGTAACAGCCCAATAAATTTTTTTTTTTTTTTTTTTTTTTTTTTTGCTATTATTTGTTCTTATTATTGATTGCTTGCTGTTAGTATGTATTCCAGTCCCTGTGCTGGGTCCTATGGAGGCAGAGATGGATGGTCCATTCTGGGTCCTTGAGGGCTCACAGCCCAGCTGAGGAGTCAGGCACTCGTGAGAGCAGTCGTCCCAGTGTGTACCCACCCAGTGCTAGCTCTGCAGTGCGCTAAGTACGTCACACATCCTTTGTGTAAATTGTTTATTAAAATATAATACATATTAACAAAGTCCACAGGGGCGCCTGGGTGGCTCAGCCCATGAACGTTCGACTCTTGATTTCGGCTCAGGTCATGATCTCACGGTTTGGGAGTTTGAGCCTGGCGTTGGGCTCTGTGCTAACAGCACAGAGCGTGCATGGGATTCTCTCTCTCCCTCTCTCTCTCTGCCCCTCCCCTGCTCCTGCTTTCTTTCTCTCTATCTCTCAAAATAAATAAATAAACTTTAAAAAGTCTGCAAATCATAAATATTTTTCATTTGTTATTAGTCCTCACAACACTATAAGGTAGATTTCATTAATTTTTTAGGAGGAAGCATTTAAACATTTTTAAGTTTTTAATTGTGGCTATATATATATATATAAAATTTACCATCTACGTGTATTGTTCAGTTGTGTTAAATATGTGCTCATTGTTGTGCAACCAATCTTCAGAACTCTGTCTTTCTTAAAAGTTTATTTATTTATTTATTTATTTGAGAGTGAGAGAGAGAACCAGCACGAGAGAGGAAGAGAGAGATGGAGAGAGAATCCCAAGCAGGTTCCACACTGTCAGCACGGAGCCCAATGTGGGGCTTGAACCCACAAACTGTGAGAACATGACCTGAACTGAAATCAGGAGTTGAACACTTAACTGACTGAGACACCCAGGTGCCCCGGACTCTTTTTATATTGCAGCTGAAACCCTAACCCAATAAACGCTAACTCTTCATTATTCCTCCCTGAGGCCCTGGCAGCCACCATTCCGTTTTCTGTCTCTATGAATTTGACTACTCTAGAGACCTCATATAGGTGGAATCAAACAGCATTTGTCTTTTTGTGTCTGGTCTATTTCATGCAGCATCACGTCTCCAAGGTTCATCCATGTTGTAGCATGTGTGAGAATTACCTTCCTTTTTAGAGGCTGATAATACTCCATTTTAAGTATATACTACATTTTATTTATTCACTCATCCTTGGATGGACACCGGCTTGTTTCTACTTTTTGGCAATTGTAAATAATGCTGCTGTGATCATGGATGTATAAATATCTATTTGAAACCCTGATTTCAATTATTTTGGGTATAGACCCAGAAGTGGAATTACTGGATCACATAGTAATTCTGTCTTTAACTTTTTGAGGAGCCATCGCACTGTTCTCCACAGCAGCTGCACTATTTTACATTCCCACCAACAGTGCACAAGGGTCTCAAATTCTCCACACCCTCACTATCACTTGGGTCTGAGGTGGTACCTCACTGTGGCTTTGTATATCTTCCTTGGAGAAATGTCTTCTAGTCCTTTGCCCATCTTTCAATCAGGGTAATTTTGTTGTTGAATTGTAGAAGTTCTTTAGATATTTTGGATATTAACCCCTTGTCAGATAAATGATTTGCAAATATTTTCCCCCATTCCGTAGGCTGCAGGTAGACTCTATTTTTAATCTCTTCCTAATAATTGAGGTAACTAAGTCACAGAGAGTGTAATTAACCCAAAGTTACACAGCTATAAAGTTAACAATATAATGGAGCCCAAAGAGGTATGGAAACATGAAGGAGAGGGTGCTAATCTCATCTACTTCCCCCAGGAGGTGATGATGACCTGGAGAGGCACAATGTAAATATCTGTTGAATGCATGAAGGAAGCAGAGAGATTTCCCAGCAGAGTCATGTTCTTGTCAGGTCATGTTCTGGTGCATGATTCTCTGGGCCATGACATTTCTGCACTGGGAAACTCTGAGTGAACCGCCTCACCTTCCTGGCCGTCTACTTCCGTGTCTGTAGACTGGGTGGGTTGTGTGCACCACCTTCCTGATAGGCATTTTCCAAGGCTCTTTGTGCTTTGTGTTTTGTAACAAAAGAGATGTACCACAAATCTTCAGTGTTGGAAGCCAGTTAATCTGAGTGGCATCTTGTTGTGGAAGGGGGGTGTTGTTCCTCCTGAAATCCTGGGGGAATTGGCCACCTTCTCTTCTCCCCTTGGACACAAAGGTCTTCTGGCTTCTCAAAGAATCCCTTCTCCCCCACCTGACCCCCACAGAGTTGGGTTCCTCTTCAGCCCAGGCTGCTGGGGTCAGAGGCACACAATCACCCCAGAGAGGGCTGAAGGGTCCCTGCTCTGTTTATGAAGTGACTCAGTGCCTCCCACATGCAGAGGGACCCCAAGCCAGCCTCCGTGTCCCAGAGCACAGTGCACCCTCAGCTCCCAGAGCAAGAGAGCTTGGAAGGGCTGTGGGCAGCTGGAGAGAGCCTGAGAGAGCAGCGCACGTCCCACAGAGTCCAACCACGCACAAACAGCAGCAATCATAGAAACGGTCCAGCCTTCACTGCTAAAATCCAGCAGCTAAGACAAGTGTTCTTAACCTCTTAGGGGTCTTGGGCCCTTTCAAGAATCTGATGAAAGCCATGGAGAAATGTGCTTATTGATGCAAACACTCAAAATTTTGCTTTCAGCTCCAATTATATTTCAGAGATGCACAGACAGGCCACAATGCACAAGATTAGCAGCAGCAACAGCGAGGGGGACTCAGGAGTGGGCATCCTGGTTGGCCAAGCCAGAGGATACCAGGGGCCCACCAAAGGAGTCCTCACCATGGCCTCTTCTTGTTTCTCCTGCTGGGCACTAGTGCCTAGCAAGTGCCTTCCTCTTTCCACTACCCACCGCCCCCACCTCCACCTCTCATCAGAAACTTTCATTCTGTGCAGTGATTGCCCCATTTACCTGATTGGGAAACCAGAGGCTGTGGCAACCCAGGAAGGGAGCAGCTGCCTCTGCATGGCCCTGGCAGCTGGCCAAATCCTGGCTGCTATAAAAGGGAGCCGACACTCAGCCCTGCATGTCTTCTGTCAACTCTGTTTCAGGGAGACCTGGTAAGTAGGACTGCTTCGGTTGGCTCCATGCTTTGAGGCTGGGCCCCCACAGGAGAGAGGGCTGGAAGTGAAGCTGCCTTTTCTATGAGAGGGGAGAGAAATATCAGGGAGGTCTGGAGCTCGATCCAGAGCTCCTGGAGGAAGTTGGTGAGATAGGGATAGAGACGGAACAGTCCTCTGGCACTCTTGGTTGGGTGAGGGCACAGGGAGAGCTGGCATGCACTGTGTGTGGACCCTCCCCCTCCCACAGCCCTTCCTTCCCATCAGCACAGCCATCCACTGGGTTACCTAAATGGTGCAGACCAGGACAAAGCCAACAGCTGGGGGTAATGAGTGTCCCCCTAGTCTTCACTCTGCTGGAGACAGAGGCACCCTCCCCACCCTGGGATTCCCCATGTGTTCTGTGTTCCAGGTGGGGCAGATCCTTGGGAACCATGCTGACGGAACTGGAGACTGCTATAAACTCCCTCATTGACGTTTACCACAAATACTCCTTGGAGAAGGGGAATTACCATGCCCTCTACAGGGATGATTTGAAGAAGTTGTTAGAGACAGAGTGTCCTCGGTACATGAAGGTGAGGAGGGGCTGGGTGTGGTCAGGGTTCTGCCTGGCTGATGAAGCCCTAGGCACTGGTCCTCCACACCACCCTATGTAGACAGCTGTACCTCAGCTCTTGCCAAAGTCTTTACACTCTGTCCTCTTTCTCCTTCTTCTTTACAGAAAAAGGATGCAGACACCTGGTTCAAAGAGTTGGATGTCAATAGTGATGGTGCAATTAACTTTGAAGAGTTCCTCATACTGGTGATAAAGGTGGGTGTGGCAACCCATGAAGATATCCACCGAGAGTAGCAGAGCCCTGGGCCCTGGGGCTGGGCCCTGGACCTGTCCTTGCAAAATAATAAAGTAGTTGATACCTCAGGCCTCTTTTGGTGTCTTGCCTTTCTCTTGTGGGATGAGGTTCCTAGTGGGTGGAGGGAGGGCTGGAAAACCCAAAGGAACTAAACCAAACCTCTATTGTCCCCACTCCCTGTCTCTCACAAACCTTCAGTGCTTTCCACTCATCTGGTTTCCTCCCCATGTTCTCCCCAAACTATTCTCATCTCATCTAATCCCATGGTCCAGAGAAATTGGTTCTAGGACTCAAGGATTCTGAAAAGCCCATGATACTTGTAGCTGATGATTTTCTTAATTGTTCCCAAATGGGTAATATGGGAATAGAGTGATGTAGGGAAAACTCATCCTGCTTTCCAAACTAAAATTTAATATTGAGAAAAATATCTTAGATGTGACTCTTGAGAAATTAGGGAGGTAGTAGAAGTGTGTGTGTGTGTGTGTGTGTGTGTGTGTGAGAGAGAGAGAGAGAGAGAGAGAGAGAGAGAGAGAGAGAGACTGATTCTGTGTGTGGTGTGATGGTAGGTGGTTGTTCAGGGTCCTACATTAAGTAACACTAACAGTTCTCTTGTCCCACACTTGCAATTTCTCCTTGGAAATTTTTGAAGCTTTCCTTCTTGTTCTGCTCCCAGCCTCCCAATGTGATGAAATAATAAAGAAATGGACAAATAGGCCAATGTATTCCTAAAACTCAACTCAAAGAATAGGGTGCTGCCCTGGAGGGGGGGCGGTGAATGCTCTGCTGATCAGAGAATATCTACAATAACCTCCCAACCATCACTCTGGATTTTCCAAGGGTCTGGTAAAATGGGAAGGCCAGCAATGAATGGGTGCCTTTCACCAGAACCCAACCCCAAGCTGAATTTCCAGGCTATGCCTTGGGAAATTTTCTTCTGTGTCCACTTAGGTGATGGGGGAGTAGTGTTAGTGATGGAGAAGGGGGTAGGGTGCTGCCATGAGAATCTGTAACTCAGAGTTCTTAACTTGGTCTACTATGCATCTCTGAAATATAATTGGAGCTGAAAGCAAAATTTTGAGTGTTTGCATCAATAAGCACATTTCTCCATGGCTTTCATCAGATTCTTGAAAGGGCCCAAGACCCCTAAGAGGTTAAGAACACTTGTCTTAGCTGCTGGATTTTAGCAGTGAAGGCTGGACCGTTTCTATGATTGCTGCTGTTTGTGCGTGGTTGGACTCTGTGGGACGTGCGCTGCTCTCTCAGGCTCTCTCCAGCTGCCCACAGCCCTTCCAAGCTCTCTTGCTCTGGGAGCTGAGGGTGCACTGTGCTCTGGGACACGGAGGCTGGCTTGGGGTCCCTCTGCATGTGGGAGGCACTGAGTCACTTCATAAACAGAGCAGGGACCCTTCAGCCCTCTCTGGGGTGATTGTGTGCCTCTGACCCCAGCAGCCTGGGCTGAAGAGGAACCCAACTCTGTGGGGGTCAGGTGGGGGAGAAGGGATTCTTTGAGAAGCCAGAAGACCTTTGTGTCCAAGGGGAGAAGAGAAGGTGGCCAATTCCCCCAGGATTTCAGGAGGAACAACACCCCCCTTCCACAACAAGATGCCACTCAGATTAACTGGCTTCTAATGCTGAAGATTATTTACTGCAGATCACTGGGCTTTTTGTTTGTAGTAAACTATAATCACATAACAACACAAATGAGTAGGAAAAGGTCAGCTTAAACTTGTATCCATCAACCAAAGCTTTAATTACTAGTCAGCTTTATTATCAGCTAACATATTGGTGAAAATGGTTGGCGGCCAGGAGAAAATTAATACTGGGGCTTAAGGAGACCTTGTGTACTGCTGGTGGGAATGCAAACTGGTGCAGCCACTATGGAAACAGTATGGAAGTTCCTCTAAAGTTAGAAATAGAGATACCATGCGATCCAGTGATTCCACTACTGAGTATTTACCCAAAGAAAACTAAAACACTAATTCAAACGCATCCTTATGTTTATTGCAGCATTATTTACAATAGCCACAGTATGGAAGCAGCTCAAGTGTCCATCAATAGATGAATGGATAAAGGCGATGTGGCATACACACACACACACACACACACACACACACACACACACACACTGGAGTATTATTCAGCCATGAAAAAGAATGAGATCGTGCCATTTGCAGCAGTATGGATGGATCTAGAGGGTATAATAAGTGAAATAAGTCAGACACAGAAATATATCATATGATTTCATTTATGTGTGGATTCCAAAAAGCAAAACAAATGAATACACAAGAAAAAGAAAGAAACAGACCCATAAATACAGAGAACAAACTTGTGGTTGCCAGATGGGGATGGGCACAATAGGTGAAGCGGAGGGGACATTCAGGCTGCTAGTTATGGAATGAATAAGTAATGGTAATAAAAGCATGGGGGAATACAGTCCATAGTATTATAGTAACATTGTATGGTGACAGATGGTGGCTACAGTTGTGAGCACAGCACAAATACAGAGATGTTGAATCACTACGTTGTACACCTGACACTAAAGTGACATTGTGTGTCAACTATACTTCAATGAAAAATTAATTACAAATAATAAAAGATTGGAATCCGAATGGGATGAAGGGATATATCATTGCACACTAAGATGGGTTTCTGCTGGGTAAGTGGGAAAGAGGGCTCAGGGACAAGGTTGCTTCCTTCTCAGGTCCTTGAAGGACAGCTTTATCCAACCCCAAAGCAAGTGGTTCTGCCTTGTCAGGAGTGCGAATGCCCTCTCTGCATTGCAGAAATGGAGATGATGTAGTTCTGAGAGGTACTTTAAAGGTGAATTGCTGGCACTCTCAACAATAGCCAAATTATGGAAAGAGCCTAAATGTCCATCAACTGATGAATGGATAAAGAAATTGTGGTTTATATACACAATGGAATACTACGTGGCAATGAGAAAAAATGAAATATGGCCTTTTGTAGCAACGTGGATGGAACTGGAGAGTGTGATGCTAAGTGAAATAAGCCATACAGAGAAAGACAGATACCATATGGTTTCACTCTTATGTGGATCCTGAGAAACGTAACAGAAACCCATGGGGGAGGGGAAGGAAAAAAAAAAAAAAAGAGGTTAGAGTGGGAGAGAGCCAAAGCATAAGAGACTGTTAAAAACTGAGAACTGAGGGCTGATGGGGGGTGGGAGGGAGGGCAGGGTGGGTGATGGGTATTGAGGAGGGCACCTTTTGGGATGAGCACTGGGTGTTGTATGGAAACCAATTTGACAGTAAATTTCATATATTAAAAAAAAAAAAAAAGAAAAAAAAAAAGAAAAAAAAAAGGTGAATTGCTGGCCCAAACATGGCCCAGGCAAAAGAAGATGGGAAAGGTTTACAGGGTTCACCAAGCTCTACACCAAGATTCACTCAGCATTTAGGAAACATAATGGGAGAGTGCACAAAATGGGAGAGAAATTCAATTTGCCTCATGATCATCCACATTGGTGGTGGCAGTGGTGTGCATGTGTGTGCCTGAGTCAGGGTGGGGAAGACATATCCCAGTGCCTTTAATTTGCTGTTAATGGATTGTTAGAATCTCTGTTAATGGATTCCTTGGGCAGAAATTTACCATTATTAATCATTTGCATTTATCTGAAAGCCCAACAAGTCTGCTTTTCTAAGCCAGCTTGGTGAGAGCATGGGGAAGGTGGCCCAGAGTGCCCTTTGGAGTTTCACCATAAGTGATGGGCCACTGGTTGTGAAGAATCACATTGACACAGAGCTGTCAACAGTTGATACCTGAGCTCATGGTTGGGCAGGGGAGGTGGCCCAGCTGGCACTGGCATCCTGGAGAAAGAGGTGGAGGTTATGGAGGCAGTCCTGGGAAGCTTATGACTAATAAGCAAATTGTGCCCATGACAGGAATCACTGGACAGAGTCAGACAGGGCTTGTAGCCCAGAGAAAGGTGGTTTGGTTTCCTGTTTCCCCAGTGGCAAAAGAAGAACAAGGTAGTGGGAAGTTGAGAAATAAGTTGTTTAGCAGGAAACCTCATGCAATGTTTGAGTCCACCAAGGAGACCTTGGCTCACCGATTGAGGCAGATCCGGCCGCTGAGATTTCCGGGCTATAAGGGTGACCTGTCTGAAATCTGCTTCTCTACTCATGTTCTCCACCCAAGGCTCCTGACTTTAGCCAAATTCCTCATGTTTGTGACAAAATTCCTAAAGGGAGTGGAGAGGATCTGGAATTGGGCAATTGGTTATCTAGCATCTGAACAAAAGAGATTATTCCAATGGAAAAGATTTCCCCATGCCTCCCTCCACTTGGGAGGGTCCAGATACTAGCCTTTTCTCTGGCCCCCTGATCTGGGGAATTCAGTCTAAATTAAAATGGGGTGAAGAGGGCATGGAAAGCTACCAACACTTACTGGGTTCCTGTTGGGTGTCAGTGTGAAGGGAAAAAGTCATCTTGAACCTGGAAAAGACAAAATGGTGGTTGCTGAAATCTTTGATCTTGTGCTAGAGTCTCTCTGAATAGAAGCAAGATCTTAATCCTTGTTAATCTTCCATCAACTGACACTTTTGGAAAATGTAACATGGTCAGCACAGTATATTTGCTTAATGGATAAAGCTTGACGTGGTGCTATGATTTCATAGTCTAGTAGAGATGTTAAGCCCCTGTCATGGTTTTTCACCCCATTGAAAGTTGAGTCCTCTATCTAACTGAAGAGTCTTACTTAGGCATTCCTTTCCTGACTGTATATAATCTCCAATACTCTTCAAATCAGCTTTTAAAACTCTTTGCTGATTCTCTCATTAATGAATTAAAACAAGAATTTTGACATGCACCTGATATATTTGCTGATAGTTGTGGTTTTCAGCACTAGACTTTATGATAGTTTATTTCATTCATGTCTTGTAACGACGTCTTGAGAGGTAATTACTAGTTCCATTTTACATATGAGGAGATTCAGAGAAGTTAAGAACATGACAAAACTTATTAACTTGGCAAATGGCAGAGCTTGGATCCCTGACTGTCTGCAGGGAAGAAACACTGGTTAAGACCCAGAAATGCTCTTTTCTAGTGGGCTTCCACCCTGAGATTGCAGAAGGCCAGCCCTTCCTCTGCTCTCTGGCCTCTTTGCTGCCAGGTCTCTGCTATCCAGGGTTGACACAGCAGGTGTCAGAATGAGCTTTTCACTTGGGCCCCTCTCCTTTGTCCAGGATATCACCAGGCATGCCTCAGGGCCTGAATTACCTGTTTTTTTAAATTTTTAAGTTTTAAATTTTTTTATTTTCTGGCGTCAGCAATCCTCCAGACATCAACAATAGAATAAGAGGATTAGCATCTTGATCTCCCGAAGCATTTAGGGGTTGTTCCACTGACAATTCTCCCTTCCTCCTGGGTTGGGTAGCCTTTTCCCCAGTCTTAGGGGCTGTGGAAGTTCCCATGTGACTAATTCTCTGATTTGCAAAATCACAGTCTGGACTGGCTGCTCAGGTCAGGGTGTAGACTTTCAGCAACTCTTTCCAATGATCTGTAGCCATCCTCCTTTCAGTGGACAGGAGCCTTTTCTTCTTTCTCCTTAATAGGCCTGTTTAACAGCAGAAATCATGGAGTTATCCTGCAGCCAATACGGGATAAAATAACCAATACCAATACAGAGGCTCCTCATTGACCTAGTCCCAGCAAAGACTCCATCCATTTCAGCTTCCTCAGCATCTTGTTTAGCTATGGCACATTTTTTTAACCCTGTGCTTTCTAGAGCAAAATATCTAACCAAAATAGTATGCTCTGGGTTTCTTTTCTGCTTTGGTTCTAGAATCCTCCATGATTAAGTGCATCTATTAAGACTGAATCGTTAATATCATACTTAATGGAAAAATATTAGACATTTCTCTCTTTTTAAAAATGTTTACTTTTTTATTTTGGGAGAGAGAGAGAGAGAGAGAGAGCGAGAGCGAGCATGTGCATGAGTGTGTGTGAGCAGGGGAGGGGCAGGGAGAGGGAGAAAGAGAATTCTGCTGTCAACACAGAGCCCAACCAGGGGCTTGATCTCAAAAACGGTGAGATCATGACCTGAGTCAAAATCAAGAGTTGGATGTTTAACTGACTGAGCCACCCATGCACCCCTAGACATTTTTCTTTAATGCCAGGAATAATACAGGATGCCCCATTACCACTGTATTGAATAATTGTATTGGAGGCCTTAGCCAGCATTATAAGACAAGAAAACATAAATGAGAAGCAATGTGAACTCTGGAGGCACTGGAGGCATGAAGTAAATGAATACCTTGCAGAGCACTCCTGCTTATGCATTTCATTGCCTCCTTCATTTCTCCTTCTGAATAACGTTACTCTTACAGAACTTTAATCATGTGCTCCAGCCAAGTTGGGCTTAGTTCTTCTCCTGAGCCCATCAGTGTCATTACTGGAAAACACACTCACTTGCTGGTATGTTTTTGTTTTCTCTGCAGGCTAAAGAGCCTTTTCCCCAGCCTGCATTTGGAACTCCCAGGCTAGGAGCAGCATAGGTGGTGTCATACTCTAGAGCTCTGGAGACATTCTTACTCTTGAGTCCCCTCCTCTGGGAAAAGGTTCAGAAATTTAGAAATTCACAGTCTGAGGTTGTGACCTCAAAATTCATTTCTGATGCACCTCCTCTTTCTGTTATCTAACCTGGGTCTCACAGAGAATTAACTTTTCAACAAATTCAGAAAATGCTTTGCTTGTCTTCTTTTTCCTCCAGAGTATTTTGCCAAGCACTCTGTGCTGTCCAAGGGTTTGAAGGTATCTTGTAGGACTCCTTTAATCTCAGCCCACCCCAGCACAGACATTTGATAGTCAATGTCACATTCATCTCCATAAACCAAACTTTTGACACAATTGCAGCTACTGTCTAAAAAAGCTGTTGGCTCCAATTCCAGGGGAGTCAATTGACCCATGAGACAGGTGGGAGTCTTCCAAGGAACTGCCACAGGTATGACTTGATGAATCAACGACAGTGGTGTATTTTTAATTTTCCCACTTAGTTGCTCATGCTCCTACAACCCCCCTTTATAAAAAAAAATGTTTATTTGGCTATTTTGAGAGGGAGAGACAGAGCTAGCAAGGAGGGGCAGAGACCAAATGAGAGGGAGAGAATCCTAAGCAGGCTCCACACTGACAGCACAGAGCCTTATGCAAGGCTCAATCCCACAAGCTGTGAGATCATTGAAATCGAGAATTGGAGGCTTAACTGACCAAGCCACCCAGAAACCCCTCCCACATCCCCTTTTAGGAGGCTGCCTGGCATCTCCTTTTTGAACCAAGTGCTCACTCAGACCCATGGGGCTCTGGGATCAATTCTGCCCTCATGACTGGTGGACAGACAGCAGCAGCCTCTTTTGAGGTTGCCTCTTTTTGCTTTAAGAGCTGGTGTAGGTCAGTTTGCACAATTCCATAGATGATATTTCTTTATCACCCTTCTGGGAAACCCTCTATAAAGCCCAGGCTTGGTGGTGCTCTTTGCTGGCAAACAAATTCTGTTCCTATTCTGATGATTCAGCATTGTTACCCAAAGCACACAGGAAGTTTGGAAGAGTTTCCTTCAGCAGCTCTTACTGTCCCTGTGTCTCCTTTGTCCCTGGCATTCCTCTCTCCCTTTCCCTCATGGTAATTTGACTTCAGGAAACTTTTCCAGCCTTAGGATCTGGATGGGGTAAATATCTTACCCCATATGTCTTGCCTCATATCTCCAGGAGATTCCACTCCCTACCCCCAATTGACCAAAGACACTGCTGGCTAACTAAGTGTGCACTGGAGGTTAGAGGCCAGGCATCCCAACACCATTGCCCAACAGAGCAAAAGAAAACTGCTTCAAGATAGCTCTTTGCCTTGCCTATTCTGAAAAAATGTGCTGCAATTTTCTCATAAAAAAAATTCCCAGCTGGTCAAGCATCTGCTTATATCTGCTAATAGAGGGTCTGTTTTGAATCCTCCTTGTCATAAAATGTCTTTGCAGTCTTGTTGTAACCCAAACCCAAAGCCAAAAAGCAGTTTAAAAAAAAAACATTTTTTGAACGTTTATTTATTTTTGAGACAGAGAGAGACAGAGCATGAATGGGGGAGCGTCAGAGGGAGAGGGAGACACAGAATCTGAAACAGGCTCCAGGCTCTGAGCTGTCAGCACAGAGCCTGACGTGGGGCTCGAACTCACGGACTGTGAGATCACGACCTGAGCTGAAGTCGGAAGCTTAACTGACTGAGCCACCCAGGCGCCCCACAAAAAGCAGTTTTATTGACATATTGTTCACATAACCACAGAATTCATCAATTTAAAGTGTCATGTGGCCCTTTTAAGAGAATAACCAGTTCCTTCCAAAATCTGTTCCCTAAGAGCAAGAAATGGAGTGCCTTGGGGTTCCTGGATGGCTCAGTTGGAATAGCATGCGACTCTTGATCTCACGGTTGTGAGTTTGAGCCCCACATTGGGTGTAGAGACTACTAAAAAAAAATAAGCTTAAAAAATGGTGTGCCTTACTGAAAACCAGTTCATAGTGAGGGTGTATTCTCCTGGGGACCCCAAGGAACTCTGCAAGGTTTCCTGCCATCTCCTGCAGGGCAGCAATTGCTTGTATTTACATACAACCCCCAACACCTGCCCTGTCTGGGCTCCCACTCAGTCTGGAGGAGTCTCTGATGGGCCCAGCTGCCTGGGGAGGGCCTGAATGACTCCTGGCACAGGCTTTGAGCTAGGAGTATGGTGACTGGGACTCACACATGGTGCAAGTCTTCACCTACACCATCTCATCCGCAGGGTTATGGACTTCCCCAGTTCTGGGGCTCTCACAGGCTGGGAAGAGATGCCCCTTGATCCCTGCTAAGGAAACCTTTTTTCTTTTCCTTGTTCTTTGCAGTAGGATACAGGCTGGGGGAGTGGACACCTCCACTGACTTCCTTTGGGGTGGCCATGTGACCTGAGTTTTCATCACCTTCCTCTAGTGTTTGTTTCTGCAGCTGGGTGCAGGAGTAGGTCCTCATATTAACTAAGCTTACTCCTTGTGTGCGGGGGAGCTCCACACACTCATCTTCTGTGCACATGAGCTTTAGTCTCTGGAATGCTAAAGAAAGAATGGGCTCATGGCACCAGAAAATGGCCACCTTCCCCACAGGTAAAGTGAAAGGGTGGTTGTTTTTGTTTTTTCAAGGCCCTTAGAGCTTGTCTCATAAACAGCTCCTTCCTGGACCTTCAGAGCTTTAGACGTTCCAACTGGATTGATCTTCTGAGTGGAATGCAAGCCCCAGCTTGGTGCCCTGGCCTGAGCAGGAGCCTTAGCCACTTTCTTACATGAAGTGTGTCTCTCCTCTTTTCCCTCTTGCAACGGACCAGAGTCTTCTCCTCCCCTTCTGGGATTAGCCTCAGGGACTTCGGTAAACTGGAATCCCTCAGTGCTGAGTACTTTGTGAAAAGTTGGCCCCACCATGACTGGGCCTGGTCCAGCCTGCCTTGTGCCCCATTAGGCTTTCTCCACATGAAGCCCATGAAGGTCCTGTGAGGTGACTTATGACCTCTTTCATTTCTCCTTTTCTCTGATGTCTGCCACTCTTACAATTTTCAGCCTTGTCCCCAATCCTGTCTAGAACTCCTGCTCCTGGGGCAGTAATGTCAAGACCTGTCAACCACACTCCTTCCTGGCACCTCACTGGCCCCAACACCTGCCCTGGGGATTTACTCGGAGTC
Source organism: Panthera onca (assembly GCF_046562875.1). NCBI lineage: Eukaryota > Metazoa > Chordata > Mammalia > Carnivora > Felidae > Panthera > Panthera onca. The sequence goes on along the minus strand of NC_138358.1, from coordinate 12,635,539 downwards.
ACAAGGTGGCTTCATTCCTGGCAGTCCCGCCCACCCCACCCAGGCACTGTGGGACAGCCCCTCTCTTCTCCAGGAAGAGATTCAGCAGCTTAAGAAATTTGGTCTAAGGTGCAGAAACTAAAAAATAACTCTTAAATATTTTTAAAAAATGTGTATTTATTTTTGAGAGAGAGAGAAAAAGAGTGTGAATGAGGGAGGGGCAGAGAGAGAGTGGGAGACACAGAATCTGGAGCAGGCTCCAGGCTCTGAGCAGTCAGCACAGAGCCTGACGTGGGGCTCAAATCCACAAACCGTGAGATGATGACCTGAGCTGAAGTCAGATGCTTAACCAACTGAACCACCCAGGTGCCCCTAAAAAAATCACGTTTGAAGCACACCTGACCACTCTTGCTAGCTCATCTTGGGCTCTCAGATAATTAACTTGTGTAGCAAAACAACAATTCTTTATTTCCCTCCTCTGCTTTCTGGAATATTTTGCCAGTCAATAGATGCTTGTCCAGAGGACTAAAAGCATCCTATAGATTCACAGGTGCTTGTGTTTTATTTTGTTTTTTTTAATGAACTTAGATGGTTCATATAGTCTTTTGTATGTCTCAAAATGATGTGGAATGTAATAGCAAAGAAAGGGAAAGAAAACCAAATAAAAGTAAGCATCCAGGAGGAGCTCTTCCAGCAGCCTCATCTGCTTTGAGCAGTGTCCTTGAAGGAAGCAGTGCCATTGTTGTTCAATGGATGTCAAGTTATAGTTACCCAAGATAAAGAATCTCTAGACACCTGCTGGCCCACAGTTAACTACAGGGCATTGTGTACTTGAACATTTCTTAAGAGGGTAGATCTAATGTTAAGTGTTTTACCATGAAAACCAAAAAAAAAAACAAAACAAAAAACAAAAAACAAAAAACAAACCCAAAACAAAACAAAAACCCAAACACCCAAGAAACAAAGAGACTCAAGGAAACTTTTGGAGGTGATAGATATGTCTCTTACCTTGATTGTGGTCATGGTGTCATGGGTGTGTGCATATATCTGACCTCATCAAACTTTACACATTAAGCATGTGCAGTTTTGGGGGTATCAAGTATAACTTAGTAAAGGTGTAAAAAATAGAACTAATTTCACCTGAAAAAGAAAAAAAAAAAAAAAAGAAAGGCAGAATGGACCTTAGATAGACTCCATTACTTGATTTCCTACCAGGATCACAACCTTGTCCCAACATAAGCCATTGAATTCTGGAGGAGCAAGGAAACTGTGATGCTGAGTAAGCTGAATTGGATCCCAAATTACAATTGTGACATAATCCAACCTTCAGGATAAAAATACAACCACATGTGTCTCCAGCTCCTGTCTAGTTTCTCCTCTTGTGGCTTCCCCTACCCTTGAAAGTCCAAACATCCTAGGGGTATCCTTATTTCGTTGTTGGAACAGCTCTGCTTCCACATGCTGAGGGGACAGGAAGCTGGGGTCTCACTCAGTTGTCCCTGTACAGCAGATTCTCAGGGCTGTAAGGTGTGGCTGCTGAAGCCAGTAGTGTAGTTTTAGGGAGGAGCCTGGTACTGCAGTGGTGGCCTGGGCCCATATCCACGCCTCAGTGGGGCCATGAGGGGCCCTGGAGCTCTGCTCCTTTCAGTTCATGTTGCCATGGTAACCGGGCTAACACAAAGCATGCAGGGGAGTCTGTGGTCACCAGACTTAAAGAGACTGCATTTTGGAGGCTTTGATAACCTCTCTTTCTCCTTTGATACTTTGGCTGTGGTCATCCTTGTCCAACCTGATACCTCTTTCTAACTGCTAATTTTGGAGATTGTGACAAGAAGATGGGGCAAGGTATGGAGGTATTGGTGTCTCACTTCCTGAAAACCTGGGGATTCTTTTTGAAAATTGACCCAGTGATTAGCTTTGCATCTTAGGACCACTTAGGGAGAAGTCTCCCTCTCCTTAGCCTCCTTCCCCCATCGATGTAAAATATCTTCTCTACGTTGACATTCTGCTTGTCAAAACAGGATAAATCTGGAAACTTACTTGTTCAAACAACAACGAAAACACTAATTTGAAAAGATATATGCCACCCTATGTTTATTGCAGTATTATTTACAATAGGCAAATATAGAAGCAACCTAAGTTTCCAGTGATAGATGAATGGATATTAATAATAAGATGTGATATATATTTACAATGAATATTATTCAGCTATAAAAAAGAATGAAATCTTGCCATTTGTGACAACAGTGATGGACCTAGAGGGTCTTAGGCCAAATGAAATAAGTCAAAGACAAATACCACAAGATTTCACTTGTATGTGAAATCTAAAAAACAAAGCAAGTGAACAAACAAACAAAAACAGTCTTATAAATACAGAGAAGAAACTGGTGTTACTAGAGTGGGGGTGGGGGTGGGGTGGGGGAAATAAGGGAAATAAGAGGTACAAACTTCCAGTTATAAAATAAATAAGTCTGGGCCCTTGGGTGGCTCAGTTGGTTAAGTGTCCAACTTCGGCTCAGGTCATGATCTCACAGTTCGTCAGTTTGAGCCCCATGTCAGGCTCTCTGTTGACAGCTCAGAGCCTGGAGCCTGCTTCGGATTCTGTGTCTCCCTCTCTCCCTGCGCCTCCCCCACTCATGCTCTGTCTCTCTCTTTCTCTCAAAAATAAGTAAACATTAAAAAAATAAAAAAAGATAAGTCACAGGAATGAAAAGTACAGCATAGGGAATGTTGTCACTAATATTGTAACAATGTCATATGGTCATAGATGGTAACTATGCTGACTGTGTTGAACACCGAGTAATGTATAGAATTTTGGGATCACTGTGTTGTACATCTGAAATGGTATATGACAGATACACTTCAATTAAAATTAAAAATTTGCAAACCCCACTCCTGATATCCAATAGACAGCTGTGCAAAAGTATGAAGAGACAAATACCCAAAGTAGAAGTGTAAGGAAAAATGTTGTTTAATAAAAATAATTTCAAATTAAAAACAAAAAATAAGCAATGCTTCTGCTTCTCTGGCACTCTTGCCTCTGTCCCCGTCTTACCAGGGAGACTGCCCTGACTCTGACTCCCTCCTCCCCTGATTCCCCCTTGCCTGCCCAGCCAGTGGCTAGCAGATGCCAAGGTGAGGGAAGTGTTTGCCAGGTTCCCTTCTTTCCTTGCCATCGCTCAGGGGATGGAGCCCATGTGAGGCTCTCTCCCATCTCCAGAGATGGAATCTCTTTAGGCCCAGTGTCTCGCCCCATCCCCACCCTTTATTTTTGTTATTTTTAATTTTTGAGAGGGAGAGAGGGAGAGAGGGAGAGAGGGAGAGAGGGAGAGAGGGAGAGAGAGGGAGAATCCCAAGCAGGCTCCACGCTCAGCACAGAGCCTGATGTGGGGCTTGATCCCATGACCTTGGGATCATGACTTGAGCCAAACTCAAGAGTCAGATGCTCAACCAACTGGGCCATCCAGGTGCTCTGGAGTTCATTTCCCCTCTCAGAGATGGTAGCCGCATGGAAAGTGTCTCATGAGGGCAAGGCACTTCCATTTATTACTTCTACCCAAAGCCAGTCTCTGGGCTGACTTGGGCTCCAAACCCAGCTTGGTGACTGCCATCCTGCTCCTTCTGGTCACCCCACCTTAAGCTCTGGGTGTGCTTCTTCCAACTTCTTGGGTGTGACTACAAGAGCCATTTGGGTAGTTTTAAGTTTTGATATCATTTTAATTTTGTATAATTTATTTTCATAATTCTAAATTCACAGAAAAATTGCAAGTATATTATGAGAAACCCCCATACACACTTTCCTCAGATTTACCAGGTTGATTCACTGTTTCTTTATATCACAAAATTTGAAATTGTCATGATGTGTTTTACAGGATGTTTCCATCAGAGCACTTCAAGTGTAGGTCAAAGAGTTCAAATTCATGTTTTCACTATTAGTTAAAATTTTCTCCCATTGTGCTAGGTTTTCCAACATTGTCAAAGCATTTTGACTGACTTTACAGAGGGAGTTGCAAAAGTGAGTTTGTATCAATCTGGCCTAATATTTTTTTTGAAAAGTTTATTTCCTGTGTATTATGCTATTGCTTTTTGTACATAAGTGACTCTAGATGAAGCAGTATTTGTAAAAAATTAATAGACTCAACTTTTTAGGGGAAGTTTTATGTTTACAGCAAAGTTGAGCAGGAAGTGCAGAGTTCCCATACACTCTCTCAACCCCCTCCTCCTCCAGTTCCTCCAGTTAACATCTTGCATTTGTGTTAGATTTCTTACAATTGAGGAGCCAACGGGTGACACATTATTATTAACTAAAGTGCATAGTTGACCTTAGGGTTCATTCTGTGTACATTCTATGGGGTCGGACAGATGTATGACGACATGTTTGTACAATCGTATTATCATCTGCCTCAAACTATGCACAGAATAGTTTCCATGTTGTTCATCCTCCTTGGCTGCCCTGAGCATCAGCCTTCCTGTTCAGTCCTGCCCTTGAGGAGTTCCTGTTGAGTTGGCCAAGTCAGACACAGTCTTGGGGGGCCCCTGGGGCCCCAAAGCCAGCACCAGGACACTTACCACAGAGCCAGAGGAAACATAACAGGGGCTTGGTCTTTTCCCCTTGGGGTTAATACTACCTTTTCACTGGGGCCCAGGTGGGAGGAGGGAGGAAGGTAAGACAGGTGAATTATTCTACATGCCAAGAACTGTGCCAAGTGCCTACTGTGTGTTGACTCCCTTGCCTTCCCTCAGGCATTGCTGGTGGCACAGATCTGGGCCTGTGCTTAGGCAGGTGGCAGGGAGGCTTCCTTGGAGTGGGGCTGGAGTGCAGACTGCTGTTGGGTATCTTTGTCCTTCCCACAGCCCCAGTGGCTGGGCCCTCAGAAGGCTGGATTGCACTGGATGATCCACATCCAAGTTAGGTAGGTACAAGGGAAAACAAATGTAAAGATCACACTTTACACTTTTGAAGCACTTTCTCACACATTTCCCTAGTTGAATCTTGTAACAACCCTGGCAATGGAAGAGGCAGTGAGATGGTTATGCAAATGAAGACACAGGCCCACAGAAGTCAAGAGCTCACACAGAGCTGTTCCCCAACACCTTTCCATAGCTTCCCATTGTGGCCTGCAAAGCAGCCCATCCCAGTGTGGAATCTGGGTCTCTAATCTTGGAGTGACTGGCCCTTAACAACTGCCACACTGCCCCAGACTCCTCAACCACCTCCCACCCTTGGCCCCATCTGCAGTGAACTCCCTGTGTTATTATTTAGGAAGGTGTCTGAACCCACTTGTTTCCAAAGTCCAGGAGAGCAGCCACAGAAATTGTGCTCCTCTGTCCCTGAATCCAGCTTGGCACTTTCCACACAGTGATTTGGGGGTGGGGGTGGGGTGCAGGGAGGAAAGAATTTTTGAAAGAGCTAATCAAGAATTGACTGTTGGGGTACCTGGGTGGATCAGTGGGTTAAGTGTCTGACTCTTTTCAGCTCAGGTCACGATCTTGCTGTTCATGGGGTTTTGTGCTGACAGTGCAGAGCCTGCTTGGGATTCTTTCTCTCTCTTTCTCTGTTCCTCCTCCACTTGTGCTCTCTCTCAAAATAGATAAATAAATTTTGGGGCACCTGGGTGGTGCAGTTGGTTAAGCCTCTGACTCTTGTTCTCGGCTCAGGTCATGATCTCATGGTTGGTGAGCTGGAGCCCTACATCAGGCTCTGCGCTGATGATGTGGAGACTGCTTGGAATTCTGTCTTTCCTTCTCCGTACCCCTCCCTCACTTGTTCTCTTTCTCTCTCTCTGTCTCTAAATAAACTTAAAAAACTTTTAAAATAAATAAATAAATAAATAAATAAATTTTCAGAAAAAATTTGACTGTATTAGGCAAAAAACTGGAAGAAAAAGATCAGGGCCTTATATTTAAGATTGTGTAAATCTACCCCAAATTATATTTTTACCAAAAGTATGAGAATGTATCATATTTTTATAACAAAAAATCATACTCTGATTTAGGGGAAAAAATCACATCAATGACAAAGGTTTTGAAAGCAGACAAATTTGGGTTTGACACCTCCCCTCTCTAAACTCATTTTCTTCATCTGCAGAATGGGTGAGGACTTGGATAAAGCAGTATCTGGAATGACCAAAATGTGCTTACTTTTTAAAACATAGAGACTTAAGTTTTTAAGAACAGTTTTTTATTTATGGAAAAATTGAGAAGATACTGTAGACAGTTTTCAAATACCTGCACACAGTTCCCTGTGATTAATATCTTATAATACTATGATACATTTGTAACAATTGATGAACCTTTATTGATACATTATTATTAACTAAGTTCCATACTGTATTAAGATTCCCTTAGTTTTAAGCCAGTGCCCTTTCTCTGCTCCAGGACTACATGTTCACTTGATTGTTTTTTATTATCATTATTGTTTTTGTTGTAATAGGAACTCAGCAAACACCTCTCCCCAGTCCTTCCCTTTCCAATCAGGTACCATCCAGGCAGCAAAACATGTTCCCATGGACTTTGACTAGGGAGCAGGTGATAGAGCTGAACCTGAAGGCTGGATACCAGAGCTGAGGCCCTGTGGGTGGGTGGGATTGGAGTGAGGGTTCTGTGTCAGTCTGGGCAGGAGGGGCTTCTGCCATGGGAGCAATCTGGGCTGTTGGTGTTGCAGTCAAAGCCACAGGCTTGAAGCTTCTGTTGAGCAACAAAGCCTTGTCTAGTAATTGCCTCAAGATGAATCAGAGAGATTTCTTCACTTGAGGTTGAAGGTGAGGGCTGGAGTGCCTTATAAAAACCTCCCCGGCTCCGTACTCCTCACCAGTGCTGTCTGCTTGCTACATTTCTACTCTCCTGCACGTTGAAGGGTAAGTGTCCGGTCCTTGGCTGTCCTTCAAGGGACTCACAGGGTAGTGACTGCATGCTGTTGGAAGCCACAGCCTTTTGCCTGCCAGAGCCCCTCTGGGCTGACTGCATTTTGGACCCAAAGAGACCAGGCCTTGCTGTGCTAGGTAGACTCAGTTTCCGAACTTAGAGATGGTGAAGGCAGAAGGGGCTGGTGAATGTCTGTAAGAGACCTGTGGCCAAAGTGCCATCCCCTGGGGAAAGGGAACAGCTCGGCCAACCCCCAAACCCTTCCCAGGTGTGCTTGGATGAACACCACCCTCTGAGTTATACTCTTGAGGAGCTATGCAACTGGCTGATTCTCTTAGACTTTAGATGGCATTATATGCGCCCCCCTCTGCTAGCCTATCTACAAATGAAAAATTCCACAGATCAAACAGAGCAGAGACAACACAAAGCAGGTGAGGGGAAAGTCATCCCTAGTCTAAACCAGAAAGAGAGCAGAGAGGGATGTGAGGTGGGGTGGGAGAGGAATTGCCTTAGACCTCTCTTGTTTCCTGAAGGTTGGGAAGATGACTAAGCTGGAAGAACACTTGGAGGGGATCATTAATGTCTTCCACCGGTACTCAAGCCGGGTGGGGGATCCTGACACCCTTTCCAAGGGTGAGCTGAAGCAGCTGATCACAAGGGAACTTACAAACTCCCTCCAGGTAGGTGATACTCTTCTCATCCAAACTTGCCCACTGAAGGGGTGGAGTTGGCTGAGGATGCTCTCTTGGGCTGTGGGACAGGGGATCCACCTCCCTCTCCCCATAACTCACTCTGTCACCTCAGGCTCTATTCACCTCTCTTTCTGGGATTGTTTCCTTACCTGTGGGGATTAGTGAGCTACAGACACCTTCCAGGTTGGGACCTGTGTGGCTCTATGTTGGCTCACGGCAGCTGCTTCCCTCCATCTTCTATTTTGTTACGTTGGATTCTCCAACACAGTTTTGGTGAATGAATTAATGTCTCTGGACCCCCTGAGCTGAGCTCTGAGGGATGAGTGGCCCAGAGAAAGAGGAGGAAGAGTCTGAGCTTACTGTCTCTGATGTTCCCTTCTAGAATACGAAAGATCAAGCTACCATTGACAAGATATTCCAAGACCTGGATGCTGATAAAGATGGACAGGTCACCTTTGATGAATTTGTAGTCCTGGTGTCTCGCGTGCTACAGACTGCCCATGTCAATATCCACAAAGAGTAGAAAGCTCTGAGGGGCTTTTCTCCAGCAACGTCCCCAAGAAGACCTTTCCTTCTAATCACCAAAGCCCAGCCTCACATAGTGAGATGAGAATTAATAAATGTATTCTTGAAAAGTTCTTAACAGTGTGCACTTTCTTTCTTTCCATGCTCACGGTCTCCAAACTGGATCACACCTTGTCCCTGTGATTCTGACAGACCTCTTTTGGACCCTTGAGACGCCCTTATCTGTTTGTTCATTTGTTCATTCATTCAACAAATATTCACTGAATATCTAGCCAGAGACCAAAGACACAAAACCCTGTCCACCTGGGGTTTGTGTTCTATTGGAGAGGGATATAAAACAAACAAATAGACAAAAAAATAAAAGTACACCATACGATACAGTGGTAGGTAGTGATAAGGGATATGAACAAAGCTAAAGAAGGAAATAAGGTTGGGGTGGAAGGAGAAGGAGGGGTATGCTGGCTTGATAGGAGTGCATTTGGGCAGATATCCCAGAAAGGAAGGGGAGCAGCTTGAAAATATCTGGGCCAAGAGCTCCTGGTACAGGGAGGCCAAGGCCCTGAGGTGGACACATGCTCGATCTGCTCAAAAGCCAGCACGAAAGGCAATGTGCAGGAACTGGGATGAGGAGTGGCATGTGGTGTGTGCTGGCCGGAAGCAGGGAGCAGGGCCCACAGACCGTAGTGCGGACTTGGTATCTTAAGTGTGCTAAGGAGCCACTGGGTAGTTTTGAGCAAGGGAGTGAGATGATTTCATTTACACTTCAAAAGGTTCATTCTGGCTGCCTTTGTGGAGAAGGAACTGTAGGGGTCAGATCAGAGAGGAAGCAAGGAGAACAGTGAGAAGTGATTCTCTGGAGTAGTGCTGGCCAGTAGGAATACATTGTGGGCCAAGGTTGTGATTTTAAGTTTACCTGTGGTCACATTTAAAAAGGTGAAAATAAAGAGGAAATTAATTTTAACAATGAATTTTGAAAACCCAATACAACAAAAAAAGTATCACCTCGACAGAAGTTATTGAGATATTTTTCATTCTTTTCTTTTTTTTTCCCTAAGCCTTTGAAATCCAGCAGGCCTCATGCTGGCAATCACTGCTCCTGTGGCCAATGGTCACATGTAGCTCATGGTGATCATGTTGGAAGTGCAGCCTTAGCCCATTTGAAAGATGAGGTGAAAGATGCACTAAGGTGAAAGGCATGCTGGTGGTGCGGGGTAGTCAGACTCTGCAAACATTTGAAGGTTGGAAATGAGAAATCAAGGGTTACTCCAAAGGTTTTTCCCTGAGACATGTGCTGGATGCTGAGGGTACAGAGATGAGAGACAAAGTCTTTGTCAGGGGAGAACCTGAGCAACAGAAATACCCACATGGTGTCATATTTGTTTCAACAGAAGTAAGCACAGGGTGTTGTGGAGAACAGGAGAGTGGTCCAGCCTTGGGTGTTGGGGTCAGTTAGCGATCGTGAGGAGGATCCTTGGACACGATATTTGTGGTAGGATTTTGGAAGGAGGAAAATGATGCAGAAATTACATGAACCTTTCCTTGCTTCTCTCAAGGGGTTGGGTAGGGGGCAGGAAGGTGTTGGGAGCACAAGGGACACAAGATTATGGAGAAGAGGGTTAGCTTTATCCAACACAGGGCAATGTGAGGGAACGCTTCCCTGGGCCGGGGTCCCTCCTTAGTGTGGTCCAAGGCCAGGTTCTAGGACTAGGCCGCCCTCCATCTGTGCTCTTCTCTCCTGTTGTGATTCTGCATCCACTGCTGTGATTGTTGTTAAATGTCCATCTCCTCCAGAGGACTAGGGTGTTTGAGAGCAGGTGCTGTAGCACTGTGCCTGGTACATGGTAGGGTTTTATGAATATCTCTTACATGAATGAACGTATTGAAATCAGTATGGTTATTGGTTTGATTCCTTCTAAATGGTCCCAGAAGAAAGAAGAAGGAGCATGGCCCCTAAGGGACAGGGTCAGTGTTCCCTGGTGGGAAGTGCATTCAGTCTGATTCAGAAGTAATTGGGGGTGTCTCTGTCCTAAATCTCTGTCTTGTGCCAAGTCTGGTCTGGGGAAGATGGGGTGCCCCTTTGGATCACACTCCATTCAGTTGGATGTCAGAATACGTACATGTTGTGGGATAAATGTTTGTGTGCCCCTCAGTGTGATGGTATTTGGAGATGGAGCCTTTGGGAAGTTACTAGATTTAGACCAGGTCATGAGGGTGGGGCTCTCATGTAAGGATTAGTGCCCTTCTAAGAAAAGGGGAAGGCAGTGTGAACACACAGCAGAAGGTGCTGTCTGCAAGCCAGGAGGAGAGCCCATGACCAACCATGTTGGCTTCTAGCCTGATGAATGGTGAGAAATAAGTGTCTGTTGTTGAAGCCACCAGTCTATAGCATTTCTCCCTAGCAGCCTGAGCAGAATAAGACACCACAGATGCAGCATCCAGGGCACAGCCTTGGGCTCTGGCAGACCCTCCAGCTCCTCCTGGCTCTTCAGCCAGAAGAACAGGCCAGAGGGGTAGACTTTGTGACAAAATTTGAGAAAGATAAGGTCATTTCTGGAACACAGGCATGACAGATATGTGAAGCAAGAATGGGAGCTTTCTGTTGGGGGAGGGGGTGGGTCTGTCTTTCAGTTCATTCAGTGGAAAGCCCTGTGGAGGTGATGCAAAGGAAGCTGGGATTGAGGACAGCATCTAGGAAATGACGAGTCCTGACCACTGAGGCTGAGGTTGGAGGTTTGCAGGGGCACCTCCCTGAGGAAACTGCTGCTTCTGTGGAATGTGGATCTGTGGTACAGCTGAGGCAGGGTGAAGTGGGTTTGGCAGAAGAGGAAGGGACTTGGGACCCAGAGAAGGGGGTTTTGGAAGGGCCCAAGCCTGGAAGGGTTCCATCACTAAATGAGAATGGGGAGACATTCGAGGAAGGCCCTTACTCACTGGGTGACCCCAGTGGGCAAAGCACCTTGCCTCTCTGGACCACTGTTTTCTTCATTTTTGGAGAATTCAAAGGAGTTCAAGAAATTCATTTTAAAGAGTTTAGACTAGGTAAACACTCAAGTGTCATCCAGTTTTAATGTTTTGGATACTTTGATTGGATGGAGGAGAACTTTGAGTGGGATCTAGAAGGGTCAGAAGGAAGGGAGTTCTTGGTCACTAAAGGGTAGTGGCCAAGAGTGAAAGGGTTGGGGTTATAGTTCTGGGTTCAGACCCTAGTTTTACCACTTACTGGGAGACCTTGAACAAGTCACTCAAAATCTCTAAGTCCCAGTTTCTCCATCAGTAAAGTGGGGATAACACTGGTCCCTCTCTTCCAGAGTTGGTGTGAGGACCAGACACTGTGTGGAGCACTCAGTGCAGCTCCTGATGCCAAGCAAGCATCCAACAGCCATTAGCATTAACAGGAAGATACTAACTCTTGTAGAAAGTAATAGCTGGTCAGCCACTTGCTGCTGCAGCCACAACGGATGCCGTTTATTTTAAGCCCAAGCAAAGATTGAAGTTATTTTTAGGATAAAGTTGACAAGTGTTGGACAAGTAACCAAGGGCAGTTAAGCACTGAAGGCCTGGAAACAAGACCAGGCTGTTGTTCCCCAAACCAGAGCACATCTGGGATGGAGAGTCCTAGCAGAATATGGTAGAAAACAACAACCAACCAATGAGAACAAACCCCAGCATATTTGCTGTTGTGGAAATATTCACCAGCCATGATTGTTTCAAAATAGCCAACTGAATTGCCACTTGAACTTAAATCCTATTTAGAGATATTTTTAGGGCCCTCACACTTGGTAAAAATTCATCAGCCAGAGGCACCTGAGAGCAGTGAAAGGCACCCTCTGCCTGGAATCAAATGTGCCTGGTTAACCTCCCAGCTCCACTGCTCCTTGGCTTTGTGAGTTTAAGTAGCCTCCCTTGTGTGAGCCTCAGCCTTCCCTCCTGAAAAGTGCAATTTGGACTAGATGAAAATGCAGCAGACTTGTCCCCTGACAATGGCAGGCATCATGAAACAAATGGACGGACATGAGGACTGTTAGAACCATAGGACCACAGAGACTGGACCTGTCGTCTCCAGCATGGAGACATCAACTCCTGCCCACCACTCTGAGTCCTGGTCTCCAGCCATTCCAGAATGTTCTTCAGTTTCCCCATGAACTTACAGACTTCTCAGATTCTGCACCCACTGTACTATTGTCCTCTTTTTCTGAAGTGCCCTCTCGTCCCTTTAAGATGCATCAGATCTCTGCACCAGATCACTGAGATTTAGATCTCTTGCTTACCCACTAAGACCCAACCCAAATGTCACACCCACTGGGGAGCTCAGCCTTTCACATCCCTCACATGTTTCCACTTTCCCATCCAGAGTAGATTTCATGGGAACTCTGGGGTTTGCCTGCCCATCATGATTGGTCTGACAGAGTGCCTGGCCAAAGGTGTTATTATTCTATTGGGGACACCAACGCCACTGTTTTGGGTGCAACACCTTGCCCTTTGGAAAGATATCTCAGCCGTGCTGCTGGCACACTGCAAGGCAAGGCAAGCCAAAGTGCGTGTCGGGACTTTGGAAGTCAGGAAAAGATCCGAAGTCAATGAGATGGCTTCCAGGAGCCCCCCGGTGTGAGAATGACTAGGACTCATCATTTTAACTTTGCCAAGATAAAAAGTCATCCAAGTCAAAAGAAAGCAAAGTAGACTATGCTTCTCTCATTTCTCTGATTACCTAACGCAGTGCTGGGCACGCAGAAGCCCAACTCTTGCCCTTCCAACACTCACCTGGGCATTAATCTGCTGAAGCTTTCCTCAGCCTTCCTTCTCTCTCTCCCCACCTCCACCCAAGCTGAGAAGGCAGACAAAAGGTAGCTCCGCTGTGCTCCCAGGGTGCCTTGTGGTTATCACCCACCTGCACTTTTCTTTTGCCTATACCATGATATTGAAAATTTCTATTTGGGTGTTTGTTGCTCCCATCAGACCAAGGGCTCCTCGAGGGCAGGGACCTAATGTAGTATTTGGTATGGGGATCAGGCTTAGTGCAAAAGCCTCCTACCTGGTCCTGTGCTTCTAGTCTAGACCCCATCCCCCCCTCCACACACAAATTGCATCGTGTCACTCACCTGATTAAAACATGCTGGAAGCTTTCCAGTCCTTGTCATCTGGTCTCATTTCCATCATTGCTGCCCCAGAGAGGCCCTGCCTGGTTCTCCGCCCCACGCAGCGCTCCATCACATCTCCCTCTTTCATTTTCCTTGTGGAGCTTATCACCCCTGAAATGATCTATTATGTATTTCTTGGCTTGTTTACTGTCTGACTCTTTCCTAGATGTAAACTCACCAGCGCAGGAACTCATCTGCTCTGACCACCAGGCACCTGGGACGGTGTCCACAAGTGGTTGCTCCTTAATGCCTGGCTGATGAATCAATGAATAATCGATGAATGTTGGTTTAGTGGAATCAAGTCAGTGTTTTCTAGTGTTCTCATTTCTGAGGGAATGAGCAGCTGATCCAAAATGCAAGTGAGATGCTTTTGGTTGTGGTGGGGAGGACGGGACTTCCTGGCAGATGGGCCTCATCTCAGAGGGATTTGGAGGTCTTACTGTGGGGTCAACTCCTCTCCCTGGTCCTCAGCATTATTTGAAGGCTGTTGCCATGACCCCACTCCTCCCCCTTGCTTCTCTTTTTCAGGCTCAAGACCCTCAGCTCCTTGTGATTTTCTATTTCCACTATTAGCAGGTGCCTCCGAAGCTGAGTGTGTTCTGCTTTGAAGGTGTCATCCCTGGCTAGAAATGACCCTGAATTACTCCTAAAGGCATTGCCATTCCTGGAAACACCCCAGCTACTTGGCACTACACTTCACCACTGAGACCAGGAGGGCAGAAAGCAGCATTTGAGGAAAAGACTCAGAGAGAGAACGTAGACTGGTTGGAGAAGGAGAGTGCAGCCCCAAGAAGAGGAGGACAGGAAGGATGGATTGGAACTGGGCCCCATGCTGCTGCTTCAGGCTTTGGCCACAATCCCCTTTATCACTGACCTGCATATGACAATTCTGGTACATGGGTAAAAACAGGAGAGCTCACAGCAGAAGGGGAAAATGTGGGGGCGTCCACAGGGAGGGGCCAGCTGGCCCTCCCTAGTGCTCACATTCCCTGTCTCCTGTATGTGGGGGATCTCTGCAGACAGGGGTTGGGGTTCCATCAGACAATGGAGTCAACTGGAGCCTTGGGGTATGGGGATTGTCCAGGCCCGAGCCCCAAGAGGCATCAGGACTTGAGCAACCATGTGTTTCAGCTCTGCTGTCACTTTGGTAATTGGAATGTCAAAATCCATGACACAGGGCTCTCTACAGCAACTTCGGGGAGGGGGTGGGTGGAATTCTGGAGTTTACCTCAGAGCAGAGTTTGTGTCAGGGTTGTGTAAGATTGCCTCACCAGGCTGCTGAAAGCTGAGGCCTTTCTTCCTGGTAAGGTCTTGGGAAACAGCACAGAATCATCTTCTTTATCCTGTAGGGCTTGGGGGCCATGTCTGTCCTGGCTGAGCTGGGACCTGGGAACTCGAAATCCCTGCTGGATTCATCTTCTCTGAGAAGTTCCATCTTGGGTTCTCTTTAACTCCCACTGGACTATCCAGCAGCCTCCCCACCGGCTTGGGGCCTGCCTGCTCATTACCACCCCAAATCCATCCCATAAGCCACAGAGAGACTTTAAAGTATGGTTAAATCACATCCCTTTCTAAAACCCTCCCTTCTCTTGCTGACAGTGCAAGCTCCAGGCCTAGAACCTGGCCTGCTCCCCTATGCCTCTCCCACCTCCCCTCTCCCACCCCCAGGGCTCTTCGTTCCTGATCAGACTCCACATCTACCCACTTCCAGGCCTTCACACACACATCCTCCTTGTTCTGAGCACCCACACGTTTGTTCAGGGTTGTCTGCAGCCTTGACGGAGTTCTCACATTTGCCCTCCAGCTCCCACTGAAGGACAGCATGCTCACCTCATAGCCCTACCAAACTTTATCCTCTGGCCTTTTATTTCCCATATTAAAATCCTTCAAGGAGCTATCTTATTTGTCCTATAGGCCTGGGGGCTTCTTAATCACAGGCAAGGCTTTATTTCCCATGTCTCCCCCCGCCCCCCATCAATGTGTGTTGAGTGAATGAATGAATGGACAAACAGGTGAATGGTAAGAGAACTCACCTCTTCCCCCAAATCTAAAACATACCACGCCACCCAGGCCCCAGAATACATTCAGAGCACTATTAAGCATCTGGGCAGCTTAAGGTGCTTCTCTTTCTCATCCCTCCCAGAAAAACACCCAGAAGTTCAGGTTCTACTGCTAAGGAGAGCAACTCCCTCTTACAGGAACCAGGGGGCAGGCATCTCATGACAGGCTCTCTGTTCTTTAGTCACCATGAGGTGGGGAAACCCCAAAAGTTCTCATTTCCCAAAAGGACTCCTTAATCACAGAGGTGTGATTCTCATGTGGGGTGGGAATCTGAACCTTGGCCTGAGGCAGGAAGCTGGTTCCTCTCTTCTCAACAGGACTAGCTTTTCAATTTTTAATTTTTAGTTGAAGTCTAGTTGATGTATAATATTCTATTAGTTTCAGGCATACAACATAGTGCTGTTACCCAGTGCTCATCATGGTGAGTGTACTTACCGTGGGTCAACACACAACACTGTGCTATAGTTTTTATCCCTGTGACTTATTTATTTTGCGAATTACCAGAAATTCGCACCTCTTATTTCTCTTCGCCTGTTTTGCCCATCCCCCTGACTCATTCTCCCCTCTGGCAACCTCAAATTTGTTCTCTGTATTTGAGTCTGTTTATGTTTTTTTTGGGTTTTATTTGTTTGTTTTGTTTTTTAGATTCCATATATATATGAAATCATATGGTATTTGTCTTTGTCTGACTTATTTCACTTAGCATAATTCCCTGGGTTCATCCATGTTGTTACGAATGGCAAGATTTCATTCATTTTTATGGCTAATATTCAATCTTGTGTACACAACACATCTTTATCCATTCAACTACTGATGGACACTTGGGCTGCTTCCATACCTTGTCTATTGTAAATAATGCTGCAATAAACATAGGGGTGAGTATATCTTTTCGAATTAGTGTTTCTGTATTTTTCAGGTAAATATGCAGAAGTGGAATCACTTCTATTTTTAATTTTTAAGGGAATTCCGTACTGTTCTTCACAATGGCTGCACTGATCTACATTCCCATCAACAGCTCACAAAGGTCCCTTTTCTTCACATCCTCACCAACATTCTTATTTTTTTTTCTTCTTGATAATAGCCATTCTGACAGATGAGGTGGTATCTAATTGTGGTTTTTATTTGCATTTCCCCAATAATGAGTGATGTTGAGCATTTTTTCATGGCCATCCGTTGGCCACCTGTATGTCTTCTTTGGAAAAATTTCTGTTCAGGTCCTTGCCCCATTTTTTAATTCAACTGTTTGTTTGTTTTTGGTGTTGAGTTGTATAAGTTATGTAATATATTTTAGATATTAATCCTTTATCAGATATATAATTTGCAAATATCTTCTATCATTCAGTAGGTTGCCTTTGTTTTGTTGGTTGTTTCCTTCACTGTGCAAAACCTTTTTAGTTTGATGAATTCTCGATAGCTTATTTTTGTTTTTGTTTCCCTTGCCTGGGGAGACATATCCAGAAAAATATTGCTAAGGTCAATGTCCAAGAGTTTACTGCCTGTGTTTTAGGAATTTTATGGTTTTAGGTGCCCCATTTGGGTCTTTAATCCATTTTGAGTTTATTTCTGTGTATGGTATTAAGAAAGTTAGAAAAACTTAACCCTTTTGCATGTGGCTTTCCAGTTTCTTTAGCACCATTTGTTGAACATACTATTCTTCCCCCATTGTATATGTTTCCTCCTTTGTCATAGATTAACTGACCATATAATCATGGGTTTATTTCTGGGCTCTTTACCCTGTTACACGGATCTATGTGTCTATTTTTTTTTAATGTTTATTTATTTTTGAGAGTGGGGAGGGGCAGAGAGAGAGGGAGACAGAGAATCTGAAGCAGGCTCTGCACTGACAGCAGAGAGCCCAATGTGGGGCTCGATCTCATGAACCATGAGACCATGACCTCACTTGAAGTCTTAACCAACTGAACCAGCCAGGTGCCCCTACATGTCTATTTTTGTGCCAGTACCACACTGTTTGGATTACTAAAACTTTGTAGTATAACCTGAAATCTGGGATTGTGATACCTCCAGCTTCCAGCTTTTTTATTCCTCCTCTCCTCCTCCTCCTCCTCCTTCTTCTTGTCCTTCTTCTTCTTTTTAGTGTTTTACTTATGAGAGAGAGAGAGAGAGAGAGAGAGAGAGAGAGAGATATGCAGAGAACTAACAGGGGAGGGGCAGGGAGGGAGGGAGACACAGAATCTGAAGCAGGTTCCAGGCTCTGCACCAGCAGCACAGAGGCCAATGCGGGGCTTGAACTCAGGAACCAAGACATCATGATCTGTGCTGAAGTTGGACACTTAACTGACTGAGCCACGCACATGCCCTAGCTTTGTTCTTCTTTCTCAAGATTACTTTGACTATTTGTGGTCTTTCGTAGTTCCATACAACTTTTAGGATCATTTACGGAGTCAGCTTTTTGGAATGGAAGGGGCTAATGGGATGGAAGAGGCTAAATTACCTTTATTACTCTCTTAAAATATGTTTAAGGAAAACCCCACAGGGCTCTGTAAAAGTGGCTTACTGTTAAACTTTCTCCTGGGGTCTAAAACCATGCCCCACTCTCAGACTGAGCTAGTGGAGAGAGAAGGGAAGGGGAGAATTCTTGGCATCTATGAAGCTCTGCCCCCGACATGCTTGCCCCTCAGTTGCCCTCTCCAGCAACCCCTCTAACTCCACAGGGTCCTAGGACCTCTACCTTCACTTGTTAATCTGTAATGCTCATTCCAGCACCTGGGGATTTGGGGCAAATCAGCCATAATTTCTGCCTTTAGAACTATCATCACACTTGATAAGGGGTTACAAGTCTGTATGAGAAGTGCAATGGTATGAGGGGTAAGGTCTTATATGTTTGCAGAAATGGTTGTCAGGGACATCTTCATGAAGGCAGTGACAGGCTCTGGGCCTTTACAGATCCTAAGAGATTTGCCAGAGACACCAGGGTGGTGAGAGCATTCCTGGTGTAAAGGTGCAGAGGCTGGAGAAAGCTTGGATATCACTTACGGAAAATACTTTGAAAGAGTGGGTGGGTGGCTGTATGGATGGAGGGGGTTTGATTTATTCTGTGTCCCTAAGGATGTGGGAGGGAAACTAGGATTAATGCCCAGCAGGCACAGAAGACAGATTTTAGCTTGGTGTGATGAAGAACCTTCTAGGTGCCACATTAGGATGCTCCTTTACCTGGCGGAGTTTAGGCCAAATCGCCACTTGTTAGGGATGTTGGGGAGAATCAATCAAGCATGGGGGTGGGGAAGGTTGGGTTTAAGCAACAATTTTCAAGCTTTTTTCAAGACAAATCCCTTTTTTTTTGCAAATGGAAGCTTCTAGTGTGCAACAGATAAAGCTTTGGGGGTGGTGGGCTTGCTGCCCTCTACCTTCCAGTGTGAGACTCTGTGATGATATCCAGAAGCTTTCCATCTGCCAGTTTTAATGCCACCACCCCCTTCTTCTTTTCTCCACACCACCTACAAGAGCAGAGGTAAGCAGACACTTGGCCCAGTCTAGTGGCGAGGCAGAGTCACAAATATTTAGGGCACATTGTGAAAAGCAAGGGTCGGTAGAGGGTGTGGGGTCACCTGCTCTACCTGGGGTATCCCCAGGCCTCCCATATCCCTGGTTCTCTTTCCCCTAGCAAGCTGCATCCAGAAGGTGACCCCTCCCTGGACATGAGGGTCAGGGAGAAGGGCTGTCAGAGGTGTTTCCTGAGCTGTTGGCTCCTTAAGTCAGGCAGGGAAGGGACTGGGGGCTTCTAAATTCTGCTCTCTGGGGTGCCTGGGTGGCTCTGTCAGTTAAGTGTCCAACTCTTGATTTCAGCTCAGGTCACGATCTCACAGTTGGTGGGATTGATCTCTGCATTGGACTCTGTGAAGACAGTGTGGAGTCTGCTTGGGATTCTCTCTCTCCCTGTCTCTCTGCCCCTCCCCTGCTTGCACTCTCTCAAAAAATAAATAAATAGGGACGCCTGGGTGGCTCAGTCGGTTAAGCGTCCGACTTCGGCTCAGGTCACGATCTCGCACTCCGTGAGTTTGAGCCCCGCTCTGGGCTCTGTGCTGACTGCTCAGAAGCTGGAGCCTGTTTCAGAGTCTGTGTCTCCCTCTCTCTCTGACCCTCTCCCGTTCATGCTCTGTCTCTCTCTGTCTCAAAAATAAATAAACGCTAAAAAAATTCTTTAAAAAAAATAATCTAAAAACAAAAACAAAAACAAAGCAAAAACAACTCTGCTTCCCAAGCTCACAGCCTGGAGCAATCCCTGGAAACTCCCTCAAGTGGGAGCCATTAATCCCTGTGCCCATAGCAGAGGCCCCTGGGCCCTTAAGGCAGAAACATGCACAGTCCACTGCAGACAGCCTGGGAACTGGCCACAGCCACGCAGTGTGGGAAGATGGAACCTAAACTGCAATTGTCCCCATGCTCAGCAGTGTGGAAGAAGCTGGGACATCTAGCCCAAGGAAAAGATGGGGTTCAAGGCCTTTTCCCTTCTGCACTATTTTGACCAGCTCCACCACTTTATGGCCTTCGATTGGTCTCTTCTCCACTCTCTGTCTCACTCCTTTCATTTTTGGAGATAGATGACTGCCAATCTCTTTCCAGCTCTCCAAATCCTAGATCTCTCGGAGCATTCTCTCTGCTGGAAGGACAGGGCAGGGCACACACCCTGATATGGGCTCTGGTTTTCAGAAGGCCAATCCCAGCCTGGTGGTAACCTGGGAAAGGGACTTCATGGTGAAGCACTCAGGCCACAGGTGTCAGAGGAGTCATCTGGAAGTCTCTGAAATGAGAGGTTGGGCATGGAGGCTGCTTCGTGGGGAAGCTGCGAGCCAAGCCCGGTTGCTGTGTTTGTGTCTGGAAACAAATGCCCTGCTGGACTGGACTCTCAGCCACTAACCAGGGACTGCAGGCGCCTCAGTCACCAAAGGGAGCCTTAAGGCTTAGAATCAAAATCCTCAGGCCCAATTGGCTCCCTGGACCCAGAGTCCAGCTTCCTCATGGTGGTGGTTAAGCCTTATAGCTGCAGCGCCATGATTGGAACTCATTCTTCCAATAAGCAGGCAGGAGTTCCCTCTCTCCATCCTTTTGGGACTGGGTGGGCACGGGGCCAGACTCCCCTACTCTCATCCATGCCTGCACCTGCCTCAGTGTCCATCCATGATGAGGATGCTAGGTCTATGAAGAGACACTGATTTGCTCCCATGGATTGATTCAAAACCTAATTTGTGGGTAAATACACCCAATACAGTATTCCTCCCCAGATATGGCTCCTAGGTACACCTCTGGACAACTTCCAGAGAAATAAGTTTCTCTTAGGAGACAGATGGTTGTGGAAGATGTTGGACAGTACTGGGGGAAGGAGGCAGACAGGGCTGGGTAGGGGGTGGCTGGCATGTTGAGGGGAAGGGATACCCCCTTTTGTTTTCTATGGAGACAAGGGCCAATTTGACAGGCAGTACAGGGAAGTCTTGAGCTGGAGTGGGGTGACTGGGACTGAGTCATGGGGCCTGAGGTTAGAGGTGAGGAAATAGGGCAGTGAGCCCAAGGGGCTCAGAACAGACCCACATTATCATGATTTCTCACTCTGTTATTACCAAATGAAGGGGTTGAGCCCCAGTTAAGGGGCAGGGCCCCAGAAAGATAGGCTGTAACACCCAGGCCCCCAGAAGGATAGGTTGGGAAGGGGGAGTTGGAAGAAGCACGCAGAGCGCTGGCTTGGAGGAAGACTTTATTTTGCTCCCTGTTCCCAGTCCCCCAGCTAAGGCAGTTTGGCATGGCCACCCTGTGACCCTGGTTGGGTGGGGGAAGGGTGTCCTGGTCTCCTGATTAGTGGCTGTGGCCATGGCCACCATGGCTATGGCCGTGGCCACCGTGGCTATGGCAGTGGCTCTGGCCACCTTCCCCAAAGCCTGGCCCATGGCTGTGGCCTTCTCCTTCAGGGGCATTCTTATGCATTTCCTGATGGGAGGCTACCGTCAGCCTGCCCACCAGGATGGAGAACTCCTCGAAGTTCAGCTCCTTGTCTCCATTTGTGTCCAGGTCCTCCATGATCTTGTTTATGGCATTGTCATTTTTCTTCTGCTTCTGTGGGTGGGGGAGACATGGCAGTCAGGGCTGGGTGTGGCCAGCGTTAGGGACAGGGAGCTCAGCAAATGACCCTAGGCAAAGCTACAGGGAAGCCTGGCCCCTGGGCCTCAGTTATAAAATTGAAAATGACCATGGACTGATGCCCACAGGGTAGCAGATGCTGAGCACGCTTTGGACACGTTCTGATTTAGTCTGCATACAACCTGGGCACTACAATTCTCTCCATTTTACAGAAGAACTGAGGTCAAGTGACTTGCTTGAGGTCACACAATTAGTACGTACAGAAATGTCACCTCATTGGTCTTTATAACAAGTCTAGCAGGTGGACTTGGTCTCTTCTTTGAGGAAGACTTGAGGAAACTGACTTAGAAAAGGACAGCTGGTTTTTGCAGATTGAGTAGGGTTGGGAGCTGCAGAGTGGAAATGAGCCCTGTCCCTCCACCTGTCCATCCTGCTCCCTCCCCTTTCCCCTCCCTTCCCTCTCTAGGTCACTCATTTGGGACATGCATCTGCATTTTAACCTGCATAGTAGGGAAACCCCTGAGGAAAGCAAGGTGGGGACAGAGGGCAGTGTTGGCTCTCCATTGACCCCACAGGGTGCGATGAAGTAGCCAGGGCAAGGGAGGGTCCAGGCAGGGCAGAAGAGAGCTTCAGTTGGTCCCCCCCACTGGCTGGGGTAGCTTAGCCAAGTCCCCTCCTGGGACCCTGCGGGTGCCCAGCTCTGTTCCCAGGCCCTTCCCACTCTGCAGTGCTCCCACACAGCCCTCTTTCTGCCCTTCTCCCATGCCTGGCCAGAGCACTCACTCTGGAGCAGCTGCTTGGCTGGGTCCCAGCTTCTCCTCCTGGACTACCACTCTGCTTCTGGCAGAGTACGAAGGAGGTGGGTGGTGGGGCAGGCATAGGAATCACACTGAGGAGACCCTCACCCCATGAACTCTTGGCTATATTGTTTCTTGTTTATCCTGACCTGGCACCCTTCTTCCCAGTGTCTTATGCACCTTGACCCAGTGTCAGCATCCCCACTACTGACTACTGAAGTGGGGCGAGGCTTCAGGGAAGGCTGCCACTGGCTCTAGGAATAGAACTGAGGCTGGGACTCAGGCTTTTCACCCTTCTTGGTCCAGGTCTCTGTACCCCAAGTCCCTGATCTTATAAAGAAACTGAAAGATCAAGTGGAACTAATCCTTTTTTTCCTAGAATTGCCTGTTATTTTCAGATCAGGGAATAAATGAACATGTTACTGAGTGCTTTGTGCCTGCCACTGCTCACTGGGTGCTTCCTACATGTAGTGTCTGTGTTTCCACGGACTCTTAGGTTAGAAAGGCCCCTCAGCCCTTGCATTCTGACAACAGCTGAGGTTTGGTGTCTGCCCAGCCCCTGCCAAGGGTCGTCCTCAGTTGCTTCCCTCCTCAGTTCAGGTGTCAGCTCAAATCACCTCCTTGGAGGGGCTCTTCCTGTCCACCCAAATAGTCAGCTTTTCCCACCCAGCCCACGCCACCCATAGCATGCTCTCTTATTTTCTTTGGGGGACTTACTGGCATTGGATTTTCCTGTGCTCTTTACTGGCCAACATCTTTGCTGTGTGTTCACCACTATGTGACTCTGCCCAGGACAGGGCCCTGCACACAGCACACATCTGTAAGTCAGTCTTGCTCGACTCTGTCTGCTGTCTAACTTGGAGTAACTCTGGTGACAGGGAGGCTGGGCTGAAGGAGCTAGACTTTCCTCCTTGACCATTGCAGACTGCACCCCATCCTCCATCCTTGGCCCAGACTGTCTCCAGGCTGCGTCAGGCCCACGAGGAGCACAGCCTACCTTGAGGAAGTTCGGCAGCTCTTTTTTCACCAGCTGTTTCATTTCTTTCTGGTTGAGTTTGTCCGGGTGCCCCAGCCGCACAGAGTACTGGTGGAAGATGTTGATGATGGTCTCAATGCTGCATTCCATCTGTGACAGCTGGTCCGCCATCTTCCTGCACTCTTGTCTGCAAAGTGGAGATGCAGGGGTTCAGGTGCTTAGAAGAAAAGGCTGCTGAGCTTCCCTGACACCTCCCACAGGCTGCCCATAGGAACAGAAGGGGAAACACAGAAGTAAAAGAAAGAATGGCTCCAGGTGATTTGAGAGAAGATGCTGCCCCACACATGGAAGGGATGGTTTTAGAATATCTGGAAAATGCCAAAAAGCAGTGCAGTTGAGGACAAGAGGCTCCAGCAGAATATGAGCCAAGAAAATGTGAGGAAATTTTGATTAATCGAGGAGGGCTTCCAGGAAGAGGCCTTGGAAAGAAGATGGGTGGGTGGGTGGGGGGGAAGTAAAGAAAGAGTTGGCAAGCAGGCTCCTGCCTGTGGAAGCTGATGGCTCACTTACCTGCCAAGGAGCCACACAACGGGGTTTGACAGCACCCTGTGTGTCCAACATTTATAGGCAGCCCCTGGCCGGATAGTCAGCTCTCGCGGGAAGATTGCTTCACAGGTGAGCAGTGTGGTAACCCTGAGTTGGGCTGTCAGTGCCAGGAAAGGGGCTTGGGCGGGACAGGAAATGTTCACAAAGCTTCTTGGGCCTTTTTGTGAAATGCCCAACCCTGGGCCTGGAGCTGGTTTGGGAGGAAGCTGTTTGGGTAGCTCACTTCCCCTCCACCCCAATCCCTTGCCCTACTTGAACAAGCCAGCAGGCTGCCTCTCCTCTGGCAGCCCTCACTCTCCCCTACTCCTGCTACGGTTGGGTCAATCAGTGGCTGCTGGCCCTGCCTTCCCCATGTGTGCTGCCCAGCAAGCGTGGCTGAACCTTCCCATGCCTGCCTGGCTCTGTGATAAGTACTCCTTGGAGGCTGAGGTGTGGGCACGGGGTTCTTAGATTCATAGGGAATGAATTGGGGTTAGGAGGGCCGTTAGAGGTGCTCCACCCTTTCATATTGCAGATGAGGAAACTATGCCCAGAGAGGCACCTGGTTGGTGACATAGGAGGAACTGGGCCCAGACATTCTGGTTCCTGGTTAAGGGTGATTCTGATTACACTTCCCTCTTGCAATCTGAGCAAGACATCATCAGGGTGAACATGTTTCTAGAGGCCTCAGCATTACTGTTCTAAATCTTGCTCCCAACTGGGAGCCATGCCCTCTAGGAACTTACAACCTATAAGACAAATATTTTTATGTAGCTTCTCCTTGGGCAACACCTGTTCCTCCCTGGCTACAAACCTCCCTGCCCTGCGGGGGAGAAAGCTGAGCTGTTTAGTGCAGCACACGGAACTCTCCAGAAGCGCTTGTCCTGCCCCATCAGCCTCCCCTCCCACACCACCCTCTTACCCTGGGGTCACAGAGGGGCCACCTGCCACATGCATGCCAGGTCTTTGTCTTTGGTGCTGTCACCTGAGTGCCTTTCATCCATGACAGGTTGCAGTCCTACCAACCCCTCACGGCTCAGTTCAGATGCCACCTTGTCCAGGAGCCTGCTCTGGTCTTTCCAATTGGAAACAACTGTTCCTCTGGGAAACTGCTCCCCTCCCACTCCACTTCCAGCTCTCAACACTTCCTCCCCTAGAGTTCAGTTATGTACATATTTTGCCTTGTCTGACAATTGCCTGTGGATCCTCAAGGCAGGCTCTTCTTCATGTTCATACCCTCCTGAGTGCACGGCCCAGGGCTTGGCAGATGGGAGACCTCACATTTGCTGAAGGACCATGTCCTTGTTGACAGCCTCCCCTCTCCACCCAGGAAGCACTTTTGGAGGACTTGTATGGATGCTGTCCCTTAACCTCATGCTCCGTCCAGCGTCTCCCCTCTGTCCAGACTTCACGAAGCCTTCCCTCCCTTCTCAACCCATCTTGACTGCTCAGCCTTCTGAAAGTCCGAGGCAGCCCCTGTATATGCTACACCTTGGCCCTGAGCATGTCCTGCCTTACACTGCTGAGATGGCACATGGAATTGTGGCTAAGAGTTCAGACTGGCTATGTGAACTCAGGCAATTTAAATAACCTCTCTGTGCCTCACTTCTTTAACATTAAAACAGGAAAATGACAACTTATCTTGAAAATGGAGACAGTACATGTAAACGTGGAAGAGCTCAGTAAATGAGAGGCATTCTTATTAGTTACCATTTCATTCACTAATGCATGTATGGGTAGAACACCTACTATGTGCCAGAAAGTAGTGCTAGATGTTGTAGGAGCTTGGTGAATGAGACAAAATAAAAGGGTGGGGACATAATCTTATATCTTGAATTCCTAAACACACTTTATACTCTTGGGAGCTAAGGACAGGGCCTGGCACAGTGCCAAACACACAGCAAATATTTACTAACCACTTGCTGAATGTGTGCTTGAATGAATGAGTAAATCACCCATGACTGAATGAACAGTGTAGGTATATCCCAGGAATTCATGCGCTGACTGGGCCTGCTCCCCTCTGCACCAGTGGAGGAAGGTACAGACAACACCCTGAAGGTGCCTGCGGCACCTCTCCCTTGCGCTCCCACAGCGCCCTCTGCCGACTCTGCCAGAGCACGTTTCACTCTGGACCAGTGGCCCCAGACACAAGCTCACAGGAAGAAGGAACTGGAAGCTGATGGCTTGAGAAAACAGCGCCACAAGTACGCGATGTGTGCCAACTAACGTGAGGGCTCTGGCTGAGGACATCAGGGAACAGTGGACACTGGTGAATGGGATTTCTCTTAACTTGAAGGAATGGTGGTACTCAGCATCAGCTTGACGTGGGAAAGGGGGCCAGGTACTGTCAGCACGCTCAAAGGCCCAGAGAATATGAATTTTTATGTGAAAACTCTTGCTTATAAAAGGGTTAGGGTTAGGGTTAGGGTTTGGGTCAGGCTGTCAGGGTTAGGGTTAGGGTTTGGGTTCGGATTCAAGGTTCGCGTTCGGTTTTGGGTTCAGGTTTAGGGTTTGAGGTTCAGGGTTTGGGTTCGGGGTTCAGGGTTCGGGGTTTGGGTTCAAGATTCAGGTTTCTGGGTTCGGGTTCCAGTTCAGGGTTCGGCTTAGGGTTCAGGTCAGGGTTTGGGTTAAGGTTCAGGATTCGGGTTCGGGTTCAGGTTAGGTTAGGTTAGGGTTGGGGATAGGGTTATGGTTAGGGATAGGGGTTAAGGTTAAGGTTAGGGTTAGGCTTAGGAGTCTGGGTTAGGGTTAGGAGTTCAGGATAGGGTTAGGGTTAGGGTTAGGGTAGGGTTAGTTGTAGGGTTAGGTCCCAGGAGGCTCCATGCAATGAAACCAAATCATTGCAGTTGTTTCTCAGAAGGTCTGAGTTGAATGCACAAGTGAGATTTCCGGCCAGTTTTATTCTTTGTGTTTCACTGTCAGACAACAGTGTCGCCCATCTTCGTTAGGCCCCTCGTTCAGGGTCGATACCAAGACTGAAGCAACTCTAGTCTTGTAATCTACCTTGAGGATTGAAGTGAGGGCCATGTGACATTGTGAGTCAAGGGTAATCTTAGGGTTCGAGACAGGGTTAGGTTTCCCTTGATGGTTTAGTTAGCATTACAGTTAGGGTCATGATTATGTCCCAGGTGGCTCCAGGCGCTGAACCCAAGTGTAGTTGCCTCCCCAAAGGGCTGAGTTGAGGGCACATGAGGGTGCCGGTCAGGATTAGTCTTTGTCTTCCAAGTCCGCACAACACTGTGGTCCACTGGTCGGGTAGGTTTCAGGAATCCTCTTGGGCAGCTGCAGCCGGGCCTGGGTAATGACATGGTGAGGGTCCAGGTTCTATGCTGAATTATCCTTCACTGCGTCTGGACCCCAGGTGTGTGGTGTTGTTAGACTTTGGTATTGGGTCCCCATGGGGAGAGAGCCTTAGCTCGTGTTATGGTTCAGTCCAGCGACATCACCAGGGCCGAAAGGGCTCCAGTCTCATGATCTCCCTGGAGGGCTGAACCAAGGGCCCATGTGACAGGGAGGGTCAAGTGTAGGGTTAGGGTTCGAGATGGGGTTAGGTTTCAGTGGAGGGTTCTTTTTAGGCATAGGAATAGGGTTAAGGTTAGGTCCTAGGAGGCTCCAGGCCCTGAGCCCACAGCAGTGCAGTTGTATCCACGAAGGGTTGAGTTGAGGGCAGAAGGGAGGGTGCTGGTCAGGATTAGTCTTTGGCTTCCAAGGCCACACAACTCCTATGGCCCCTGACACATAGGCCTCAGGAATCCTCACGGGCAGCCTGGCCTGGCCTGGGATACGACATGGTGAGGTTCCAGGTTCTATGCCGAGTGATTCTGCACCGCTTCTGGACCCCAGGGTTGTGGTATTGTCAGACTTCGGTATTGGGTCCCCATGGGGAGAGAGTCTTAGCTAGGGTTAGGGTTCGGTCAGGGACGTGGTCATTGCCGAAGTGACTCCAGTCTCGTGATTTCCCTCGAGGGCTGAAGTGTGGGTCCATGCGACAGGGCGGGTCAAGTGTAAGGTTAGGGTTCGAGATAGGGTTAGGTTTCGGTTGAGGGTTCTGGTTAGGTGTAGGGTTAGGGTTAGGGTTAGGTCCTAGGAGACTCCAGGCGCTGAACCCACAGCAGTTCAGTGGTCTCCCCGAATGACTGAGTTGAGGGCACAAGGGTGGGTGCCAGTCAGGATTAGTCTTTGGCTTCCAAGGCCACACAAGTTTATGGGCCACTTGTTGGGTTGGCCTCTGGAATCATCTTGGGCAGCTGTAGCCGGGCCTTGGAATCGACATGGTCATGTTTCAGGTTCTATGCTGAGTGATCCTGCACCACTTCTGGACCCCAGGCATGTGGTGTTGTCAGACTTTGGTGTTGGGTCCCCATGGGGAGAGAGCATTAGTAGGGTTAGGGTGTAGTCCAGGGATGTCACCAGGGCTGGAGGTACTCGAGTCTCGCGATCTCCCTTGAGGGCTGAAGTGAGGGCCCATGCAACACTGCGAGTCAAGTGTAGGGTTAGTGTTTGAATTTTGGTTAGGTTTTGATTGAGGGTTCTGGTCACGGGTAGGGTTCGGGTTAGGATTAGGTCCCAGGAGGCTCCAGGCGCTGAAACCACAGCAGTGCAGTTGTCTCCCTGAAGGGCTGAGTTGAGGGCATAAGTGAGGGTGCCGGTCAGGGTTAGTCTTTTTCTGCCATGGCCGCACAACTCTAATGGTCCCTGGTCACTTAGGCCTCAGGAATCCTCTCGGACAGCTGCAGCCGGTCCCTGGATTGATATGGTCATGTTCCAGGTTCTATGCTGAGTGATACTGCACCGCCTCTTGATCCCCGGTGCGTGATGTTGTCAGAGTTTGGTTTTGGGTCCCCATGGGGAGAGAGCCTTAGCTAGGGTTTGGATGCAGTCCAGGGACGTCACTAGGGCCAAAGCGACTCTAGTGTTGTGAATCTATGGAGGGCTGAAGCGAGGGCTCATGCGCGGGTGTGCCTCTGGTTAGAGTTAGTTTGATAGATAGGGTTAGGTGTAGGGTGAGGGTTATGGTTAGGTTTATGGCTCGGATTAGGGTTAGGTCCTAGTAGGCTTCAGGCACTGACCCCACAGCAGAGGAGTTGTCTCCCCCAAGGGCTCAGTGGAGTACACAAGGGAGCATGCCGGTAAGGATTATTTTTTGTGTTCCAAGGCTAGACAAATGTACGGGCCATCCTTCGAGTTGGTCTCAGGAATCCTCTTGTGCAGCTGTAGTTTGGCTTAGGAAATGACATGTGATGTTCCCCGTTCCATGCCGAGTATTTCTGCACCGATTCTCGAACCCGTGTGCGTGCTGTTGTCAGACTTTGGAATTGGGTCCCCATGGGGAGACAGCCTCAGCTAGGGTTTGGGTTCAGTCCAAGGACCTCGCCAGGGCCAAAGTGACACCATTCTCGTGAGTTCCATGCAGGGTTGAAATGTGGGCACATGGGCGGTTGTCGGTCTGGTGTAGAGTTAGTGTGAGAGTTCGCGTTAGGTTTAGGTTTAGGGTTAGGTTTACAGATCTGTTTAGGGTTAAGATTAGTTCCCAAAAGGTTCCAAGCCCTGAATGTACAGCAGTGCAGTTTTCTCCCCGAAGGGCTGATTGGAGTGCAGAAGGGAGAGTACCGGTCGGCATTAGTCTTTGCATTCCGAGCCAGACATCTATATCTGCACTCTTCAGTAGGCCTCAGGTTTTCTCCTGTGCATCGGAATCCATGCTTTGGAAATGACATGGTGATGTTCCACGTTTCACACAGAATTATCTTGCACCGCTTCTCAACCCAGTGTGTGTGCTCTTGTCAGACTGTGGTATTTGGTTCCCATGTGGAGAAAGGCTTAGCTCTGTTTAGGGTTTGGGCCGGGGAAATCTCCAGGGCTGAAGTGACGCCAGTCCTGTGATCTCCCTGTATCGATGATGTGTGGGCACATGCATGGTGTGAGTCAAGTTTAGGGTGAGTGTTAAAGATGAGGTGAGGTTTAGGTTCACCTGTATACTGTGGGTCACCGTTAAGATTAGGGCTTGGTCACAGGAGGCTCGTGGCACTATACCCCCAGTAGGGCAGTTGCCTCTCCGCAGGGCTGAGTAGAGGGGTCTAAGGAGGGTCTCAGTCAGGCTGAGTTTTGGGGGCCATTGCCACTCCTCAGTTAGACCTCAAGAAGTCCCCTGTGGAGCTCCTTCTGGTCTTTGGAAATGACATTGTGATATTCCAGGTTCCATCTCGAGTAATCCTCCTCCGCTTCTGGGGCCCATGTCCATCATGTCCTCAGACTTAGGAATTGGGTCCCTATTAGGAGAAAGCTTTAGCCAAGGTTAAGTTTCGGTCCAGGGACGTTGCCAGGGCCGAATCGACACCATTGCTGTGATCACCCTGGAGGGCTGAATGAGGGTCCATGCGGGTCATGTGTAGGGTTAGGTTTGAGTTGGGGTGAGGTTTAGTTTGAGCGGTATGTGAGTGTCACAGTTAAGGTTAGGGTTAGGTCCCAGGAAGCTCCAAGCACTGAAACTCTTGCAGGGTAGTGGTCTTCCCAGAAGATTGAGTGTAGGCCTCATTGGAGTGGGCTGTTCAGGCTTAGTCTTTGTGAGCCAGGGCCAGCCTTGTGTGTGTGCCATCTTCAGTTGGGCCTCATCAACCCCCTTGTGCAGCTTCAGGCGGGCATTGGAAATGTCATGATGATGTTCCATGTTCCATGCCAAGTAATCCTGCACCGCTTTGGTCCCGTTGTTTGTGGTGTTCTCAGATACAGGAATTGGGTCCCCATCCAGAGAGATCCTTAACTAGGGTTAATGTTCTGTCCAGGGACTTCACCAGTGCCGAGGTGACACCATTCCTGTGTGTCGTGTGTGTTGGGTTAGGGTTTGGGATTGGGTTTGGTGTTAGGGGTTAGGGTTAGGGGCTAGAGTTAGGTTTATGCATTAGGGTTGGGTTTAGGGTTATGGTTAGTGTTTAGGGTTATGGTTAGGGGTTATGGTTTGGAGTTAGAGTTAGGTTTAGGCATTAGGTTTGGGCTTGGGTTAGGCTTAGGTTTAGGGTTATGGTTTGGGTTTGAGAGATCAGGTTATGGTTAGTTGGTAGGGCTAGGGTTAGGGTTAGGTGTTGGCGTTAGTGTTAGGGTTTGCGTTAGGTTTAAGTATAAGGTGAGGTCTAGGTCTAGGACTTTGGTTATGGTTATGGGTTAGGGGATTGGATTAGGGATTAGCGTTAGGGTTAGTGTTAGAGTTTTATGGTTAGGATTAGTGTTAGTTTTAGGGTTTATAATTTTAGGGTTAGCAGGTAGAGTTAGAGCATTATGGTTAGGGTTTTAGGATTAGAGTTTTAAGATTGGGAAAGATGGTTAGGGTTAGTTCGGGTTATGTTTACTTTTACGGTTCAGTAGGGTTAAGGTTTGGTTTAGAGGTAGGGATAGGGCAGGGTTTAGAATCAGGGCTATGTTTAGGGTTAACAACAGTTAGGTTTAGGTGTTGGGATTTGGGTTAGTGTTAGGGCAGGGCTACGGAAAGAAGTAGGTCATGTTTTTACTCCCACTTGGAGCTGGAGGACGTTCATGCGTGGACACCGCTCTCCATGTGGGAGGGATTTCATTCATTTTATCGCCCCTGTCTCCCTCCACTTGAGGTTGTTCTTGCCTCGTCCCATTCCAGCTTGGTTGTGGAGTGTCTCACACTGTCACCCTGCTCTCTCTCGGTGTGGTAGGATTTCACGTACTGCCTCATCCATTTTCGGCCCATGGGGTGCATAGTTTTAATCTTTATATCATTTATTACTCCTCTAATTTTAATGATTTTCTTCATTCTGCCGCTTGGGGGTTTTGTTTGTTGTCCTTTTTCTGGCTTTTATAGTTTATAAGGTTATGGATGTTACTTCAGGTTTTTTTTTTTCTTGAGGAAGACCTGAATTGCTATAAACTTCCCTGTTAGAACCAGTTTTCCTGCTTTACAGAAGTTTGGATTGCTGTGTTTTCATTTTCATTTGTTTCCATGTTTTTTTTTTTTGTTTTTGTCTTTGATATCTTGGTTGAGCCATTGATTGTTTAGTAGCAGGTTATTTAACTTCCATGTTTTTGTGCCTTTTCCAGATTTTTTTTCTTGTTCCAGTCTTCTACTTTCATAGCATTGTGGTCTGAAAAGACACATGGTATGACATCAATTGGTTTGATTTTGTTTTGGCTTGTTTTATGACCTAATATTTTATCGAGTGTAGGGAATGTTCTATGTGCACGTGAAAAGAATGTGTATTGTGCTGTTTTAGGATGGAACGTCTAAAATATATCGGGTAAGTCCATCTGGTCTACTCTATCATTCAAAGTCACTATTTCCTTGTTGATTTTCTGATGGAATGATCTATCCATTAATGTCATTGGGGTGTTAAAGTGCCCTACTATGATTGTATGACTATCAATTCTTTACTTTAGTTTTGGACTGTTTTGTGTATTTGGATGCTCTCAGGTGGAGCGCATATATGTTTACAATTGTTCTATCTTTTTGTTGGATGGTACCTTTTATTAGTATAGTGTCCTTCTTTGTCTCTTGTTACAGTTTTATTTTTCAATCTATTTTGTCTGATATAGGTATGGC
The DNA here is from genome assembly GCF_046562875.1 of Panthera onca. Classification (NCBI taxonomy): domain Eukaryota; kingdom Metazoa; phylum Chordata; class Mammalia; order Carnivora; family Felidae; genus Panthera; species Panthera onca. The sequence continues at coordinate 12,603,278 of NC_138358.1, read as the reverse complement.
TACTGCAGTTTTCTTTTGATACTTTAGTTGTATAACTAGTCTTTTGTAGGTAGGAAATAGATGGGTCCTATATTGTATTCATTCTATCACCCAGTGCCTTTTATTATGAAGAGAGAGAGCACAGGCATGGGAGGGTGGGGTGGGGGGAATGGGGGAAGAGAGAGACAAAGAGAGAAAGAGGGAGAGATAGAATGAGAATGAGAATGAATCCTCACCAAGTTCCATGCTCAGTGCAGAGCTCAATTGGGGCTCAATCCCATGATCCTGGGATCAGAGCCTAAGCCAAAATCAAGAGTCAAAATTTCAAGCGATTGAGCCATCTAGTTGCCCCTATCTGTCACCCAGTGCCTTTGGTGTGAGCATTTATTCTGTTACCATTCAAAGTAATTGATAGACATGTACTTGTCCTATTATTACTTGATGTTGGTTGTTTCTGAATGTTTCTGATCCTTTCTTCTCTTTCTCTTTTCTTGGTTTTCTGGGTTTCATCACAATTTCACAGTTGAAATTGTTTGTCTTTATATGCTGCATATGTATTAGTGGTGTTTGTTTTGTGGTTATTATGAAGTTTGTACCTAACCACTTCTGCATATAGAAGTCTATATTAAGTTGATAGTTGCTTAAGTTTGAACCAGTTCTTTACTGCTCTCCTCCCTGTGTTATAGCTATGTAGTGTTCCTATTTCAAAACCTTTCATATCGTGAGTACCTTGACTGATGTTTTACAGATATACTCATTTTTATTGCTTTTGCGTTTTGCACTTTAATATTGTCACTTTAGGTGTTTCTTTTCCACTTAAAGAGTCCCCTTTAACATTTCTTGCTGGGGTGGTTTGTTGGTTGTGAGCTCGCTGAGTATTTATTTGGGAACCTCTTGATCTCTCCTCCCATTTGAATGATAGTTTGCTGGATAGACTCTCTTTGGCTGCAGATGTTTTCCATTCAGCACCTTTACCATACCATACTGGTCACTTATAGTTTCAAAGTTTCTTCTGAAAAACATCCAGTGATAACCTTATGGGGTTTCCCTTGTAGGTAAATGTCATCTTTTGTTTTCCTGCTGTGAAAATTTTTCTTTATCACGACATTTTGCATTTTAATTTCTATATGACTTGGTGTGGATCTGCTTCTGTTGAATATATTGGGGGTTCTTTGTGCTCCTGCTTCTGGATCTGTCTCCTTCCCCACATTAGGGAAGTTTTCATCTATTATATCTTCAAATAAATTTTCTGATTCTAATTTCTCAGAGTTCTGAGAATGAGAAATAGGACAGAAAAGACCTATTGAAGGTTCTCTGATGAGCCACTGGATTTGCATGCGTGGAGGATAGATTTGGGACTCAAATGAACAACTTATCTTTAACTTCAAAGAATAGAAAAAAACAACAATCTATGTCCAATGTTCTCAAAAGGGAGAAAGTAATCCATATGAGAGTGCAAACCAGTGAAACTGAGACCATGAAGTCAATAGAAAATATGAAGAAGACCAACAGGGGTTTTCAGAAGAGTGAAACAAAATTGTCAAGACTATACATAGACTACGCTAAGACAGAGAGAGTACCCAGTTCAAAAGAATTATAAATAAAAGAGAAGACATTACGCCTTATACCAAAGAAACATAAAGGAGACAAAGAGGCGACTATGGCCACATTAGATGCCAGCAAACCACCTACTTAGTAGAAATGGACACACAACCTACCAAGACTGTACCAGGAAGAAATAGAAGGTTTGCACAGGCCCATTAAAGGAAGACTGTATCAATACAAGAAGATAACCAATGCAAGTAAATTGAATCAGTAATCGAAGTTCTTCCAGGGAAGAAAAGCCCAGGACCAGGTGGATTCACTGGTGAATTTGACCAAACGTTTGTAGAAGAACTAACAGCAGTCGTCTCACTGATTCAAAAGGAATGAACACCACCAAACTCATTTCATGATACTGGAATTACCCTGGTAGGAATCCAGAAAAGGATACTACCTGAACAGAAATCTATAGGCAAGTATCCCCGTGATGAATGTAGATGAATAATTTCCAATAATGTACAGGCAAACCAAATTCAGCATCACATTAAAAGGATCATTGACCGTGATGAAGGGTTTTTTCCCTGCAAAGGAAGGATGTTTCAGAAATGCAAATCAATCAATGTGACCCCTCACATAATTGAATGAAAGAAAAAACAACCAGAAACAAGATTCTTGACTATAAACAGCAAACGGAGTGTTACTAGAAGGGAGGTAGGCAGGGGGATGGGTTAAATGGGTGATGGGCTAAGGAGGGCACTAGTAGTGAGGATCACTGGGTGTTGTAGGTAAGTGATGGATGACTACACTCTATACTTGAAACTAACATCACACTGTATGTTAACCAACTGGAATTTAAATAAAAACTTGAAAAAATAAATACTAAAGAATTACATAAATACATTTAAACTAAACTAAATAAATACATTTTAAAAAATAAAAAGAAAACTCATGTGATGATGTCAATAGACACAGAAAAAAAGTTCTGAGAAAATTTGGTATCCATTTGTGCTAAAAAACTCTTTAAAATTCAGTGTAGAAGGAACATATCTCAACATAAGCAAGGCCATGTATGTGAAGCCCACAGCTAATATCATACTCAATAGTGAAATTGTGAAAGATTTTCCACTAAAATCAGGCACAAGACAAGGATGCCCTAGATATGTGAAGGGGATTGGGTCATGAAGGCTTCTGGTTATGCAATGAATAAATCACAGATAGAAGGTATAGCATAGGGAACATAGAGAATGGTACCGGAATAGTGATGCATGGTGACAGATGATAGCTACACCTGTGTTAGCATAGCAGAATGTATACACTTGATGAATCACTATGTTGTTCATCTGAAGCTAATGTAACATAGTGTGTCAGCTATTCCCAAATAACATGTTTTTTTAAATAAGGTAAATAAATGAAGTAAAAAGTTTAATGTAAAAGATCCTGTTAATATCTAATCAAGAAATGCAGTAAAGTTCCAAAATAGAAAGTCACCATATCAAATTCTGTAGCCTTCCTATACACTAACCCAATTATCTAAGAAGAAGTAAAGAAAACAATCCCATTTACAATAGCATCAAAAACAATAAAATTTATAGGAATAAATTTAGCCAAGGAAGTGAAAGATCTCTCTACAGAAAACTATAAAACCTGTGTGTAGGAATGGAAGAAATTCAATTTGGGTGAAAGAAACAGGAGAACACACAAGTCAGTGAAAGGCCATCCCATGTCCAACTTTCGGAGGAATTAATATAGATACAATGTCCATACTACCCAAAGCCCTCTAGAGATTCAGTGCAATCTCTATCAAAACTCTGATGCAATTTTTATGCAATTAGAAAATCATATCCTAAAATGTATTTGGAACCACAAAAAGACCCCAAGTAGCCAACGCAAGAAAGAACAAAACAGGAGGCATCACACTTCTTGATTTCAAGCTTCATTCTAACACAAAGAAATCAGTTATGTCACTGGCATAAGCACACACACAAGACAACAGAACAGAAACTGAGAGCCCAAACTAAACCCATGCATGCACAGTCACCTAGTATTTGACAAGGGAGTCAATAATACACAGTGGAGAAGAGTAGTGTTTTGAATAACTGGTGCTGGGAAAATTGGATATTCACATGTATAAGAACAAAGCTTAGCACCGTATGTTACACCACTCCCTAGAGAGTGAAAGGAAAAAGTAGAGAGAGATGTGGTTAGAGAGAAACAGAGACAAAGAGGAAGTACAAGGAGGAAAGTAGAGACCTTGTCCAGGTATGTGGACAGGGTTAGATGGGCCAGGGGAGAGGGGATGTATGAAGTGGCTCTGAGTGCTGGGGCAGAAAGGGCTTGTATCATGGGCATCAGAGTTCCATGATCCCAAGACTCCAACATCCCTGGGTCCAAGCTCTGCAGAGGCCATTGGAATCGAAAAGATGGGTATCCCTCATTTCTTCTGGAATTGTGAGTCCCAGCCTCACATTCTATCATGGAGAGGGATGTTTTGAGGGAGAGTGTGCTGCTCCTTGGCAGGTAAACTCCAGAGCCTGCCCTGTGGGGAGGTGTCCCGGGGCCATCTCCCTCTCTGCCCCAGGCCCTGTTGGATTTCCCCCCTCCTCCCACCAGCTGGCCTTCCTCAAGTTCTGAACCCAGGCATCAGGCATTGTGTTGCCTCCAGGTCCTGCAGTCTGGACCTGGCAGAGGTGGACTAGTAATATTGATAAAAAAAAATATTTGACAATAAGGTCCATATCCTCTCTCTGGGACTAGCGGTGTGCATCCAAATCGTGGGTTGCTATCCTCCTGTCCACAACTAATCTGAGGATTCTAGAAGGTAGGTGAACCCTTGAAAACACCATAGTCTTCTCTTACATCAAATTCAAAGACATTTTATTGTCCCAGCTTTCTTTTAATTCTGAAGAGATGGCAATTAGTAATTGAAGGCATAATGGTCCTATAGGAAATTGACCTATATGGCTGATGGACATTATTTCATCCATCCGTATCCCTAAAGCACATTTCATTGGAAATATTAGCCAAGGATACATACTGTAAATTCCCAACAGATGTGTAGCTCCCTGTAAGTTGCATTCTGACCTTGTCACATATGTGTCATCAAAGATATTATTAGTGACTTTTCAGATAAGCTTTCAACATCAAGAAGGTGATGTTAGAGAATCTGGTATAAATGGAATTTCACAGATTCTAAATGAGGAATGATTTTTCATTTTTAATGTTTCTTTTTTTGAGAGAACCCGAGCTGGGGAGGGGGGAGAGAGTGGGAGACACCGAATCTGAGGCAGGCTCGAGGCTCTGAGCTCTCAGAACAGAGCCTGATGCGGGGCTCAAACTCATGGACTGCAAAATCATGACTTGAGTCAAAGTCAGACACTTAACCGACTAAGCCACCCAAGCACCCCAGGAATGATAGTTTATTGGCAAAGAAGAAGAAATTAAAGATAGTGTAAAGGATGTCTATTTTTAATTGAAATATTGTTCACACATTTGTTGTGTTAGTTTTAGGCATACATTGTAGTCATTCCATATGTCTATACATTATGTTGTACTCAACCATAAGTGTAGCTATCATGTGAAAGCATGCAACAATATTATTACAGGATTGACTCCATTCCATTGGCTCTCCCTTGTATCCCTAGGACTCATTCACTCCATAGCTGGACGCCGGTATCTCTCTCTCTCAAAGGTGTCCATTCTTTATCTAACCTAAGTATTTTGGTGGTAAATAAAATTACCTCTTGTTCAGCATGTGTAAATCGGTGGTCTATTTTTCTGTGAATATTGCTTAAAACATTACAAATGATGTCGTTACGTTAATAAATTCAGTTTCATTCTTCACTCACAAGAAAGAGAAGGAAAAGATTTTGTGTCCCAGGCCCTGTCACTAAAACCTTCCCAACGAGGAGAACAGGCTTAGTTGCCCAGAGCACCTTCGGTCTCTCAGCTGAGCAACCAGGGCCTTCAACATTGAAGGAATTCCCATGGTGGCCAGCAGAGAGAGCTCAAGAACCACAGACCCCCGAGGGGCGGGTTCCTCTGCTGGGCAGTGATAGCCAGCAGAGGGCGCACCATCTGCTTTTCTGACTCAGGGCACCTCAGAGCAGGAAGGGCTTAGATTGCTCTCAGAGGACTCAGGCCTCTGCTGGTGCCTCAGTACAGAGAGCAGAGCTGCATTTCCAGCAGGTTCTGCCACCCACCCCAGGGGAGACCTCGGGAGCTTAGCAGCAACTTGGCATCTCCTGAGTCGCCAGAGAGAAGCTGCCTTGTACTGAGTGCTGAGGAGGGGGCGCCGGGTGGCTTTCCTGGTCAAGCTGGTTGCTGAGCTGCACAGGCCTTTGCATTTTCTGGGCTGTTCCCCTGTTTCATTTCTCCCCTTCCCGGACAGTATTTGAATAAGACGTATTTTACTAAAGGACTCGTGGATTGTGGGGTCCCACGACATCACCTCATCGATGCAGTCGACGGTTTGTTCCAGATTCAGGCTTGTTTCCGGAAGAAACCCTGACAAAATTCAGAAGAACGGGATCTGCATTCAGTTAGGACGTGGATACATGAAATGCTCGTCTCAGGACCTTCTAGAAGAATGAGCTGGGACCCACGTTCCGAGTCCTGCTGGAACCAGAGACTGAGGTAAGGGCACAAACTGTCCCCCATACATGCTTTTTAAAAAAATTTCATGGTTATTTTTCCAACCTAGTGAAGTGATTGAAAACTGCAGAAAACCTGGTTTGTACCTGTCATTAACCTTATGTTATCTTTTAATTAAACTTTCAGTGAGTAAAGATACAGTATAATATTAGTTTCAGGTATCCAATATAGAGCAATACTTCTATACGTCACCCGGTGCTCATCCCAGGTGCACTTCTTAATCCCCATCAGCTGTTTCACCCATTCCCCCACCTCGCTGTGGAACTCCTCAGTTTGTTTCCTAGTTAAGAGTCTGTTTGTTTGTCACTGTCTCCTCCCCCCACCCTGTTTTGTTTTATTGCCATGTATTAGTGAAATCATCGGGTATTTGTCTTTCTCTGACAGGCTTATTTCACCCAGCATAACATTCTCTCGCTCTATCCACCTCTTGGCAAATGACAAGATTTCATGTTTTTACGGCTAAATAATATTACATTCCATATACTACATCTCAATTTATTCATCAGTTGATGGATGCTTGGGCAGTTTCCGTAATTTGGCTGTTGTAGAAAATGCTTCTGTAAACATCAGGGTGCAGGTATCCCTTTGAAGAATTATTTTTGTATTCTTTGTGTAAATACCTCGTAGTGAAATTGCTGGATAGTAAGGTAGTTCTATTTCCAGTTTTTTTTTTTGACAAATCTCCATGATGTTTTCCAGAGTGGCTGCACCAGTTTGCATTCTTACCCACAGTGCAAGAGGGTTCCTCTTTCCCCACATCCTTGGCAACACCTGCTGTTTCATCATTCATTGATTTTAGTCATTCTGACAGATGTGATGTGTTATCTCATTGTACTTTTGAATTGTATTTCCCTGAAGATCAGTATTGTTGAGCATCTTTTCATGTGTCTCTTGGCCATGTGTATGTCTTCCTTGGGAAAATGTCTATTTGTGTCTTCTACCCATTTTTAATTGGATTTCTCATTTTTTGTGTTCTGTAAAACTTTATATATTTTGGACACTAACCCTTTATCAGATGTCATTTGCAAATATTCTGTAGGTGTCTTAGTTTTGTTGATTATTTCCTTGGTGACAGAAGCTTTTTATTTTTACAAAGTCCCATTATTTTTGCTTGTGTTTCCCTTACCTCAGGAGATATATCTACAAAGACGTTTGTATAGCCAATGTCAAATAAGATACTACCCTTGTTATCCTCTGGGATTTTTATGGTTTCAGGTTTCACACATAGGTCTTTATCCATGTTGGATTTATTTTTGTGTATGTTGTAACAAAGTGGTCCATTGTTGTTTTGTTTCATTTTGCAGGTTGCTGTCCAGTTTTTCCAAAATCATGTTGAGGAGACTTTAAGTTTATGTATTTATTTTGAGACAGAGAGAGAGAGCATGCAAAAGAGGGGCAGAGAGAAATGGAGGGAGAGAATCCCATGCATGCTCTGCACTGCCCTGAGATCACAACCTGAGCCGAATTCACAATCACACGCTTTGGTGACTGAGACAACCATGTGTCCCAAGACTATCTTTTTTTTTCCATTGGATATTCTTTCCTGCTTTGTTGAGAATTAATTCACCATATATGTGTGAGTTCATTTCTGGGTTTCCATTCTATTCATCTATGCCTCTGTGTTTTGTTGTTGTTGTTGTTGTTTTGCCAGTACCATACTGTTCTGATCAGTACAGCTTTGTAATATAACCTAAAGTCTGAAATTGTGATGTCTCCAGCTTTGCTTTTCTTCTTCAAGTTTGTTTTGGCTGTTTGGGGATTTTGTCATTCCATACAAATTTTGAGATTATTTGTTCCAGTTCTGTGACAAATGTTTTTGTTAGTGTGATAGGGATTTCATTACATGTGTAGATTGTTTTGAGGAGTGTAGACATTTTAACAATATTTTGTTCTTGCCATCCATGAACATGAAATGTATTTCCATTTCTTTGTGTCCTCTTCTATTTTTTTCATCAGTGTTTCATAGCCTTTAGAGTACAGTTCTTTCACCTCTTTGGTTAGGTATATTCCTGGTATCTTGTGGTATTTGTGAACCTGTCAATGGGATTGATTCCTTACTTTCTGTCTGTGTTAATTCATGATTCGTGTATAGAAATGCAATACATTTATGTGCATTGATTTCTGTATATGGTGACTTGTCGAATTCATATATCAATTCTAGCAATTTTTAAGGGAGTCTTTCATGTTTTTTATAGAGCACATCATGTCAGTTCCGAATAGCGAAAGTGCTACTTCTTCCTTGCCGATTTGGATGCCTCTTATTTCTTTTTGATGTCTGATTGCTGTGGCTAGGATTTCCCATACTATGTGAATAACAGTGGTGAGAGGGGTCATCCCTGTCTTGTCCCTGACCTTGGAGGAAAAACTTTCAATTTTTTCCCCATTGAGGATGACATTAGCTGTGGGTTTTTCCTAGATGACCTTTATTATGTGCAGGTAGGTTGAGTCTCAATGTACTTTGCTGAGGGTTTTTTTTTTTTTTATCATGAATGGATGTGACATTTTGTCAAATGGTTTTCCTGCATCTGTTGAAAGCATCATATTGTTCTTATCCTTTCTTCTATTACTGTGGTGCATCATGTTGATTGATCTGTGAATGTGGAACCCAGCCCAGGGATATATCCCACTTGATTATGGTAAATGATTCTATTAATGTATTGTTGACTTTAATTTGAAGGTATTTTAATGAGAATTTTGGCGTACATAGTCATCAGGCTATTGGCCTGCAGTTTTATTTAAAAATTTTTAAACATTTTTAAAATGTTTATTTATTTACTTAGAGTAGATAAAAGTGAGGGAGGGGCAGAGAGACAGGGAGAGAGAGAATCCTGGCCATGCCCCACACTGTCATGGCAGGGTCCAACGTGGGACTCGAACCCACGCACCGCAAGATAATGTCCTAATCCGAAATTAAGAGTTGGACAGTAAACCGACCGAGCCACACAGGCGCCCCTGCAGTTTTCAGTTTTAGTGGAGGCTTTATCTGGTTTTGGTGTCAGGGTAATGATGGCCTCATAAGATGAATTTGTAAGTTTTCCTTCTTTTTTATTTTTTGTAATTCGAGGAGAATATGTATTACCTCTTCCTTAAATGTATGGTAGAATTCATCAATGAAGCCATATGGCCCTTGTGTTGGGGGGAGATTTTTTAAATTACTGGTATGATTTCTTTCTGTTTTCAGATTTTAGATATCTTCCTGTTTCAGTTTTGGTAGTTTGTGTGTTTCTAGGAATTTTTCCACTTTTCTCAGAGTGTCCAATTTGTTGCATATAGTTTTTCATAATATTATCTTCTAATTGTATTTTTGTGGTGTTGACTGTTATTTCTCCTTTCTTATTTGTGATTTTATTTATTTGAGTCCTTTCTCTCTTCTTTGTGAAAAGTCTGCCTAGGAGGTTTTCAAGTTGATTACTGCTTTCAAAGAACCAGCCCCTGGTTTCATTGATTTGGTTTAGTGTCTTTTTGGTTTCTATATTCCTTATTTCTGCCTTAATCTCTATTATTTCCTTCCTTCTGCTGTTCTTTTTCTCATTCCTTTAGTTGTAAGTTAGGATTGTTTGAGATTTTTCTTGCTCTTTAAGGTAGGCTTGTATTGCTATATACTTCCATCATAGACTGCTTTTCCTGCATTCCAAAGGGTTTTACCAGTGTATTTTCATTTTCATTTGTTTCAGTGTATTTTCTCATTGATTTCCTGTTTGACTCATTCATTTAGTAGCATGTTATTTAACCTCCCTTTATTTGTGGCCTTCCCCCTCCCCGCCCTTTTTTTGTGGTTGACTTCAAGTTTCCTAGCTTTGTGGTCAGAAAAGATGCTTGGTCTGATCTCTGTCTTTGGGTACCTCTTGAGGCCTGATTTGTGACCTAGAATGTGATCAATTCTGGAGAATGCCCCATGTGCGCTTGAAAAGAATGTGTACTCTGACATTTTAGTATGGAGTGTTCTGAATATATCTGTTAAACCCATCTGGTCCAGTGTGTCATTCAAAGCCACTGTTTCCTTGTTGATTTTCTGTTTATAGGTTCTGTCCATTGATGTGAGTGATGTGTTAAAGTCCTCTACTATTGTTATATTATTATAAATAAGTTCCTTTATGGTTGTTGCTAAATGTTTTATGTACTTGGTGATTGTATGTTGGGTGCATCAAAATTTACAATCATTGGGTATTCTTGTTTGGCTGTCCCCTTTAGTATGAGATCATGTCTGTCTTCATCTCTTGTTATAGCTTTATTTATTTATTTATTTATTTATTTATTTATTTATTTTAATTCAAGTCGTAGTTGACATACAGTGCATTCTCAGATTCGGGAGTAGAATTCAGTGATTCATCCCTTACATACAACACCCAGTGCTCATCACAACAAGTGCTCTTCTTAATACTCATCCTCCATCTAGCCCAGTGCTGACCCATCTCCCTCCATCAACCTTCAGGTTTTTTTCTCTAACATTAAGAGACTCATGTGGTTTGTTACCACTCTTCTCTTTTCCTGCCCCCTTCCCTAGTTTTCATGTGTTTTGTTTCTTAAATTCCACATGAGTGAAATAATATATTTGTCTTTCTCTGATTGACATACATCACTTAGAATAATACATTCTAACTCCATCCACATCATTGCAAATGGCAAGATTTCATTCTTCTTGAAGCTGAGTTATATTTCATTGTATATACGTATGTATGTATATATGAACATACACATATGTACATATGCGTATACATACACACACACACACACACACACACACACACACACACACACACACACCACAACTTCTTTATACCTTCATCAGTTGATGGATACTTGGGCTTTCTCCATAGTTTGGCTACTGTTGATAATACTGCTATAAATATTGGGTGCATGCGATGTCACTATTAGGTATTTACCCAAAGGGTACCAAAATAGAGTCTCAGTTTTAAAGTTTACTTTGCCTGATATAAGTATTGCTACTGGCTTTCTTTTGACATTATTGGCATAATAAATGTTTCTTCATTCCCTCACTTTGAATCTGCAGGTGATTTAAGTCCAAATAAGGCTTTGTAGGCAGCGTCTAGATAGGTCTTGATTTTGTTTGTTTGTTTGTTTGTTTGTTTGTTTGTTTTCTCCATTCTGACGCCCTATCCAATGTCTTTTGATTGGAGCATTTAGTCCATTTATATTCAGAGTGATTATTGATAGGTATATATTTAGTCCCATTCTACTAGTTGTTTTG
>NC_138358.1:12572200-12586698 GCF_046562875.1 Panthera onca | reverse complement strand
TGGCTCCGTGGGTTAAGCATTGGACTCTGGCTCCGGTCAGGATCTCGCCGTTCGTGATTTCGAGCCCCGCATCCGACTCTGTGCAGACAGCTCAGAGCCTGGAGCCAGCTACAGATTATGGGTCTCCCTCCCCCCCACCCCCTCTCAAAAATAAATATTAAGAAACTTATAAAAATACAAATAAAATATGGGTTCTTATTTCTAAAGAGGAGCTAATACAGTTGCAGCAAGTGTTTGTGAACTAGCTTTGACTCTGCCTCCTCGTTCAGCAAGCAATCAGGTAACTAATAAGAGGTACTTCTACAGAAAGAAAAGAACACCACGGGTTAATGGGTAGAACAACTTATAAACCCAGTGTCTAAGTCCCAAGTGCGGTCAGTGAGAAGGTGTCTAGATGCCAGGCTCGAAGCATCCTCAGCTGGAGTGGGAGCAGGCAGGGGGCAATCTGACCGATTTTTCTGGCATGTAGTTCAAATGTCTCATTTTGGGGGATTCTGAGTGGCTCAGTGGGTTCAGGTTCAGTATTCAAGTCTGGATCTCCACTCAGGTCTCAATCCCAGGGTCGTGAGCTCAAGGCCCCAGTTGGGCTCCACACTGGGCGTGGTGAAGCCTACTTTAAAAACAACAAAAACACAACAGCAGCAAATGTCTCGTTCTGAATGGCCCATAGAGCAACAGGCACACAGATTGTCTACAACTGTGGCAATTTCTCTGAAGTTTATCTCCAGTTGTCCAGCTTTCCTTTGCAGGGCTTCAGGGAAAAGGGCCATTTGAGTTCTTCAGGATGGTAAGATAAGAGGATGGGAGAGGATTGGAAGCCTGAGTTTGAAGAGTCATAGTCAGATATTCGAGGAAACCAGGATTCAGGATCCAGCCCAGTTTTAAAGGCAAACAACAAACAGTCAAAGAAAATTAATTAACCAGAACTAGAAGTTAACATCCACAAAAGAGCTATTGAAATACAATCTTTTTCTATCGAGACCCCTCCATTCCTGTCAAAGATAGCCCAATGAAAACTAATTTGTTTGTAAAATAAGTCCAGTGTTAACAGACATGGCTTCAGTATTGACATAAGCACAGCAAGAATAGCGATTGACCATATAGTATTTTGTGTATTTTCTCTCTTCTTTTCCGCCTGCCTGCCTTCTTTTTATTTATTTTTTTTTTATGGAGTTCTTTTTTTCCTCTTAAGTTAATTCCTTTATTTTGAGAGCTGGGAGGAAAGGGAGAGGGGGAGAGGGGGAGAGGGGGAGAGGGGGAGAGGGGGAGAGGGGGAGAGGGGGAGAGGGGGAGAGGGGGAGAGGGGGAGAGGGGGAGAGGGGGAGAGGGGGAGAGGGGGAGCTCTGCACTGTCAGTGCAGAACCCAGCTCAGGGCTCAAATCCATGAACCATGACCGTAGGTGAAATCAGACGCTTAACCGACTGAGCCACCCAGGCCCCCCACACACCAGAATTCTTTACACTGTCAAATGTACGAATGTATCTCATCATTTTCAGAAACACGTTGTGGTGTTTGGTTTTGTTTCTTTTTTCTTTTACTGTACAATTTTTAGCAAGTCATGAAACGGGCGCCTGGGTGGCTTTGTCAGTTAAGCATCCAACTTCGGCTCAGGTCATGATCCCACGGTTCGGTTCGTGAGTTTGAGCCATGCATTGGGCTGTCTGTGCTGTCAGCACAGAGCCCGCTTCGGATCCTCTGCCCCTCCCACCGACTCCTTCTGTGTGTGTGTGTGTGTGTGTGTGTGTGTGTGTGTGTGTGTGTGTGTCTGTCTCTCTCTCTCTCTCTCTCTCTCTCTCTCCTAAAAATAAAGAAATAGGCTGGAAAACAAATCTTCAAGGAAAAAAAAAAACAACAAACGATGAAACATGTTTACTAACAGACCCAAGTATCTTTACTGTTTTTCTGAATAAAGCCAAAGACCAAACACACACACACACACACACACACACACACACACACACACACACAGCAAAACAAAAAACAAAAAAACAAACAAAGAAAAGAAAACGCCGTAGGTTTAGTAATTCACAATTTAGTATTTTATCTTCTGTGGAAAAGACTCAGATGTCTGAAGAACTGAACCTAATTTACCACTTAGCAAAGCTTTGAAGTTACAGGTCATGAAAGATTTGGGAAGCCATTTTAAAAGTTTACAAATAGGGACTCCTGGGCGGCTCAGTCGGTTAAGCGTCCGACTTCGGCTCAGGTCACAATCTCACAGCTCCGTGAGTTCGAGCTCCGCGTGGGGCTCTGTGCTGACCTCTCAGAGCCTGGAGCCTGCTTCGGATTCTGTGTCTCCCTCTGTCTCTGCCCCTCCCTCGCTGACATTCATTCTCATTCTCTCATTCTCTCTCTCTCTCTCTCTCAAAAATAAATGGTATAAGGAAAAAATTTAAAGGTTTACGAGTAAACATTTTTGTGTATTTAACCTATCTCCTGTCAACATTCACCCACGAACACTGTATGCGAGAGACAAAATCGACCATCGTTTGAAGTACTTTTTGCTGACAAACTGCAACGGGTACCAGTGAAGTCATAAACTGAAGTCACATGAAAGCTGATTAGGCCCCTGCCTCGGGCCTGAACCCTAGAGTGCGTGTCTGAGTGGAACAAGGAAGGGCGTAAGTGTTTGTAAAGTTTTTTTGATTTTGTTTTTGATACCTGTTGTAAAACGAGGGAGAAAACGTGTTATGTTGTTTGTAAAGGTCACAGAGATGTATATTTTGAGGACCACAATTACAGGGTCAGTATTGGGACGGAAGCAAGGCCATGACCGGAGCTGCCCACCCCAAAGGCTTGTCATGCAGAGAGCACCAAATTCAAGCCATTTTACAACCACCACCACAAAGAATAAAACCTAACTATCTGCATTGTATTTGATATCGACGGCTCCGAAAATATGTCCATTTTAAGTAAGCAATCACCCTTCCATGGCCCTTAGTACCCAAGACGTCACACCCGTGTCCACTAAAAAGTCAAACGATCTGTTTCCCCACCATCAGGCTCACACGGGAGGCCCCACCACCGGGGATGGCCTAGGAGATCACTGGAGCCACACCAACTGATGCAGAAACAGGGGGAGGGGGAGGCGGCCAGGGAGCCGCCGGCCAGGCCCCAGGCAGATTTAAAGTTTTGGACTCACCTTTTTGTGTTTCTTTCATCTTTTTCTTTTGCGCCTCCAACTCCGCGTCCGCGTCCACCTCCTACTTCTTCTTCCATCTCTGTCTCCTGTCTTTGCCTCCTGCAAAAGTGGCTTTGTCTCTGGTTGCTTTTCAGCCCCCTGTGGAAGAGGTGAAGGAGGAGCAGGCCGTGGGGTGGGCACCCATCTTGGCGCTTGTGCTCGGGGAGGAGGAGGGGCGGGTTTAGGATCACTGGCATCTGTCTGCCTTCCTCCTCTTCCTCATTCTTCTGACTATTGGGAAAGGGTGTGTGGGTGTGGGTGTAGCGGGGAGGGCAGGTGTGTTCAATTTTTCTCTCTCCTCTCTCTGGGCCATCAATTGTGTCCCTTCCCGTGAGGCAACTTTCTTATGGAGTAACATAAAACTCTGAATGTAGAGAATTTCACACACACACACACACACACACACACACACACACCCCACACCCATGCCCCGTTCACGTGAATGTGAAACACATTTGGGTTTGTTCTGATCCTCCTGAGTGTTAGAATGCCCAATGTTCACAAGAGCTTGCCTTGAAACACAGTAACGGAGCTCGGTTACAAATTGGTGTGAGCAATAGCATCCAGAGGTAGAGAAAACATCTCACATGGATAACATCTATGTGGCCATAGATCCACAAACAAGATGCAAACCAACATCAGCCTCTGTTTCACTCCTATTTGTGGAGAGGACGCGAAAGACCCAATGGTCAAATCTCCCCCTTTTATAAAAACAAATCCAATCGCACGAGAGCATTACCGTGGATGGATCCCATCGTGCAGGTGTTTTCCATTTCCAATGAGAACACAGCCAATTTGGTGCAAAGAAGCCAAAAGCTGCGGCAACCCACAAACCAAATGTGGCCCGGGATATCTCCGTGAGCGTCCCTTCCTCCCCAAAAGCCGGGGCTTCGCTGATGGAACCAAAGGGCTTCCTAGTTTCTGGCTGCATCGTCTCACGGCCAGCTTTCTCTAAGGGAGCACACAAGAAAACTCATTCAGACACCTCCAAAGAACCCCATCTGGGCCATCAGGGACTCAGGTGACCTTTCCATGTTCCCATGTAAGTAAGCACTTGCAAGTATAGGCTCCATATGTCCTATACGTGTAGCCTGCCGAAGTTTCCTTTTGGGGATGGGTGGTTGCTTTCTCCACACTTAGAGCAAGGTTATTAAATGGTGGCGGTCACGGTGGTGTTTTTTCCTCTTCCGTAAAGAGTTACAAGGCGGCCATTTCGTGGGAGCGAAGCGGTAGCTGGGCTGCTCCTGGATCCCTCGCCGCTTCGGGTTCCCTGTCAGGCTTCCTAGCAGCGGCCTAGCGGAGAAATAAGAGCAGGTGTCTGAATGTACTCGGGTGACCAAAGATGAGAATGACGAGCCCATCGAAATGCCATCGGAAGACGACGGGACAGTGCTGCTGTCCACAGTGACAGCCCAGTTTGTCGGCAGCACGTGGACTGCACTACCGGAATCCAGCGTCTCAGCGTATGAGAGGTGTCCGGCTGGTCAAAGACATTCTGCACATCCCTGATGCTGGCTGGGGAAATCCGGTAGCGGATAGTCGTCAACTTATCCCAAAGATAGCCACAGAAAAAGGGACGAGACAGGTGCCTGCTTCTTCAGCAGTGAAAGTGAAGAGAGCCATCCAGGGTACGTCAGATTTAAGAGTGTTGGGTCTCCCGTGGAAAACAACCGAACAGGATCTGAAAGAGTATTTTGGGAGCTTTGGAGAGGTTCTTCTGGTTCAGGACAGGAAAGATATTCACACTAGTCCTTCAAAGGGTTTTGGCTGTGTTCCTTTTACGTAATAGGAAACCCAGGTGAAAGTCATGCGATCAAGGAACGATGGTGTGACTGCAAACTTCCTGAATCTCATCCAAGCCCAGATGAGCTTTTGAGAAGCAGGAAGGCGTTTGTCGGGTGCCTTACAGAGGGACGTGACTGCCTATAAGCTGCAGCAGTTCTTTTGCCAGGACTGAGAAGCGGTAGACAGCTTCATTCCCAAACGGTTCCCGGACTTTCCCTTTGTTACATTTGCAGATGATCAGGTAGCCCTCGCCCTCACCCTCGCCCTCTCTGATATTATTATTGAATTTATTTTTCTCAATGTACCCCCAAGGTACTTAGCCTATAGGGCAACAGTGGTTTGAGGAGGAGAGTCCTTCATACCCCTCGCCCTTTCAGCCCCCGCCCTGGCACAACCCCCTCCAGGAGCCCTCTGTTTGTTCCCCTTAGGGAAGAGCCTCTTACGTTTTTGTCCCCCTCCCTGTTTGTATGTTATTTTTCCTTCCCTTCCCTTCTTCCCTTCTTCCCTTCCCTTCCCGGGTTCCCTTCCCAGAGTTCCTCTGTTTGGGAAGTGAAGGTCCTCACACGGGTGAGGTCCTGTGATACATGTGTTTCTCTGAGGGACGAATGTCACTTTGCATGACACCCTCCAGTTCCATCCAGGTACTTGCAAATGGCAAGACTTCATTCCCTCTGGTGGCCGAGCACTGCTCCGTTGTAGATGGATACCACCTCTTCTGTATCCATTCATCCATCGATGGACATTTGGCCCCTTTCCATACTTTGCCTACCGCCGATAGTGCTGCTATGCACACTGGGGTGCGTGTGCCCCTTGGAAACAGCAGACCTGTATCCTTTGGCTAAGTACCTAGTCGTGAAAGTGCTGGGTCGTAGGGTACTTCTATGTGTCATGTGTTGAGGAACCTCCTCAGGTCCCTGGTTCTGGAAAGAACTCCGATAGTGGTTCTAAATCAGGTGCGGCCATCGGTTGGGGACCCCCATCAAATGCAGAGTCAGGCAGCGGTTTTCCTGCAGGCTTTGGCTCAAGCACGGATTCTAAATCTTCCAGCTGGGGAATTTATACAGCGGGGTAGGTATAGACTGGTAGGAATTCAAATTTTTCTAAACACATGGTAAGTGTATTTCTTTTTTTCTTCTCTTCTCTTCTCTCTCTCTCTCTCTCTCTCTCTCTCTCTCTCTCTTTCATTTTCTTTCTTTCTTTCTTTTTTTTTTTTAAACATTTATTTATTTTTGAGATACCGAGAGAGACAGAGCGGGAAGGGGAAGGAGCAGAGAGAGAGGGAGACAGAATCCGAAGCAGGCTCCAGGCTGTCCGCACAGAGCCCGGTGCAGGGCTCGAACCCACAAACCGTAAGATCATGACCTGAGCCGCAGTCACACACTTAACTGACGAAGCCACCCATGCACCCCACCCATGGTTAAGTGTATTATAAAACCCATCCATACTGAGAGTTTTCAGAATCAGTACGTTCAGCGTGGGGTATATTCACCACTATTTTTGACATTTTTCTTTAGAAAGAGAGGCAAAGCTAAATGAATTTTAGAAGTTTTGTTACATGAAGTGTTGAAATATCAGGTGTTTGAAAGCGAACTGCTGTTTGCCTGATTGGTTCTCGTTCTCTCTCTCTCTCTCTCTCTCTCGTTCTCTCTCTCTCTCTCTCTCTCTCTCTCTCTCTCACACACACACACACACACACACACACACACACACACACACACACAGGCTACAATGGACATCAAAGGATTTCTCCTGTAATATTGTATCCCTGGACTCGTCAAGTGAATTCTTTGTGCGTGTTCACTATGGAAACCATTCATTAGAAGTACATTCTTTTTTCCTTGTTTTAATTGGAACCCCACCACATTATTTCCCCACCCCCGGGAAAACCTCCTTTTTGGAGATCATGGTGTCACAGTGTTTGGTCTTTTTGCTTTCGTTTTTAGTTTGTGACACTTGTCTCCCTTCCTATGCACAAGTACAGTATGAAGCCTTCATTGAATCTGTGCCGTTCATCTCATTTCAAATGTTTACGGGAGAAGCACTTCATTGAAAGCAGTGCTGTAAATATTCTGCCATAGGAAGGAATATTTCCGTCTACGTGCTTTCTCACTCTTGAATTCGTCTTCACACCATACAGGCTGTGACTTTGACGGTGGGTGTCCCGTTTGTATCCGCTACTCTTTATTTCGCGGAGTCGTATCAATGCTATGAATGCAAGGGTGTGCTATGTAACCAGAAGGCTGTTAGAAGTTCTGAAACCTTGTGTTTTCTGATCCTCGTGTTCGACCGACAGTGGTGCCGAAGTACGAAAGGCTAGTGTGAGTGAGAAAAGGAGAGAGTGCGTGCAGAGACTCCGTGGCGGTGGCACACGATGGATAGATTTTTTTAACCTGGTGAGATGCATCTCTCAGTCCCTTGAGCTCGGTGCAAGAGCGTGCCGAGAGCAACGATAGCAAATGACATGCGAATGTTTTCTGCATCCAAAGGACATCCACACCCGTTGGAAGACGTTGGAAGACGTAAAGAGAGTTTTGTTCTCAGAGAACCCCGTTAGTTGGATGTGTGAGGTACTTGTATTTCCCCTGCCCTTCCGTCAGCTGCTGTGAACACCGTATGGTGTGTGTTCTGTTCTGTTCCCGATCTGTTAAGTGTGGTCCCGTGAACACGGACTGAGCTTGTGGTGTGCTTCACGGGAATACTCGGAAGCAGAGCTCACCAGTGAGCTCGGGGTGTCACCACGAAGGCCGGAAGTTCTAATGTCTGCCAGGTAGCCATAAGAATGTGGTCTAATGCAGTTCTGTGTCCCGTGCTTGGATGGTCTTTATAAGAGTTGTCAGTGTTGGGAATTCTTAAATAGAATGGATGAAGGAGGAAGAGGAGGAGGAGGAGAAGGAGGAGTTGTTGTCGTTGTTGTTGTTGTTGTTACGAGGTATAATGACGAAAGACACGGCAGAAAATTTTTACAGGGTTTACTTTCTGTCTTCAGTATGTGCAAAGCTGTATGACTTTAATCTTTGGGGATCCAGGGAGGTTTTCTTCCATTTTCTCATCTGTATGTTTGGAAGGCTCCTTTTTAATTCTCAACTGACTGACTGACTGACTGACTGATGGATTGGTTTTGTTTTTATGTCCTCTTCTCACCCAACATAAGGCCCAAACTCACAGCCTGGCAATGAAGAGTCACCCGCTCCCCTGACCTAGCTGAGCGAGCCAGCCAGCCAAGTCACCCCTTTGATCCATTTTTGTTGTTGTTGTTGTTGTTGTTTATTTAAATGAAGCGGACATGCAACGTGTGCTCAGGACAGAAACAGAGCACACGCTTTGGGGTTTGGCAGGGTCATTTGGAGCTTGGTAAATGTTAAAGCCTAGCTTCCCTGGGAGCCCAGGAGCAGGGTCCACAGCCGTTAAAAGTTGACAATTTCCTTTATCGATAGCCATCGAACAGATGATTTATTGAAAACACGAATCTATGGCAAAGATCGTTCTATGGTCTGTGATCAGGATATAGGAAGAACCGGATGGCTACAGCTCCCACCTCACAGACTTCATGTTTCAGTTGGACGTAGAGGCAGGGAGGGAGGTGAGGCAGGACGGCAGGGAGACAGGGAGGCAAGCAGACTGGCAGGCAGGCAGGCCGGCCGGCCGGCGGGCCGGCAAGCAGGGAGGGAGGCAGGCCGGCAGGCAGGGAGGGAGGCCGGCAGGCAGGCAGGCAGGCAGGCAGGCAGGCAGGCAGGCAGGGAGGGAGGGAGGGAGGGAGGGAGGGAGGGAGGGAGGCAGGCCGGCAGGCAGGCAGGCAGGCAGGCCGGCAGGCAGGCAGGCAGGCAGGCAGGCCGGCCGGCAAGCAGGGAGGGAGGCAGGCCGGCAGGCAGGCAGGCAGGCCGGCAGGGAGGCCGGCAAGCAGGGAGGGAGGCCGGCAGGCAGGCAGGCAGGCAGGGAGGGAGGGAGGGAGGGAGGGAGGGAGGCAGGCCGGCAGGCAGGCAGGCAGGCCGGCAGGCAGGCAGGCCGGCAAGCAGGGAGGGAGGCAGGCTGGCAGGCAAGGAGGCAGGGAGGCAGGCAGGCCGGCAAGGAGGCAGGGAGGCAGGCAGACAGGGCGGCCGGCAGGGAGGCAGGCAGGCAGGGCGGCCGGCAGGGAGGCAGGCAGGCAGGCCGGCAGAGAGGGAGGGAGGCAGGCCGGCAGGGAGGGAGGCAGGCAGGCCGGCAGAGAGGGAGGCAGGCAGGCCGGCAGAGAGGGAGGGAGGCAGGCCGGCCGGCAGGGAGGCAGGCCGGCCGGGAGGGAGGCAGGCAAGCCGGGAGGCAGGCAGAGAGGCAGGCAGGCAGGCCGGGAGGGAGGCAGGCCGGGAGGCAGGCAGACCGGCCGGCCGGGAGGGAGGCAGGCAGGCCGGAGGCAGGGAGGGAGGGAGGGAGGCAGGCAGGCAGGCAGGCAGGCAGGCAGGCAGGGAGGCAGGCAGGCAGGCCGGCAGGGAAGGAGGGAGGCAGGCAGGCAGGCAGGCAGGCCGGGAGGGAGGCAGGCCGGCCGGGAGGGAGGCAGGCCGGCCGGGAGGGAGGCAGGCCGGCCGGGAGGCAGGGAGGGAGGGAGGGAGGCAGGCAGGCAGGCAGGCAGGCAGGCAGGCAGGCAGGCCGGCAGGGAGGGAGGGAGGCAGGCAGGCAGGCAGGCCGGGAGGGAGGCAGGCCGGCCGGGAGGGAGGCAGGCCGGCCGGGAGGGAGGCAGGGAGGGAGGGAGGGAGGGAGGGAGGGAGGGAGGCAGGCAGGCAGGCAGGCAGGCAGGCAGGCAGGCAGGCCGGCAGGGAGGGAGGGAGGCAGGCAGGCAGGCAGGCAGGCCGGCCGGGAGGCAGGCAGAGAGGCAGGCCGGCAGGGAGGCAAAGAAAGAAAACGTGGCATCAGGGTACCTGGTGGGCTCAGGTGGTGGATCGTGCCACTGTATCTCGTGGGTTGCGAGTTCGAGTCCCACGCTGGGTGTAGCGCGCGCTTACAGTAAAATCTTTGAAAACCCATCCACAAATACAGGAATAAACAAAACATGGTATCAAAGGGGAGTAAGTGATTGATCGATGGGGGGTGGGGATCAAACGGGAATATGTGTCTAACCCGCAACCTATTCTTTATCGACGCTGCTTTCACTATTTTGCCCCGATGACTTTTTCCACAAGCGGCGGTCCCACCTGAGCGGGCTCCCTTCATCTTAAGATGTTCTGCAGCGAGAGGAAAGGCGTGAGAGGCAAAAGTTAGGCGGATCCATACAAATAAAGACAATCATCGTTTCTGAGACCAGTAGCCAAAGCTCTGCCTCCGTTTAGGATCCAATGTCGTACTTATCTCTTTAAAAACAGAAATACATACATAAAAACCAGGCAGGGTCGTTGGCTCGGATAAGGGAGGAAGCTGAAATGCAATCATGGAGAACAACATAGGGGGTAAGAAGTTGCAAGCCAGAGCGATTTCACCACCCGTAGCCTTTGAAATGATGATTTGGTGTCTTCGGATACAAGAGAGCTCACCCTACGTAGAAGGTTTCCCACCGCTTGTCATGAAGTATCGGAACACCACAAGCGGATTCCCGTGCTACCAAAACCTCTCTGCCAACATAATCTGTAACAGCTGCATTCTCTTGTATCGTGTGAGTGTAGCGTCATTCATTGCACCACTCTGCCGTTGTTTGACCTTCCAGCGGATTGTAATTTTCGTTTCTTTCGGCGTGCGTGTGGGTATGCGTATCGGGCTATCGAAAACGATCTAGCCACGTTCGGTCCTCTTTTTCTCATTTCTCATAGATGAGTGATGGCGTCAAAGGATACACCTCAGGAAACCCCAGATGGAAGAGAGGCAAAGGGAAGGGGGGGGGGCAGAGTGCTTCTGTGTCCCGTGCCGCCCCCCCCCCCCCCCGCACTCTCCCAACACACCAGTCTCCCCTCCTCCCCCCCCCCCCCCCCCCCCCCCGTTCCAGGTGTTGGAACAACCCGGAAGTGCCTGAATTAGGGGAGTTCTTTGACGGGGGGGGGGGGGGGGGGGGGGAGGGGGGGAGGTTGGGGAGCACCAATGTTTGGCAACATTGCAGGGCTACCAAGAGTCAGTGTCTAAGGTACTTGGGGGGGGGGGTGAGGAAGAGGGGGGCGTGGGGTTTCTTTCTCTTTGAGGTGATGGAAATAGTTTGGAATGAACAGTGATGGTCCCATAGCTTTGTGAGTAGTAGCCTAAGATAGCCCGCTGAAGTGTACACACACCTATACATTTGTTTACTTATTACGTATGCATTCATTCCAGTTGAGTGAGTGGGAGAGAGAGGGGGTAGGGAGGGAGAGAATGGATCACCAGGCAGGCTCCAAGGTGTCAGCACAGAGCCAGATGTGGGGGCTGAAATTCAAGAACCCCGAGATCATGACCTGAGGCGAGACTGGGACACCTTACCGAGTGAGGCACCCAGGTGCCCCTGAACTGTTCGCTTTTACAAGGATGGGAATTTTGGCATGCGAGTTGTGTTTCCAGTGTTAATAGGTGAGGAAACACCTAGAATAGTAAATGCGGGCGGGCGGGCAGGCAGGCAGTCGATGTTTTCTTTTTCTTTCCCTTCTGGGCTTCAGAGGGGGATGGCGAGTGTGAGGGAGGGAGTCCATGACACTGGGCGTAGGTGTTCTTGTGAGCTGAGCGGCTTGGGAAGTTCCCCGAACTACATGACCCCACAGGAGAACAGGAATTCCTTCTCGACGGCAAGAGAGTGGGCGACTAGCACCGCCTGAGTCTGGCAGAGCCTCAAATCTAAGTCGGGGTGGGGGAGCACTTCTGCTGTCCTACCGGTCCTGACCCTCCCTGTCTGTCTGAGGGCCCCTGAGCCGCAGGGGTGGTGTTTTGAGTTGTCCCTCTGTGGTCGTCTTTTACACCAAATACTTCTGTTGAAGGTGCTTGGAGAATAACACAGGTTGGTATTTCCAAAATGACCTTGAGATCCTATTCTCTGCCCCTCCGCCCCTCCCGTGCGCGCGTGAAGACACCCACCCACACACCCACCCCCCCCCCGCCCCCGCCCCCGCGCACACACCCCACCCCTTCCCATTCCTTCTAACTACAACTGTTCCTATTTCCATCCATGTACTCCCAGACAGCTTCCTCAAGCCCCACCGCCCACCCCGTCGACCTCTTTGGGTAGTATAAAAGCGACCAACAGGCAGGGGGCGTCCGGGCACCACGGTGGTGGAGTGAGGGAGTCCGTGTGTGACGACTACGGGCGGATCGCAGCAGAGCGGCCGGGACGCAGCACCTGCCTCGCCGGCGCACAGCCTCGTCCCCAGCCACCTGGGTCAGTAGCGTTTCCCGGCTGGGGTGGGGGGAGGGGGACATGGAACGGAGGGCGCACCAAGAGGGCTTTGTGGATCGAATGGACGCCTAACCGAGACCCTCCTTCCTGCCACCAGACACCGTTTGTGGATGGTCGTCGTCTCGCCGTCACGCAGCCCCCACCAGTGCTACAACGAAAGAAACGGGTGTCAAGGATAGTAATGCAAACGAAGGCGGGGCCGATCCGATCAGGGGAAGCGGCGACAGGAGTGGAGGTGGGAGGAAAAAAAAAAAAACAACAACAACAAATCACGGGAAGAAAGGACAGGCGTGGGCCAGGGCGGTCGCACCGGGGGGGGGGGGGGGGGGGGGGGGGGCAGCGGGTCAACGCTCGTCATCGAACCCGGGGACTCGGGTGGACGACCTCACCGGGCCCAGAGTCGCTAGCGATCCACTGGTTTCCTAAACTTTGGGGTAGACGGCCGCGGCGAAGTCCGGCGTGCTGGTCAACCTCGGGGACCAGCTCAACGGATCCCCAGGTCATGGGGCTTGGCCGTGCTGGTAGAACTCGGGTCTCCTCGAGTCCCGGGCACTCAGGCAACCGGGGTTCGGGTCGCCGGTGTGCCGGTCGGCCCCGGGGCTAAGGGGTCGGGACTCGGGGCTCAGGTGATCGTGTCCCCGGTCCCCGGCGTGCCGGTCGATCTCGAGCCCCGAGTCGCCGGGTCGCCGGTCCGCGGTGTGCCGGTCGACCTCGGGTCTCAGATCCGTAGATCCCAGCGTCCCCGGCTCCCGGCGTGCTGGTCGACCTCGAGCGCCGAGCCTCGGGGTCCTCTGTCCCCGGCGTGCCATTCAACCTCAAGCGCCGGTCCCCGGCGTGCTGGTCTACCTCGAGCACCGAGCCCCGGGGCCCCGGGGCCGCGGGGTCGCGGTCCCCGGCCCCCGGCGTGGTCGACCTCGGGTCCCCGGTCCCCGGTTCCCGGTCTCCCAGTCCGCGGTGTGCTGGTCGACCTCGAGCGCGGAGTCGCCGGTCCGCGGTGTGCTGGTCGACCTCGAGGCCGCGGGTCCCCGGCGTGCTGGTCGACCTCGAGGCCGCGGGTCCCCGGCGTGCTGGTCGACCTCGAGCGCCGAGCCTCGGGGTCCTCGGCCCCCGGCGTGCTGGTCGGCCCCGAGTCCCAGGTCCCCCGGTCCCCCGGTCCCCCGGTCCCCCGGTCCCCCGGTCCCCCGGTCCCCCGGTCCCCCGGTCCCCCGGCGTGCTGGTCGACCTCGAGCGCCGAGCCTCGGGGCCCTCGGCCCCCGGCGTGCTGGTCGACCTCGAGCGCCGAGCCTCAGGGGTCCTCGGCCCCCGGCGTGCTGGTCGACCTCGAGTCCCAGGTTCCCGGTCCCCCGGTCCCCGGCGTGCTGGTCGGCCCCGAGTCCCAGGTCCCCAGGTCCCCCGGTCCCCCGGTCCCCCGGTCCCCCGGTCCCCCGGTCCCCCGGTCCGCGGCGTGCTGGTCGACCTCGAGCGCCGAGCCTCAGGGGTCCTCGGCCCCCGGCGTGCTGGTCGACCTCGAGTCCCAGGTTCCCGGTTCCCCGGTCCCCGGCGTGCTGGTCGGCCCCGAGTCCCAGGTCCCCCTGTCCCCCGGTCCCCCGGTCCGCGGTGTGCTGGTCGACCTCGAGTCCCAGGTTCCCGGTCCCCCGGTCCCCCGGTCCCCGGTTCCCGGTCCCCCGGTCCCCCGGTCTCCAGGTCCGCGGTGTGCTGGTCGGTCTCAGGCCCGCGTGTCCCCGGCTCCCGGCGTGCTGGTCTACCTCGAGCGCCGGGCGCCACGCGCCTCGTCTCGGGTCGCCCGGTCCGCGGGTTCCCGGCGTGCCGGTCGGCCTCGAATCCCGCGTCTCAGGATCCTCAGCCCCGAGTCTCGGCTCGCGGGTCGACCTCGAATCCCGAGTCGCCAAGTCGCCGGGTCTCCCAGTCCACGGTGCGCTGGTCGACCTCGAGTCCCGCGTCGCCGCCGCCGCCGCCGCCGCCGCCGCCGCCGCCGCCGCCGCCGCCGCCGCCGCTCCCCCAGGGCCCCATGCTCGGGCGTACTGGTCGACCTCAAAACGACCGGACTTGGACGCGAGCGGGCGCCCGCGCCAGCGTGAGGGGCTGCTGGTCGACCCAGTCCTCCACAAGAAAGAAACGGGGAGGGGCCGCAAGGACAGCCGACCCGAGCCAGCCGGCCCCCCCCTTTCCCCGGCCCGCGTCGCCGGGGAAGGGCAGGACCGGGGCGCACGGGCCGGCCATCCCCC
>NC_138358.1:12537200-12559700 GCF_046562875.1 Panthera onca | reverse complement strand
CCGCGCGCCACCCGCCAGCGGCAAAGCCCGGAACGGGAGGCGGGCGGGAGACAGCCGCCGCTCGCGCGGCGCAAGGGGGGGGCGGGGCGCGCAGGGGCGCCCCAAGCCCCTCGGGACACACACCGCCACGGGAGAGGCGGGGGGACGCCGCGCGCGTGCGCGCGCGCTCGCACACCACACGCCCGAGGCACACGGGCCCCGGCACCGGACACCGGCCAGGCCTGGCGGGACCCTCCCCCGACTCAGAGGGGGGAGGCGCAGGCCGCGGTAGGCGAAGAGCGGCGCTCGGCCCCACCGCGGGGCCGACAGACCTCCTCTCGCGCGGGAGAGAAGGCTCCGCCTAACACGCACAAGGGCATGCAGTCACCCTGACACAGGTGGCCACTACGCGCACAGGAGGGGGCAGCGACTGGGGGGTTCCGGTACCCCAAGGCACCCTCTCGGATCGCTAGAGAAGGCTTTCTCACCAAGGGCGCACCGCCCCCCACCCAATTCGTCCCCCCCATCGGGACCCGCCAGATAAAAGGCGTTTCTTCCCGGGGCCACCAGGGCCCGGGGCGGGGGAGAAAGGTCCACGGCAACGGAGTGACACAGGGCATTCCTGAGCATTCGCGGTCAGGGCCCACAACGAGGGCCACCTGCCTTCCCCACGCGCGGTTGCTCGTGTCGCCGCCCGGAAGGAGCGCCGCGCCTCCGGGTGAGGCCCGAGAAAAACCGAGGCAAAACACCGGCAGCAACGCGCTGGGCAAGAAACCGACAGTCCTCGCTCAGAGGGAGTTTTGGCCAAGCGCCACGGCGCCGGCTCGGCCCGCCACGATCGCTCAACTCGCCCCACCAAGTCAGCCCCCCGCACCCCTCCGGGCAACAGCGGCCCGTTGCGGGGCGGGGACGACAAGGCGCCCGCTCCCCGCAGCGGGGGGAACGGGTGTGCCTCCCTTCACCGATTCTGCCACCCGCCCACCTCGGGCAACTCCGCCAACGGCGGCGACCCAAAGGGGGGTCCGCTGGGAACAGGGAACGGCGCCACCACTCGGCTTCAGGCACCTGAGACGACCTGGAGCGCTCCAGGGGCACCACGGAGGGCCAGGCGCCACGCGCTCAGCACGCCCAGGCGGCGAGCAGCGTGGCGTCGGGTGCAGCCCCCCCACCACAGGGAGGCCGCCCACCACAACACAGCCAAGAGAGGCCAGCGAGAGTGTCCGCTGCGTCAGCCGACCCCGGCCCCGCAGCGACGGGAGGCCGGGATCGGGCCGGAGTCCGCACCCCTCTGCAACCCCCCGCGCCGCCCACAGGCGGGAAGGAGGAGCATGGGGCCCGCAGGCAGAACGAGAAGAGCGGTCCCACTCACCAGGAGTGTCCGTCCCTCGTCTGACACGGCTTAGGCCCGGCCCGGGAGAACGCGACATCACCACATCGATCGGTTACCGCCACACGAGGCAGTCCTGGGGTGAGGAGGGGGCTGGGGAAACGCCCGGCGAGGACAGCGACCAGAGGAGGACCTGCTTCAGCCTCGCCAGCACCCCTCCCCCACCTCTCCCAGGGAACAGGCAGCCGGACAACCCACAAGGGGAAAAGGGAACGCCTGACACGCGGCACGGAGCCTTGCGAGGGTGGGTTTGTCACGGCCACGGCCGGGTGCCCGCAGCGGGGAGCGCACGGGGTAGAAGACCCACGCCGCCTCCCCACGCCGCCCTCGGGTGCCAGAGACCGGAGGTGGCGCCACAGCCTGAACCACACCTGGATGCACGAGAGCCGGCGCGCAGGCCCAGGCAGACGGCTCGAGCAAGCAGGCGGGCAAAGGGCGGAGTCGGGCTCGGCTCGGCGTCACCGCCAAGCCCGGAGCCACGCCAGCCAGCGGCGACGAGGCCCAAGTCTCTCTTACAGGATGACAACCGCCACACCAGAACGTGTCAGCACCTACCTGGCAGCAAAAAGTACCTCTTTCAGGAGACAAAAATAACCGCGTTGGCAGGCGGGGCCGAGCCACAGGTCACTGGGACCTTCTGGGACCCTGGCCCGGCCACGGGCCCCAAGCATCTTCCCATCACCGCCAAGCAACCCCACCCCCCCCGGAAGTCCCCGGGGGCCATCTGGTCGACCCCGGGACCGACCGACCGACCGACCGACCGACCGGGGAATCGCGGGATGGGGGGGGGGGGATGGCCGGGTAGGCCCTGCCCCGTTACACGTTCGCCCGTCCACGGGTCGTCTCCGGGTCGGGACTTAGAAAAATAAAACACTCCGCGCTGTCGCCTGCGGAAGCCTCCCCGGACCTCGCAAGACCGGCCCCATGCCAGTCCCCGACCCCCGGCTGGGACTGTTTTGGGGGGGGGGGGTCTGAATTGCGCGGAGGCGCCCCCGACGACCGGACCTCAACGGGGATCGCGGGCGCGCCGGCGTTGGCGCCCTATACGTGCTTCCCCTCGCGGCCCGGTCCCCAACTCCGCAGCGGGCCTCGGAAAATCTGGGGAGAAAATCGGGTCCAACGACCGGGAGCACCACGCGTGCCCACGCCCGGGCCCATCGCGCCCTCCGCGGGCTTCCCCTCAAGGCTCAGGACGGTCCTCACCGGCCCGGCCCGGCCCGGCCCAGCCCGGCCCGACCGCGAAGCGGGAGGGAAGACAAAAGACGCCTGGCAGGGAAGGACCGACGAGCGACCCACGGGGCCACAGTCTCCGGGTGGCGGCCCCGGACGGTCCCCGCGGTCGGGGGGGGGGGGGGGTGGGAGGGGAGGAAAGCACCGGCGGGTGCTGGTCGACCCGTCCGGGCAGCCCCCCACCCTGGCTCGCTCCCAGGGAGCGCCGCCGCTACTCCCCCATATACCCGGAGGTTCAATCTCCGGCAAGTGCACCAGCCGCCGGCGTCCCGACGACAGCGGGACGATCACGCCAACGTCGCCGGCCTTCTGGAACTCCGCCCCGGGCACCGCGGCCGAATCGCATCCCTTGCCGACGTCGCCGACGCTCCGGAGGGGAGACGCTATATAAAAGCGGCCGCCAGGTGGCGCCCGACAACCGACCGAAACGTCAGCGGGGACAGCTCGCGATCTCGGGGCCGAGAGGGCGCACAGCCGGCGGCCCGGCCGCCCGATCTCGTCCCGGCCCACTCCGGATGCCGCCTCTCGGTCCCAGGCCGGCGGAGGGCGTCCGCCTCGGGAGCTCCCGGCCGGCCGGCACGGCGCGACCCCGGCAGCCCAAGGGACACTCGAAAAATGCATCGGGGCGGCTGCCGCTGAAAAGGCGGGGGGGGGGGGGGGGGGGCAGACCGGCCACTCGACTCCCCGGCCGGCCGAGGCGGACGTGCGCGGAAAATTCCCCGCACACACCGGGCGGGCCGGGCACGGGCGGCCCAGAGCGGCCCAGGCGGCGCCCGCGCTCCCGGGAGGACTTAGACACATTTCGGCGGGCAGGAAGGGAGGGAGGGAGGGAGAGACGGACGGTAAAACCGAAACCACGCGAGAGAGTACTCCCAGAACAACAACGGACGGACGAGCCGTTTTTATTCTATTGGGTCAAGCGGGGGAGCGTCTCTCTCGGAAACATAACAAACCAAGCTGCGGGGGGGGGGGGGGGACAGAAAGAGGGTGATGGATAAACGAACGACCACGGATAAAGCTTAAGCAAAGTCCTTCGCCGCACGGGGCCACGACGAAGTCCAAAGACCACAAACAGGTACGGGGAACATGGGTGCAAGTGCACCGCGTGGCAAGCGACAAGAATATGGCTTTCACCATTACTGTCCTCAATAAACACCACTACGGGCGGCGGTAGCGCCGGGGGGGGGGGGGGGGGGGGGGGGATGGAGAACGGAAGGAGTTAATAGCCACTCACTAAAAAATGTCCCGGTTCCCAGAGGACCCTACAGTCCAAAGGGGGGGGGTGGGCCCCCGCAGGGAAAAGGAAGGTGTCACCGAGACACACCCTATGCCTCCACCCTCTTAGGGTTTGCAGGTGACCCTGAGGGTGACACTGACATGAGACAGGTTAACCGTACAAGGAGCCAACAAATTGATTTCCTACAAGTTTCACGTGACAGGTAGAGCCCCTCCTGAGGAAACCAAGACCCTGAGAAGTGGCCAAACCTAAACGCTTGTATATTGGGTTGAACAAGGAGAAGCGACGGTGGACGACTAACTGAACTACGTGGGGAGGCTAAAGGATGATGAGGATTTTAAAACCAACCAACCAACCAAGATCTGTTCTCCTCTAGAATTCTCTCCACTTCTCCCCCTGTCCTTGAGGATAAGAATGTCACTCCCCTGGTGGCATAGGAAAGACGGGGGGGGGGGGGGGGGGGGGGGGGGCGGGGGGGGGCACTTCCAGGGAGAAAAGGAGGAGAGTGCTCCGTGCATGCTTCTTGCACCTGCTGGGCAGGAGGGTAGGGGTGGGTGGTTTACTTTGCTTGCTTGCTTGCTTGCTTGCTTGCTTGCTTGCTGCTGCTTTTTGAAAGCTTCTCTAATGTTTCCTTTACATCTAAGTCTTCCTTTCCAGTTTGGCTTTGGACAGGAGGAAGGCAGGCCACATGTTTTTCTGACACGGTGGAGAACGAAGGGTAAGATGAGTGCGGGCCCGTGCGTATTCTTTTCCGTCAGTCACGTGCCGTGGTGAGCGGAGCATCAGCTCTTGCCGGATGGGTGTCTCATTCCTTCGTGAACCATCAGGCAAGATGTCGGGCAAACACACACAGGGAGACTAAAGGTAGGAAGAACGTAGAGAAGACGGGCGACACGTGCCCGAGTCTCCAGAGCGACGATTTCATCCAGGGCACGGCAACGTCCAAGGTTTCCGGACACCACGTTGACGGACGCTTTGGTGCGTAGGTCACTTTGAATCTACAGTGCCACCCTCCGGTCCATTAGCACGTTGCCTCCGGCTCACGTGAGCGAGCGGTGGTGTCGTCGCGCAAAGAGACCGTGGGACTCGTCCCGGGATGGAACTGGGCCAGAGAGAGGGAGGGACGCCGCAGCCCATCGTTGAGCTTCAGGTGTCTGTAAGAGACCGAGTCTCTAAAGTACACCGAGGCACAGGGCGACCCGCTCGCTCGTGCCTGGACGTCTCTTTGTTCTTTCGAGGGGTCGATATCTGTGAGTGTGGTTTGTTTACTTTCCGGACAAGGTGAAAGAACTCTGAAACAGGAAATATTGGCACAAGGGGTCTGGTGGGATGGGAGGGTGCGGGTCAGTCCACGTACCGAGGACACGGGAGGATCGGGCGTCTGAACAACCAGGCGGAGAGGGGAGTTTAGCCTCGGTCATCACGGCAACCGGCACCTCGACAGAAACCACAGAAGGTGCCCAGGACGAACTGCGTCGCAGGAGCCAGCGTGGGCATTGCCCCACTACCCTCAGCCCTCAGCCCTCAGCCCAGCAGCAGGCAGCAACTGTCGTCCGGGTCCAGGCCGCGCCCCACTGCCCTCTTCTCAGCCAGAGCGGTGCCCCGGGAGGGCGGCCCCGGAACAGATACCTCCTCCCCTCCACACACATCTCGCCAACCCCTTGACCGCTTTGCCCGGGATACACAACTCCGCTGTACCCAGGCATGATTTTTCCCGTGGACCGGGGGCCTCCTTGGCCACTTAGGGTGCTCGCACCAAGATGAATCGGGCTAGAGACAGGGACACCTGTGCAGCCCGCTATTGAGCTGAAGGGGCCTCTAGGAGAGGGACTCTCTAAAGTAGCTGACGTACAGGGAGACCCGCTCGCTCGTGGCCGGATGTGTCTTTGTTCCTTTATTTCTTTTCGTGTTCTTTATTATCATGTTTGGTACAATTGTAAGCGGGATTGGGTTGTTTGGGGTTTGTTTTTTCTTTTCTTTTCTAATTTGTCTTTCTGCGGTGTCATTATCGGCGTATACAGACGCAACAGATTTCGGTACATAGAGTTTGTATTTTTCCTGTGGACCAGGGGCCTACTTTGCCGCTTAGGATGCATGCGCCCCCACCCCCTGCCCACCCGCAGCCTTCAGTTCCCCAAACCACTGGAGGACTCGTGGGGGTGGGAGTGGGGGTGAGGGTGGGGGAGGGGTGGGGGGCGGGGATGGGAGTGGCAGTGGAAGGGAGGTTCAGGGCGATTCATTCCAATGGGCCTCATTCAACCCCTTCGTTCAAATGCAGAAAGCTTTCTGTTAAAGTCTGAGCCTGGGGCTTCTCTGCATTGAATGGCTTTCTTCAACTCCCCCAACCCTTAGGCTGCAGTTTCTGAACTACTGGGAGGAAAGGGAGGAAAGGGAGGAAAGGGAGGAAAGGGAGGGAAGGGGGGGGGGGGAGGGAAGGGGGGGAGGGAAAGAAAGAAGGGGTGGGGGAGAGAAAGGGGGGAGGGGAGAAGATGATGTCTGAAGAACTTGCCTTCTCTGGAGCAAAGAGTGTCCCCTCCTTTTCCTAACCCAGGAAACCTCAATAAACCATTTGAGAATCATGGATGTGGAGGATGATATCTTACTATAATGCCTTCCAGGGGTGGGGGTGCAGGTACGTGGAAGGGTAGGGAGTTGGCGAGCGAGCGAGCGAGCGAGCGAGCGAGCGGCATGGTGTGGCGTGGCGTGGCCTGCCGAGTCAGAGTCAGAGGGTGGCATGAAACACGTGATGGTGGTGTCTTAGGGTTCAGAGGCCAAACACAGGCATGGGGCAATAAGGGATAGAGGGTGGGGGAGGCCTGACAGGGGACAATTGTGACCCCGGGCGATGGTCCCAGCGGGCACACTCCTGTAAAGCAACACTAACACTCTATTGATTAGCCATTGACCTCTCCTCCCTCTCCCACCTGCTTCCAAAGGGAAACTGAGTACAGTTTCATTCCACAGGCACTGGCTGTTTCACATGCAACCTTTGACGTGCCACTAAAAGGAGGAAGAAAGATGGACACACATGAAACAGCCCCACAGATGGCCTAGAGGGCGTGGGCGGGGCTCTCATCAGTCAAATTGGGAGTCTGAGTCAGGATCCTGGGGTTGTTTCAAAACATGGAATGGAAGGGGCTCCTGGCTGGCTCACTCAGAAGAGCATGCGACTCTTGGACTCTTGATCTCTGTCAGGGTTGTGACTTCAAGTCCCACATCGAGTGAAGAGAATGTGAAAAATGAATGAAGGAATGAAGGAATGGATGAACAAACTTAAAAAAAAAAAAAAAGGTTGTGGGGCGCCTGGGTGGCTCGGTCGGATAAGTGTCCGACTTGGGCTCAGGTCATGATCTCACGGTCCGTGAGTTCAAGCCCCATGTCGAGCTCTGTGCTGACAGCTCAGAGCCTGGAGCCTGCTTCAGAATCTGTGTCTCCCTCTCTCTGACCCTCCCCCATTCATGCTCTTTCTCTATCTCAAAAATAAATAAAAGTTGAAAAAAAAAAAAAAGTTTGCAACGTTTATGTCTTTAAAACAAATGGAATCGGTGGGGTGCCTGGGTGGCTCAGTGGGTGAAGCATCCCACGCTTGCTAGATTTTGACTCATGTCATATCTCAGGGTTCGTGAGACCAAGCCCTGCATTGGGTTCTCACACGGACAGTGCAGAGACTGCTTGGGGTTCCCTCCCTACCCCCCCATACCTCCCCCATAAACCAATAAATAAACATCAAAAACATAAATCTTAAAACACTACAACAAATGGAATGGAAAGAGAGAACGCAACGAGGAGGATGTGAATGTTGCACCTAATACCACTGAACTCTACGCTTATATATGGTGAAAAATCTCAATTGTAGGTGATGTCTACTTCTAACCACAACTGAAAGGAAAACGACAAAACACCGGTCCTTGGCTCACAGTAAGGGAATTCCTGGATTTGGTCCGAGAGGGCCTTCTCATCCGCCGTGTGGAAAACTATGGAATGGTTTCTTCCTCTCCAGGCCGATGACCATTGCCAACGACAGTAGGTGTAGGTGCTGTCCTCCTACCTGTGAAGGAAAGGCAGGAAGAAGTGTAGCATTTAAAAGCATCTTTTAAACGCTGTCCACCTTTCCCAGTTTGTCCCCTCACTATGTCTTGCTTACCTTTTATAGCATTTACCCTATGTCGATGCAAAATGAATGAGCCTTTTTAAAAACAATTTTAAAGAGGAAGGAAAAGAGTTTCATTGGAGCCCAAGTTAGGAGGGCTGACGGGGATACGCAATCTTCACAAAGCAGTCAGTCATCTGGGGAAGGCCTCACATTGGGCATACATACAGCTTACCAAAAAAAAAAAAAAAAAAGGAAAAACAGGGCACGGGGGCGGGGGGGGGGGGGGGGGGGGTTGGCCGCAGATGTTAGGAATCATCATGAGGAGAAAGAACACATTCCAGAAAGTTACAGACTTTATCTTCTGTTTTTAGTATGTGCAAGGCTGTATGACTTCAATCTTATGGCGACCAGGAAGGTTTTTGTATTGTTTTCTTTTGTTTCCCTTATCTTTATAAGCCGCCTTTGGAAGCCCCCTTTTTTAGTTAGTTACGTTTAAGAAAAAAAAATTTTTTTTTTTTTTTTTAACAAACCAGACATACAATCTGTGCTCAGGACAGAAAAAGAGCTCATGCTTTGAGGTTTTCTGGAGTCCCTTTGACCTCGGTAAATATTAAATGTATAGCTTCCCTGGGAGAGCACCAACATAAAAAGTTTAGAATTTCCTTTATCATTTCCCCGTCTTGATCGATAATCTTTCCTCAGAAATCACGGACGATCAACCTGATGTTTTTATGTCCCTCAGTGCCAGGTGACTGTCTTGTCTGCCCTGGGTGTGTCCCTCCTTGCTAGGTATGAGAGAGAGAGAGAGAGAGAGAGAGAGAGAGAGAGAGAGAGAGAGAGAGTGTGTGTGTGTGTGTGTGTGTGTGTGTGTCTGTAAACACACATATATGTCTTTGAACCACCTAGGGTTCCTCGTTGGGGTGAACTTATTGTAACATAAATGGTGGGAAACTCAAAAGTGACGTATGTTCTCTGTAAGTTCCATTGACCAGCAGACATAGTTCATGTGCTTGGCTCAGATGGTCTGCCTTTGTATTTGGCAAAGCATTTTTAACAGAGAGACAGGGACAGCAACACACTTTCAACAAGGACAATTTGAAGGAGCCAGTGCAACATTGGAATACACTTCAATTGACAAAAGAATGAAATCCCAAGAATCCTTTACATACCTGTTGATAAAAGGGAAGGCACATCTGTGATTATTGATGAGGAAAGATGGAGCACCCACATTGAGGAAACATACCTGTCATGCATATTCCCAGGTTTGCTTAGGGGCGGAGACTTAACATGAGAAGGAGGCAAAATTTAGTCCCTGATGTCAGGAGGTTACCTTAGGACACGGAGAAGGGGCTGTGGGTATGCCCCGAGAGCTGGTATAACCTGGATGGGGACTTAGGCTCTTTCTCTCAGGGCTGTGCTGGCTTATAGGCTGCAAGCATATCGGTGGACCTTGAGTCCAGGCTTCTTCAGAGACAGCTAGAGTTTGTTTGTGGGACCTGAAAAGACACAATAGCTGATTAGGGGCAAATAGTTCCCTGAAGAACAAGATTTAGGTTCTCTGCGAGAGAGAGCGAGCGTCAGCCTCCTTAACCCTCCGTGGCACAGTTTCAATTGCCCACTCCCCACTCCCCGCCCCCCACACTCACCCCCAGCCTCTGGAGTTTGGATCATTTCCCAATGGTAAGGAACAGGGACGATGATGGGTGATGGCTCGGGCTAGGGCTATCCGTTTATCTCCCCCGGTGAGAACAGTTTCTGTAAATCTCACCTGTCACAGGCCTAGGTGCAGGGCTACACAGAAGTTGTGAAGGGAATCGAAGGAACATGGAGTCAGAGGTGTTAAGTTTTCTTCCCCTTTATAAGTTTCCATTGTCGATCCCTCATTCCACTTCTATGGAACAGGGATGGAGGTCCACCTTCTGAAACTATTTCAAGCCGAATTAGGGTGTGGCAGGGGCTTTGGAAGGGAAGGATTTGACAGGGTGCAGGTCACAACTTTTGCTCCCTTGTGCTAATTGGGGGTGGGGGGGGGGTGGGGGGAATCAGAGATAGTTCCTATCTGAGATCTTGGGTATTTTTCTGCATAGTTTGGTACTGCATCATATCCTGAGATTTCTCCCCAAGTGTATTCTAAGGAATAGTAACAGTATAGTCAAACCCAATGTTATAACCACCTTGTGGGGGGAGGGCGCGGGGGGGAAGGTTGTGGTGGTCAAGGGCCTCTTACTGTACCCAAGTGAATTGCTGTCTGATTTTATTTTTATGTTTTTTTTTTAAATCTTATTAGGTAACCTTTACACCCAACGTTGGGCTCGAACTTACAACCCCAAGATCGAGAGCTACACGCTCTACCGACTGAGCCATCCAGGTGCCCCTGTTTATGTGGGCTTTTGTTGCTGGGGCACCTGGGTGGCTCCGTGGGTTAAGCATTGGACTCTGGCTCCGGTCAGGATCTCGCCGTTCGTGATTTCGAGCCCCGCATCCGACTCTGTGCAGACAGCTCAGAGCCTGGAGCCAGCTACAGATTATGGGTCTCCCTCCCCCCCACCCCCTCTCAAAAATAAATATTAAGAAACTTATAAAAATACAAATAAAATATGGGTTCTTATTTCTAAAGAGGAGCTAATACAGTTGCAGCAAGTGTTTGTGAACTAGCTTTGACTCTGCCTCCTCGTTCAGCAAGCAATCAGGTAACTAATAAGAGGTACTTCTACAGAAAGAAAAGAACACCACGGGTTAATGGGTAGAACAACTTATAAACCCAGTGTCTAAGTCCCAAGTGCGGTCAGTGAGAAGGTGTCTAGATGCCAGGCTCGAAGCATCCTCAGCTGGAGTGGGAGCAGGCAGGGGGCAATCTGACCGATTTTTCTGGCATGTAGTTCAAATGTCTCATTTTGGGGGATTCTGAGTGGCTCAGTGGGTTCAGGTTCAGTATTCAAGTCTGGATCTCCACTCAGGTCTCAATCCCAGGGTCGTGAGCTCAAGGCCCCAGTTGGGCTCCACACTGGGCGTGGTGAAGCCTACTTTAAAAACAACAAAAACACAACAGCAGCAAATGTCTCGTTCTGAATGGCCCATAGAGCAACAGGCACACAGATTGTCTACAACTGTGGCAATTTCTCTGAAGTTTATCTCCAGTTGTCCAGCTTTCCTTTGCAGGGCTTCAGGGAAAAGGGCCATTTGAGTTCTTCAGGATGGTAAGATAAGAGGATGGGAGAGGATTGGAAGCCTGAGTTTGAAGAGTCATAGTCAGATATTCGAGGAAACCAGGATTCAGGATCCAGCCCAGTTTTAAAGGCAAACAACAAACAGTCAAAGAAAATTAATTAACCAGAACTAGAAGTTAACATCCACAAAAGAGCTATTGAAATACAATCTTTTTCTATCGAGACCCCTCCATTCCTGTCAAAGATAGCCCAATGAAAACTAATTTGTTTGTAAAATAAGTCCAGTGTTAACAGACATGGCTTCAGTATTGACATAAGCACAGCAAGAATAGCGATTGACCATATAGTATTTTGTGTATTTTCTCTCTTCTTTTCCGCCTGCCTGCCTTCTTTTTATTTATTTTTTTTTTATGGAGTTCTTTTTTTCCTCTTAAGTTAATTCCTTTATTTTGAGAGCTGGGAGGAAAGGGAGAGGGGGAGAGGGGGAGAGGGGGAGAGGGGGAGAGGGGGAGAGGGGGAGAGGGGGAGAGGGGGAGAGGGGGAGAGGGGGAGAGGGGGAGAGGGGGAGAGGGGGAGAGGGGGAGCTCTGCACTGTCAGTGCAGAACCCAGCTCAGGGCTCAAATCCATGAACCATGACCGTAGGTGAAATCAGACGCTTAACCGACTGAGCCACCCAGGCCCCCCACACACCAGAATTCTTTACACTGTCAAATGTACGAATGTATCTCATCATTTTCAGAAACACGTTGTGGTGTTTGGTTTTGTTTCTTTTTTCTTTTACTGTACAATTTTTAGCAAGTCATGAAACGGGCGCCTGGGTGGCTTTGTCAGTTAAGCATCCAACTTCGGCTCAGGTCATGATCCCACGGTTCGGTTCGTGAGTTTGAG
The DNA here is from genome assembly GCF_046562875.1 of Panthera onca. Classification (NCBI taxonomy): domain Eukaryota; kingdom Metazoa; phylum Chordata; class Mammalia; order Carnivora; family Felidae; genus Panthera; species Panthera onca. The sequence continues at coordinate 12,547,718 of NC_138358.1, read as the reverse complement.
CCATGCATTGGGCTGTCTGTGCTGTCAGCACAGAGCCCGCTTCGGATCCTCTGCCCCTCCCACCGACTCCTTCTGTGTGTGTGTGTGTGTGTGTGTGTGTGTGTGTGTGTGTGTGTGTGTCTGTCTCTCTCTCTCTCTCTCTCTCTCTCTCTCCTAAAAATAAAGAAATAGGCTGGAAAACAAATCTTCAAGGAAAAAAAAAAACAACAAACGATGAAACATGTTTACTAACAGACCCAAGTATCTTTACTGTTTTTCTGAATAAAGCCAAAGACCAAACACACACACACACACACACACACACACACACACACACACACACAGCAAAACAAAAAACAAAAAAACAAACAAAGAAAAGAAAACGCCGTAGGTTTAGTAATTCACAATTTAGTATTTTATCTTCTGTGGAAAAGACTCAGATGTCTGAAGAACTGAACCTAATTTACCACTTAGCAAAGCTTTGAAGTTACAGGTCATGAAAGATTTGGGAAGCCATTTTAAAAGTTTACAAATAGGGACTCCTGGGCGGCTCAGTCGGTTAAGCGTCCGACTTCGGCTCAGGTCACAATCTCACAGCTCCGTGAGTTCGAGCTCCGCGTGGGGCTCTGTGCTGACCTCTCAGAGCCTGGAGCCTGCTTCGGATTCTGTGTCTCCCTCTGTCTCTGCCCCTCCCTCGCTGACATTCATTCTCATTCTCTCATTCTCTCTCTCTCTCTCTCTCAAAAATAAATGGTATAAGGAAAAAATTTAAAGGTTTACGAGTAAACATTTTTGTGTATTTAACCTATCTCCTGTCAACATTCACCCACGAACACTGTATGCGAGAGACAAAATCGACCATCGTTTGAAGTACTTTTTGCTGACAAACTGCAACGGGTACCAGTGAAGTCATAAACTGAAGTCACATGAAAGCTGATTAGGCCCCTGCCTCGGGCCTGAACCCTAGAGTGCGTGTCTGAGTGGAACAAGGAAGGGCGTAAGTGTTTGTAAAGTTTTTTTGATTTTGTTTTTGATACCTGTTGTAAAACGAGGGAGAAAACGTGTTATGTTGTTTGTAAAGGTCACAGAGATGTATATTTTGAGGACCACAATTACAGGGTCAGTATTGGGACGGAAGCAAGGCCATGACCGGAGCTGCCCACCCCAAAGGCTTGTCATGCAGAGAGCACCAAATTCAAGCCATTTTACAACCACCACCACAAAGAATAAAACCTAACTATCTGCATTGTATTTGATATCGACGGCTCCGAAAATATGTCCATTTTAAGTAAGCAATCACCCTTCCATGGCCCTTAGTACCCAAGACGTCACACCCGTGTCCACTAAAAAGTCAAACGATCTGTTTCCCCACCATCAGGCTCACACGGGAGGCCCCACCACCGGGGATGGCCTAGGAGATCACTGGAGCCACACCAACTGATGCAGAAACAGGGGGAGGGGGAGGCGGCCAGGGAGCCGCCGGCCAGGCCCCAGGCAGATTTAAAGTTTTGGACTCACCTTTTTGTGTTTCTTTCATCTTTTTCTTTTGCGCCTCCAACTCCGCGTCCGCGTCCACCTCCTACTTCTTCTTCCATCTCTGTCTCCTGTCTTTGCCTCCTGCAAAAGTGGCTTTGTCTCTGGTTGCTTTTCAGCCCCCTGTGGAAGAGGTGAAGGAGGAGCAGGCCGTGGGGTGGGCACCCATCTTGGCGCTTGTGCTCGGGGAGGAGGAGGGGCGGGTTTAGGATCACTGGCATCTGTCTGCCTTCCTCCTCTTCCTCATTCTTCTGACTATTGGGAAAGGGTGTGTGGGTGTGGGTGTAGCGGGGAGGGCAGGTGTGTTCAATTTTTCTCTCTCCTCTCTCTGGGCCATCAATTGTGTCCCTTCCCGTGAGGCAACTTTCTTATGGAGTAACATAAAACTCTGAATGTAGAGAATTTCACACACACACACACACACACACACACACACACACCCCACACCCATGCCCCGTTCACGTGAATGTGAAACACATTTGGGTTTGTTCTGATCCTCCTGAGTGTTAGAATGCCCAATGTTCACAAGAGCTTGCCTTGAAACACAGTAACGGAGCTCGGTTACAAATTGGTGTGAGCAATAGCATCCAGAGGTAGAGAAAACATCTCACATGGATAACATCTATGTGGCCATAGATCCACAAACAAGATGCAAACCAACATCAGCCTCTGTTTCACTCCTATTTGTGGAGAGGACGCGAAAGACCCAATGGTCAAATCTCCCCCTTTTATAAAAACAAATCCAATCGCACGAGAGCATTACCGTGGATGGATCCCATCGTGCAGGTGTTTTCCATTTCCAATGAGAACACAGCCAATTTGGTGCAAAGAAGCCAAAAGCTGCGGCAACCCACAAACCAAATGTGGCCCGGGATATCTCCGTGAGCGTCCCTTCCTCCCCAAAAGCCGGGGCTTCGCTGATGGAACCAAAGGGCTTCCTAGTTTCTGGCTGCATCGTCTCACGGCCAGCTTTCTCTAAGGGAGCACACAAGAAAACTCATTCAGACACCTCCAAAGAACCCCATCTGGGCCATCAGGGACTCAGGTGACCTTTCCATGTTCCCATGTAAGTAAGCACTTGCAAGTATAGGCTCCATATGTCCTATACGTGTAGCCTGCCGAAGTTTCCTTTTGGGGATGGGTGGTTGCTTTCTCCACACTTAGAGCAAGGTTATTAAATGGTGGCGGTCACGGTGGTGTTTTTTCCTCTTCCGTAAAGAGTTACAAGGCGGCCATTTCGTGGGAGCGAAGCGGTAGCTGGGCTGCTCCTGGATCCCTCGCCGCTTCGGGTTCCCTGTCAGGCTTCCTAGCAGCGGCCTAGCGGAGAAATAAGAGCAGGTGTCTGAATGTACTCGGGTGACCAAAGATGAGAATGACGAGCCCATCGAAATGCCATCGGAAGACGACGGGACAGTGCTGCTGTCCACAGTGACAGCCCAGTTTGTCGGCAGCACGTGGACTGCACTACCGGAATCCAGCGTCTCAGCGTATGAGAGGTGTCCGGCTGGTCAAAGACATTCTGCACATCCCTGATGCTGGCTGGGGAAATCCGGTAGCGGATAGTCGTCAACTTATCCCAAAGATAGCCACAGAAAAAGGGACGAGACAGGTGCCTGCTTCTTCAGCAGTGAAAGTGAAGAGAGCCATCCAGGGTACGTCAGATTTAAGAGTGTTGGGTCTCCCGTGGAAAACAACCGAACAGGATCTGAAAGAGTATTTTGGGAGCTTTGGAGAGGTTCTTCTGGTTCAGGACAGGAAAGATATTCACACTAGTCCTTCAAAGGGTTTTGGCTGTGTTCCTTTTACGTAATAGGAAACCCAGGTGAAAGTCATGCGATCAAGGAACGATGGTGTGACTGCAAACTTCCTGAATCTCATCCAAGCCCAGATGAGCTTTTGAGAAGCAGGAAGGCGTTTGTCGGGTGCCTTACAGAGGGACGTGACTGCCTATAAGCTGCAGCAGTTCTTTTGCCAGGACTGAGAAGCGGTAGACAGCTTCATTCCCAAACGGTTCCCGGACTTTCCCTTTGTTACATTTGCAGATGATCAGGTAGCCCTCGCCCTCACCCTCGCCCTCTCTGATATTATTATTGAATTTATTTTTCTCAATGTACCCCCAAGGTACTTAGCCTATAGGGCAACAGTGGTTTGAGGAGGAGAGTCCTTCATACCCCTCGCCCTTTCAGCCCCCGCCCTGGCACAACCCCCTCCAGGAGCCCTCTGTTTGTTCCCCTTAGGGAAGAGCCTCTTACGTTTTTGTCCCCCTCCCTGTTTGTATGTTATTTTTCCTTCCCTTCCCTTCTTCCCTTCTTCCCTTCCCTTCCCGGGTTCCCTTCCCAGAGTTCCTCTGTTTGGGAAGTGAAGGTCCTCACACGGGTGAGGTCCTGTGATACATGTGTTTCTCTGAGGGACGAATGTCACTTTGCATGACACCCTCCAGTTCCATCCAGGTACTTGCAAATGGCAAGACTTCATTCCCTCTGGTGGCCGAGCACTGCTCCGTTGTAGATGGATACCACCTCTTCTGTATCCATTCATCCATCGATGGACATTTGGCCCCTTTCCATACTTTGCCTACCGCCGATAGTGCTGCTATGCACACTGGGGTGCGTGTGCCCCTTGGAAACAGCAGACCTGTATCCTTTGGCTAAGTACCTAGTCGTGAAAGTGCTGGGTCGTAGGGTACTTCTATGTGTCATGTGTTGAGGAACCTCCTCAGGTCCCTGGTTCTGGAAAGAACTCCGATAGTGGTTCTAAATCAGGTGCGGCCATCGGTTGGGGACCCCCATCAAATGCAGAGTCAGGCAGCGGTTTTCCTGCAGGCTTTGGCTCAAGCACGGATTCTAAATCTTCCAGCTGGGGAATTTATACAGCGGGGTAGGTATAGACTGGTAGGAATTCAAATTTTTCTAAACACATGGTAAGTGTATTTCTTTTTTTCTTCTCTTCTCTTCTCTCTCTCTCTCTCTCTCTCTCTCTCTCTCTCTCTTTCATTTTCTTTCTTTCTTTCTTTTTTTTTTTTAAACATTTATTTATTTTTGAGATACCGAGAGAGACAGAGCGGGAAGGGGAAGGAGCAGAGAGAGAGGGAGACAGAATCCGAAGCAGGCTCCAGGCTGTCCGCACAGAGCCCGGTGCAGGGCTCGAACCCACAAACCGTAAGATCATGACCTGAGCCGCAGTCACACACTTAACTGACGAAGCCACCCATGCACCCCACCCATGGTTAAGTGTATTATAAAACCCATCCATACTGAGAGTTTTCAGAATCAGTACGTTCAGCGTGGGGTATATTCACCACTATTTTTGACATTTTTCTTTAGAAAGAGAGGCAAAGCTAAATGAATTTTAGAAGTTTTGTTACATGAAGTGTTGAAATATCAGGTGTTTGAAAGCGAACTGCTGTTTGCCTGATTGGTTCTCGTTCTCTCTCTCTCTCTCTCTCTCTCGTTCTCTCTCTCTCTCTCTCTCTCTCTCTCTCTCTCACACACACACACACACACACACACACACACACACACACACACACAGGCTACAATGGACATCAAAGGATTTCTCCTGTAATATTGTATCCCTGGACTCGTCAAGTGAATTCTTTGTGCGTGTTCACTATGGAAACCATTCATTAGAAGTACATTCTTTTTTCCTTGTTTTAATTGGAACCCCACCACATTATTTCCCCACCCCCGGGAAAACCTCCTTTTTGGAGATCATGGTGTCACAGTGTTTGGTCTTTTTGCTTTCGTTTTTAGTTTGTGACACTTGTCTCCCTTCCTATGCACAAGTACAGTATGAAGCCTTCATTGAATCTGTGCCGTTCATCTCATTTCAAATGTTTACGGGAGAAGCACTTCATTGAAAGCAGTGCTGTAAATATTCTGCCATAGGAAGGAATATTTCCGTCTACGTGCTTTCTCACTCTTGAATTCGTCTTCACACCATACAGGCTGTGACTTTGACGGTGGGTGTCCCGTTTGTATCCGCTACTCTTTATTTCGCGGAGTCGTATCAATGCTATGAATGCAAGGGTGTGCTATGTAACCAGAAGGCTGTTAGAAGTTCTGAAACCTTGTGTTTTCTGATCCTCGTGTTCGACCGACAGTGGTGCCGAAGTACGAAAGGCTAGTGTGAGTGAGAAAAGGAGAGAGTGCGTGCAGAGACTCCGTGGCGGTGGCACACGATGGATAGATTTTTTTAACCTGGTGAGATGCATCTCTCAGTCCCTTGAGCTCGGTGCAAGAGCGTGCCGAGAGCAACGATAGCAAATGACATGCGAATGTTTTCTGCATCCAAAGGACATCCACACCCGTTGGAAGACGTTGGAAGACGTAAAGAGAGTTTTGTTCTCAGAGAACCCCGTTAGTTGGATGTGTGAGGTACTTGTATTTCCCCTGCCCTTCCGTCAGCTGCTGTGAACACCGTATGGTGTGTGTTCTGTTCTGTTCCCGATCTGTTAAGTGTGGTCCCGTGAACACGGACTGAGCTTGTGGTGTGCTTCACGGGAATACTCGGAAGCAGAGCTCACCAGTGAGCTCGGGGTGTCACCACGAAGGCCGGAAGTTCTAATGTCTGCCAGGTAGCCATAAGAATGTGGTCTAATGCAGTTCTGTGTCCCGTGCTTGGATGGTCTTTATAAGAGTTGTCAGTGTTGGGAATTCTTAAATAGAATGGATGAAGGAGGAAGAGGAGGAGGAGGAGAAGGAGGAGTTGTTGTCGTTGTTGTTGTTGTTGTTACGAGGTATAATGACGAAAGACACGGCAGAAAATTTTTACAGGGTTTACTTTCTGTCTTCAGTATGTGCAAAGCTGTATGACTTTAATCTTTGGGGATCCAGGGAGGTTTTCTTCCATTTTCTCATCTGTATGTTTGGAAGGCTCCTTTTTAATTCTCAACTGACTGACTGACTGACTGACTGATGGATTGGTTTTGTTTTTATGTCCTCTTCTCACCCAACATAAGGCCCAAACTCACAGCCTGGCAATGAAGAGTCACCCGCTCCCCTGACCTAGCTGAGCGAGCCAGCCAGCCAAGTCACCCCTTTGATCCATTTTTGTTGTTGTTGTTGTTGTTGTTTATTTAAATGAAGCGGACATGCAACGTGTGCTCAGGACAGAAACAGAGCACACGCTTTGGGGTTTGGCAGGGTCATTTGGAGCTTGGTAAATGTTAAAGCCTAGCTTCCCTGGGAGCCCAGGAGCAGGGTCCACAGCCGTTAAAAGTTGACAATTTCCTTTATCGATAGCCATCGAACAGATGATTTATTGAAAACACGAATCTATGGCAAAGATCGTTCTATGGTCTGTGATCAGGATATAGGAAGAACCGGATGGCTACAGCTCCCACCTCACAGACTTCATGTTTCAGTTGGACGTAGAGGCAGGGAGGGAGGTGAGGCAGGACGGCAGGGAGACAGGGAGGCAAGCAGACTGGCAGGCAGGCAGGCCGGCCGGCCGGCGGGCCGGCAAGCAGGGAGGGAGGCAGGCCGGCAGGCAGGGAGGGAGGCCGGCAGGCAGGCAGGCAGGCAGGCAGGCAGGCAGGCAGGCAGGGAGGGAGGGAGGGAGGGAGGGAGGGAGGGAGGGAGGCAGGCCGGCAGGCAGGCAGGCAGGCAGGCCGGCAGGCAGGCAGGCAGGCAGGCAGGCCGGCCGGCAAGCAGGGAGGGAGGCAGGCCGGCAGGCAGGCAGGCAGGCCGGCAGGGAGGCCGGCAAGCAGGGAGGGAGGCCGGCAGGCAGGCAGGCAGGCAGGGAGGGAGGGAGGGAGGGAGGGAGGGAGGCAGGCCGGCAGGCAGGCAGGCAGGCCGGCAGGCAGGCAGGCCGGCAAGCAGGGAGGGAGGCAGGCTGGCAGGCAAGGAGGCAGGGAGGCAGGCAGGCCGGCAAGGAGGCAGGGAGGCAGGCAGACAGGGCGGCCGGCAGGGAGGCAGGCAGGCAGGGCGGCCGGCAGGGAGGCAGGCAGGCAGGCCGGCAGAGAGGGAGGGAGGCAGGCCGGCAGGGAGGGAGGCAGGCAGGCCGGCAGAGAGGGAGGCAGGCAGGCCGGCAGAGAGGGAGGGAGGCAGGCCGGCCGGCAGGGAGGCAGGCCGGCCGGGAGGGAGGCAGGCAAGCCGGGAGGCAGGCAGAGAGGCAGGCAGGCAGGCCGGGAGGGAGGCAGGCCGGGAGGCAGGCAGACCGGCCGGCCGGGAGGGAGGCAGGCAGGCCGGAGGCAGGGAGGGAGGGAGGGAGGCAGGCAGGCAGGCAGGCAGGCAGGCAGGCAGGGAGGCAGGCAGGCAGGCCGGCAGGGAAGGAGGGAGGCAGGCAGGCAGGCAGGCAGGCCGGGAGGGAGGCAGGCCGGCCGGGAGGGAGGCAGGCCGGCCGGGAGGGAGGCAGGCCGGCCGGGAGGCAGGGAGGGAGGGAGGGAGGCAGGCAGGCAGGCAGGCAGGCAGGCAGGCAGGCAGGCCGGCAGGGAGGGAGGGAGGCAGGCAGGCAGGCAGGCCGGGAGGGAGGCAGGCCGGCCGGGAGGGAGGCAGGCCGGCCGGGAGGGAGGCAGGGAGGGAGGGAGGGAGGGAGGGAGGGAGGGAGGCAGGCAGGCAGGCAGGCAGGCAGGCAGGCAGGCAGGCCGGCAGGGAGGGAGGGAGGCAGGCAGGCAGGCAGGCAGGCCGGCCGGGAGGCAGGCAGAGAGGCAGGCCGGCAGGGAGGCAAAGAAAGAAAACGTGGCATCAGGGTACCTGGTGGGCTCAGGTGGTGGATCGTGCCACTGTATCTCGTGGGTTGCGAGTTCGAGTCCCACGCTGGGTGTAGCGCGCGCTTACAGTAAAATCTTTGAAAACCCATCCACAAATACAGGAATAAACAAAACATGGTATCAAAGGGGAGTAAGTGATTGATCGATGGGGGGTGGGGATCAAACGGGAATATGTGTCTAACCCGCAACCTATTCTTTATCGACGCTGCTTTCACTATTTTGCCCCGATGACTTTTTCCACAAGCGGCGGTCCCACCTGAGCGGGCTCCCTTCATCTTAAGATGTTCTGCAGCGAGAGGAAAGGCGTGAGAGGCAAAAGTTAGGCGGATCCATACAAATAAAGACAATCATCGTTTCTGAGACCAGTAGCCAAAGCTCTGCCTCCGTTTAGGATCCAATGTCGTACTTATCTCTTTAAAAACAGAAATACATACATAAAAACCAGGCAGGGTCGTTGGCTCGGATAAGGGAGGAAGCTGAAATGCAATCATGGAGAACAACATAGGGGGTAAGAAGTTGCAAGCCAGAGCGATTTCACCACCCGTAGCCTTTGAAATGATGATTTGGTGTCTTCGGATACAAGAGAGCTCACCCTACGTAGAAGGTTTCCCACCGCTTGTCATGAAGTATCGGAACACCACAAGCGGATTCCCGTGCTACCAAAACCTCTCTGCCAACATAATCTGTAACAGCTGCATTCTCTTGTATCGTGTGAGTGTAGCGTCATTCATTGCACCACTCTGCCGTTGTTTGACCTTCCAGCGGATTGTAATTTTCGTTTCTTTCGGCGTGCGTGTGGGTATGCGTATCGGGCTATCGAAAACGATCTAGCCACGTTCGGTCCTCTTTTTCTCATTTCTCATAGATGAGTGATGGCGTCAAAGGATACACCTCAGGAAACCCCAGATGGAAGAGAGGCAAAGGGAAGGGGGGGGGGCAGAGTGCTTCTGTGTCCCGTGCCGCCCCCCCCCCCCCCCGCACTCTCCCAACACACCAGTCTCCCCTCCTCCCCCCCCCCCCCCCCCCCCCCGTTCCAGGTGTTGGAACAACCCGGAAGTGCCTGAATTAGGAGAGTTCTTTGACGGGGGGGGGGGGGGGGGGGGGGAGGGGGGGAGGTTGGGGAGCACCAATGTTTGGCAACATTGCAGGGCTACCAAGAGTCAGTGTCTAAGGTACTTGGGGGGGGGGGTGAGGAAGAGGGGGGCGTGGGGTTTCTTTCTCTTTGAGGTGATGGAAATAGTTTGGAATGAACAGTGATGGTCCCATAGCTTTGTGAGTAGTAGCCTAAGATAGCCCGCTGAAGTGTACACACACCTATACATTTGTTTACTTATTACGTATGCATTCATTCCAGTTGAGTGAGTGGGAGAGAGAGGGGGTAGGGAGGGAGAGAATGGATCACCAGGCAGGCTCCAAGGTGTCAGCACAGAGCCAGATGTGGGGGCTGAAATTCAAGAACCCCGAGATCATGACCTGAGGCGAGACTGGGACACCTTACCGAGTGAGGCACCCAGGTGCCCCTGAACTGTTCGCTTTTACAAGGATGGGAATTTTGGCATGCGAGTTGTGTTTCCAGTGTTAATAGGTGAGGAAACACCTAGAATAGTAAATGCGGGCGGGCGGGCAGGCAGGCAGTCGATGTTTTCTTTTTCTTTCCCTTCTGGGCTTCAGAGGGGGATGGCGAGTGTGAGGGAGGGAGTCCATGACACTGGGCGTAGGTGTTCTTGTGAGCTGAGCGGCTTGGGAAGTTCCCCGAACTACATGACCCCACAGGAGAACAGGAATTCCTTCTCGACGGCAAGAGAGTGGGCGACTAGCACCGCCTGAGTCTGGCAGAGCCTCAAATCTAAGTCGGGGTGGGGGAGCACTTCTGCTGTCCTACCGGTCCTGACCCTCCCTGTCTGTCTGGGGGCCCCTGAGCCGCAGGGGTGGTGTTTTGAGTTGTCCCTCTGTGGTCGTCTTTTACACCAAATACTTCTGTTGAAGGTGCTTGGAGAATAACACAGGTTGGTATTTCCAAAATGACCTTGAGATCCTATTCTCTGCCCCTCCGCCCCTCCCGTGCGCGCGTGAAGACACCCACCCACACACCCACCCCCCCCCCGCCCCCGCCCCCGCGCACACACCCCACCCCTTCCCATTCCTTCTAACTACAACTGTTCCTATTTCCATCCATGTACTCCCAGACAGCTTCCTCAAGCCCCACCGCCCACCCCGTCGACCTCTTTGGGTAGTATAAAAGCGACCAACAGGCAGGGGGCGTCCGGGCACCACGGTGGTGGAGTGAGGGAGTC
>NC_138358.1:12527200-12529700 GCF_046562875.1 Panthera onca | reverse complement strand
TGGGCTCTTCCCTGTTCACTCGCCGTTACTGAGGGAATCCTCGTTAGTTTCTTTTCCTCCGCTGACTAATATGCTTAAATTCAGCGGGTCGCCACGTCTGATCTGAGGTCGCGTCTCGGAGGGGCGCGCGCGCGCGCACCAGGAGGAGCCCCGCGAGGCCAGGGCGGAGGGGCGACGAGAGGACCGGAACGCCGGCCCCCGGGAAGAGGCCGCGGTCCGCACCCGCCCGGTTCTCCGGCCGACACCCAACGACGCAAAACACCCCAACGACGCCCGAGCCGCCCGCACCCCTACCGACGACCCCCCCCCCCCCAACGCACCAACAACCCCCTCCCCTCCAAACCCTCCGCGAGGGAGGGAGGGAGGGAGAGAGAGAGAGAGCGAGAGCGCGGGAGGGGAGAGAGCCGGGAGGGGATGGGGGGACGGGGAAGGTAGGGTGCGCGCACGCGGGACGGACACGGCCGAACGGCGGGCGGGCAGGCGGGAGCACGGGCCGGCGGCACAGGCGGGAGCCCTGCCGGGGTTGGAAGGCGGAGGGGTGGGGCGAGGAACGGGGGGTCGGGCAGGGCCCGAGGCGCGGGACGCGCCGCCTCGCGACGACCCCGGAGGGGGAACCGCGGCGAGCGGCGCGGGGCGGGGGAGCGGGGGGGGGGGGAAAGCGGGCGCGGGCGTGGGGGGGGTCCGAGCGCGGCGGTCGCCCCCGACCGCCGGCCCTTTTCCCCCCACGCGACGCACCCGGCCTCCCCCCACACACGTCCCAACGTGCCCCGCGCTCCCACCGCGGCCCCGGACCGGGCCCGGCGGACGGCGCGGCACGCCTCCAGCCACAGAGACCCCCGCGGAGAACCAACACCCCCCCCAACACCGCGACAACGCGGGCTCGGGGCACGCAGTGCGGCGCGGCCGCAACCCGGGGGGAAGCGCGCAGCGGCGGGCGACGCCGCGGCGTCCCGCGGGCCGCCGCCGGGGCACGCATCCCCGGGGCGCAGCCCCGCGCGCGACTCGGCCTCGGCGCGAGCCGCCCCGACAGGGCAAAGGGGGCCGGGATCGCCGGCGGGGAGCGGGGGCGGGGCCGCGGCTCGGGCCCCCGACCGCACGGCCGCGGACCGGGAGAGGAGGGGGCCACGGCAGGACCGCCGCGGTCGCCGCCCGGGGCAAGGCGGCGAGACCGACGGCGCTCCGGATCCGCGCCTCCACCCCCCACGACGGCCCGCGGGACCGCGCGGCACGGGGCACCGCAAAACCCTCCCGAGACCCGGGCGGCGATCCCAAAGACCGCGTGCGGCACGAGGGATCTCCCCCAGAGGGACCGCGGCGGCGGCCGCGGCCCTCAGGCGCGAGCTCTCCTCGCCCTTCCCTTTTCTCGCGGGCGGCGACCGGCCGCCTCGGCCTCTCCCCCCCGCCCCACCTCTCCCCCCCCCAACCACCCCACGCCACCGCCCCACGGGCGCCGGCCCCCAGCCCCCGTCCCACGCCCTCCCACGTCCCACACACAGGCCACCGCCGAGCGGACCCGGCGGGGCGAGGCGGGGGCGAGGGGGGTGCTGAGGGAGGCGGCAGGGACCGGACACACGGGGCCGGGGAGGGGGCGGGGGGAGGAGGAGGAGGAGGAGGAAGGAGGGAGGGCCGGCAGCGGCGGCCACCGTCGTCTGCACTTAGGGGGACGGAGGGCCCGGCGGCCAGGACGACCCTCTCCCCGGCCCACAGGTGACCCCGCACACCGAACCGCCGCGCAGGCGGGCGTGGCGGGGCGCACTCGGGCAGGGGCGGGCGCCGGCGGGACAGGCCCTGCGAGGGAACCCCCAGCCGCGCCTTACCCCCGGGAGAGAGACCCACCCGGGGGAGGCGATTGATCGGCAAGCGACGCTCAGACAGGCGTAGCCCCGGGAGGAACCCGGGGCCGCAAGTGCGTTCGAAGTGTCGATGATCAATGTGTCCTGCAATTCACATTAATTCTCGCAGCTAGCTGCGTTCTTCATCGACGCACGAGCCGAGTGATCCACCGCTAAGAGTCGTACGAGTTTTTGTGATCACCGGGAGGGCCAACCCCGAAAAGGGGCGACCCCCCCAACCTGGCACAGCACATCCCCGAAGGGTGCCTCCGGCCGGCCAGCAAGAGACAACAAAGACCAGACTCCGAGAGGTCGGAAGGGTTGGAACAGGGCAAGTCCAGCAGCCCGCCCCGCCACGCGGACGACGCGCGGGGCGAGCTCAGAACAACCCCACAGGCGCCCAGGGGGTTCCCGCCTGTCCCCTTCCCCCCAACACACACCCAAGGGACACGGGGCGCACGCACACGCACACGCTCACGCACCACCCGGCAGCCGCCGGGCAAGCCCCTCCCGGCAACCGGGGAGGGCCGTGGCGTGGGCGCAAGCGCGGCGGCGCCCCGGCCTGGGGCGGCGGGGGGGGCGGGCAGCGGAGTCTGGAGGAGACACGGGAAGACCAGCCTCCACGGCTCCCCACGGGCCCGACCGCCCCGACCCGAGGCGGACGGGCG
>NC_138358.1:12499700-12522200 GCF_046562875.1 Panthera onca | reverse complement strand
GCTCGCACACCACACGCCCGAGGCACACGGGCCCCGGCACCGGACACCGGCCAGGCCTGGCGGGACCCTCCCCCGACTCAGAGGGGGGAGGCGCAGGCCGCGGTAGGCGAAGAGCGGCGCTCGGCCCCACCGCGGGGCCGACAGACCTCCTCTCGCGCGGGAGAGAAGGCTCCGCCTAACACGCACAAGGGCATGCAGTCACCCTGACACAGGTGGCCACTACGCGCACAGGAGGGGGCAGCGACTGGGGGGTTCCGGTACCCCAAGGCACCCTCTCGGATCGCTAGAGAAGGCTTTCTCACCAAGGGCGCACCGCCCCCCACCCAATTCGTCCCCCCCATCGGGACCCGCCAGATAAAAGGCGTTTCTTCCCGGGGCCACCAGGGCCCGGGGCGGGGGAGAAAGGTCCACGGCAACGGAGTGACACAGGGCATTCCTGAGCATTCGCGGTCAGGGCCCACAACGAGGGCCACCTGCCTTCCCCACGCGCGGTTGCTCGTGTCGCCGCCCGGAAGGAGCGCCGCGCCTCCGGGTGAGGCCCGAGAAAAACCGAGGCAAAACACCGGCAGCAACGCGCTGGGCAAGAAACCGACAGTCCTCGCTCAGAGGGAGTTTTGGCCAAGCGCCACGGCGCCGGCTCGGCCCGCCACGATCGCTCAACTCGCCCCACCAAGTCAGCCCCCCGCACCCCTCCGGGCAACAGCGGCCCGTTGCGGGGCGGGGACGACAAGGCGCCCGCTCCCCGCAGCGGGGGGAACGGGTGTGCCTCCCTTCACCGATTCTGCCACCCGCCCACCTCGGGCAACTCCGCCAACGGCGGCGACCCAAAGGGGGGTCCGCTGGGAACAGGGAACGGCGCCACCACTCGGCTTCAGGCACCTGAGACGACCTGGAGCGCTCCAGGGGCACCACGGAGGGCCAGGCGCCACGCGCTCAGCACGCCCAGGCGGCGAGCAGCGTGGCGTCGGGTGCAGCCCCCCCACCACAGGGAGGCCGCCCACCACAACACAGCCAAGAGAGGCCAGCGAGAGTGTCCGCTGCGTCAGCCGACCCCGGCCCCGCAGCGACGGGAGGCCGGGATCGGGCCGGAGTCCGCACCCCTCTGCAACCCCCCGCGCCGCCCACAGGCGGGAAGGAGGAGCATGGGGCCCGCAGGCAGAACGAGAAGAGCGGTCCCACTCACCAGGAGTGTCCGTCCCTCGTCTGACACGGCTTAGGCCCGGCCCGGGAGAACGCGACATCACCACATCGATCGGTTACCGCCACACGAGGCAGTCCTGGGGTGAGGAGGGGGCTGGGGAAACGCCCGGCGAGGACAGCGACCAGAGGAGGACCTGCTTCAGCCTCGCCAGCACCCCTCCCCCACCTCTCCCAGGGAACAGGCAGCCGGACAACCCACAAGGGGAAAAGGGAACGCCTGACACGCGGCACGGAGCCTTGCGAGGGTGGGTTTGTCACGGCCACGGCCGGGTGCCCGCAGCGGGGAGCGCACGGGGTAGAAGACCCACGCCGCCTCCCCACGCCGCCCTCGGGTGCCAGAGACCGGAGGTGGCGCCACAGCCTGAACCACACCTGGATGCACGAGAGCCGGCGCGCAGGCCCAGGCAGACGGCTCGAGCAAGCAGGCGGGCAAAGGGCGGAGTCGGGCTCGGCTCGGCGTCACCGCCAAGCCCGGAGCCACGCCAGCCAGCGGCGACGAGGCCCAAGTCTCTCTTACAGGATGACAACCGCCACACCAGAACGTGTCAGCACCTACCTGGCAGCAAAAAGTACCTCTTTCAGGAGACAAAAATAACCGCGTTGGCAGGCGGGGCCGAGCCACAGGTCACTGGGACCTTCTGGGACCCTGGCCCGGCCACGGGCCCCAAGCATCTTCCCATCACCGCCAAGCAACCCCACCCCCCCCGGAAGTCCCCGGGGGCCATCTGGTCGACCCCGGGACCGACCGACCGACCGACCGACCGACCGGGGAATCGCGGGATGGGGGGGGGGGGATGGCCGGGTAGGCCCTGCCCCGTTACACGTTCGCCCGTCCACGGGTCGTCTCCGGGTCGGGACTTAGAAAAATAAAACACTCCGCGCTGTCGCCTGCGGAAGCCTCCCCGGACCTCGCAAGACCGGCCCCATGCCAGTCCCCGACCCCCGGCTGGGACTGTTTTGGGGGGGGGGGGTCTGAATTGCGCGGAGGCGCCCCCGACGACCGGACCTCAACGGGGATCGCGGGCGCGCCGGCGTTGGCGCCCTATACGTGCTTCCCCTCGCGGCCCGGTCCCCAACTCCGCAGCGGGCCTCGGAAAATCTGGGGAGAAAATCGGGTCCAACGACCGGGAGCACCACGCGTGCCCACGCCCGGGCCCATCGCGCCCTCCGCGGGCTTCCCCTCAAGGCTCAGGACGGTCCTCACCGGCCCGGCCCGGCCCGGCCCAGCCCGGCCCGACCGCGAAGCGGGAGGGAAGACAAAAGACGCCTGGCAGGGAAGGACCGACGAGCGACCCACGGGGCCACAGTCTCCGGGTGGCGGCCCCGGACGGTCCCCGCGGTCGGGGGGGGGGGGGGGTGGGAGGGGAGGAAAGCACCGGCGGGTGCTGGTCGACCCGTCCGGGCAGCCCCCCACCCTGGCTCGCTCCCAGGGAGCGCCGCCGCTACTCCCCCATATACCCGGAGGTTCAATCTCCGGCAAGTGCACCAGCCGCCGGCGTCCCGACGACAGCGGGACGATCACGCCAACGTCGCCGGCCTTCTGGAACTCCGCCCCGGGCACCGCGGCCGAATCGCATCCCTTGCCGACGTCGCCGACGCTCCGGAGGGGAGACGCTATATAAAAGCGGCCGCCAGGTGGCGCCCGACAACCGACCGAAACGTCAGCGGGGACAGCTCGCGATCTCGGGGCCGAGAGGGCGCACAGCCGGCGGCCCGGCCGCCCGATCTCGTCCCGGCCCACTCCGGATGCCGCCTCTCGGTCCCAGGCCGGCGGAGGGCGTCCGCCTCGGGAGCTCCCGGCCGGCCGGCACGGCGCGACCCCGGCAGCCCAAGGGACACTCGAAAAATGCATCGGGGCGGCTGCCGCTGAAAAGGCGGGGGGGGGGGGGGGGGGGCAGACCGGCCACTCGACTCCCCGGCCGGCCGAGGCGGACGTGCGCGGAAAATTCCCCGCACACACCGGGCGGGCCGGGCACGGGCGGCCCAGAGCGGCCCAGGCGGCGCCCGCGCTCCCGGGAGGACTTAGACACATTTCGGCGGGCAGGAAGGGAGGGAGGGAGGGAGAGACGGACGGTAAAACCGAAACCACGCGAGAGAGTACTCCCAGAACAACAACGGACGGACGAGCCGTTTTTATTCTATTGGGTCAAGCGGGGGAGCGTCTCTCTCGGAAACATAACAAACCAAGCTGCGGGGGGGGGGGGGGGACAGAAAGAGGGTGATGGATAAACGAACGACCACGGATAAAGCTTAAGCAAAGTCCTTCGCCGCACGGGGCCACGACGAAGTCCAAAGACCACAAACAGGTACGGGGAACATGGGTGCAAGTGCACCGCGTGGCAAGCGACAAGAATATGGCTTTCACCATTACTGTCCTCAATAAACACCACTACGGGCGGCGGTAGCGCCGGGGGGGGGGGGGGGGGGGGGGGGATGGAGAACGGAAGGAGTTAATAGCCACTCACTAAAAAATGTCCCGGTTCCCAGAGGACCCTACAGTCCAAAGGGGGGGGGTGGGCCCCCGCAGGGAAAAGGAAGGTGTCACCGAGACACACCCTATGCCTCCACCCTCTTAGGGTTTGCAGGTGACCCTGAGGGTGACACTGACATGAGACAGGTTAACCGTACAAGGAGCCAACAAATTGATTTCCTACAAGTTTCACGTGACAGGTAGAGCCCCTCCTGAGGAAACCAAGACCCTGAGAAGTGGCCAAACCTAAACGCTTGTATATTGGGTTGAACAAGGAGAAGCGACGGTGGACGACTAACTGAACTACGTGGGGAGGCTAAAGGATGATGAGGATTTTAAAACCAACCAACCAACCAAGATCTGTTCTCCTCTAGAATTCTCTCCACTTCTCCCCCTGTCCTTGAGGATAAGAATGTCACTCCCCTGGTGGCATAGGAAAGACGGGGGGGGGGGGGGGGGGGGGGGGGCGGGGGGGGGCACTTCCAGGGAGAAAAGGAGGAGAGTGCTCCATGCATGCTTCTTGCACCTGCTGGGCAGGAGGGTAGGGGTGGGTGGTTTACTTTGCTTGCTTGCTTGCTTGCTTGCTTGCTTGCTGCTGCTTTTTGAAAGCTTCTCTAATGTTTCCTTTACATCTAAGTCTTCCTTTCCAGTTTGGCTTTGGACAGGAGGAAGGCAGGCCACATGTTTTTCTGACACGGTGGAGAACGAAGGGTAAGATGAGTGCGGGCCCGTGCGTATTCTTTTCCGTCAGTCACGTGCCGTGGTGAGCGGAGCATCAGCTCTTGCCGGATGGGTGTCTCATTCCTTCGTGAACCATCAGGCAAGATGTCGGGCAAACACACACAGGGAGACTAAAGGTAGGAAGAACGTAGAGAAGACGGGCGACACGTGCCCGAGTCTCCAGAGCGACGATTTCATCCAGGGCACGGCAACGTCCAAGGTTTCCGGACACCACGTTGACGGACGCTTTGGTGCGTAGGTCACTTTGAATCTACAGTGCCACCCTCCGGTCCATTAGCACGTTGCCTCCGGCTCACGTGAGCGAGCGGTGGTGTCGTCGCGCAAAGAGACCGTGGGACTCGTCCCGGGATGGAACTGGGCCAGAGAGAGGGAGGGACGCCGCAGCCCATCGTTGAGCTTCAGGTGTCTGTAAGAGACCGAGTCTCTAAAGTACACCGAGGCACAGGGCGACCCGCTCGCTCGTGCCTGGACGTCTCTTTGTTCTTTCGAGGGGTCGATATCTGTGAGTGTGGTTTGTTTACTTTCCGGACAAGGTGAAAGAACTCTGAAACAGGAAATATTGGCACAAGGGGTCTGGTGGGATGGGAGGGTGCGGGTCAGTCCACGTACCGAGGACACGGGAGGATCGGGCGTCTGAACAACCAGGCGGAGAGGGGAGTTTAGCCTCGGTCATCACGGCAACCGGCACCTCGACAGAAACCACAGAAGGTGCCCAGGACGAACTGCGTCGCAGGAGCCAGCGTGGGCATTGCCCCACTACCCTCAGCCCTCAGCCCTCAGCCCAGCAGCAGGCAGCAACTGTCGTCCGGGTCCAGGCCGCGCCCCACTGCCCTCTTCTCAGCCAGAGCGGTGCCCCGGGAGGGCGGCCCCGGAACAGATACCTCCTCCCCTCCACACACATCTCGCCAACCCCTTGACCGCTTTGCCCGGGATACACAACTCCGCTGTACCCAGGCATGATTTTTCCCGTGGACCGGGGGCCTCCTTGGCCACTTAGGGTGCTCGCACCAAGATGAATCGGGCTAGAGACAGGGACACCTGTGCAGCCCGCTATTGAGCTGAAGGGGCCTCTAGGAGAGGGACTCTCTAAAGTAGCTGACGTACAGGGAGACCCGCTCGCTCGTGGCCGGATGTGTCTTTGTTCCTTTATTTCTTTTCGTGTTCTTTATTATCATGTTTGGTACAATTGTAAGCGGGATTGGGTTGTTTGGGGTTTGTTTTTTCTTTTCTTTTCTAATTTGTCTTTCTGCGGTGTCATTATCGGCGTATACAGACGCAACAGATTTCGGTACATAGAGTTTGTATTTTTCCTGTGGACCAGGGGCCTACTTTGCCGCTTAGGATGCATGCGCCCCCACCCCCTGCCCACCCGCAGCCTTCAGTTCCCCAAACCACTGGAGGACTCGTGGGGGTGGGAGTGGGGGTGAGGGTGGGGGAGGGGTGGGGGGCGGGGATGGGAGTGGCAGTGGAAGGGAGGTTCAGGGCGATTCATTCCAATGGGCCTCATTCAACCCCTTCGTTCAAATGCAGAAAGCTTTCTGTTAAAGTCTGAGCCTGGGGCTTCTCTGCATTGAATGGCTTTCTTCAACTCCCCCAACCCTTAGGCTGCAGTTTCTGAACTACTGGGAGGAAAGGGAGGAAAGGGAGGAAAGGGAGGAAAGGGAGGGAAGGGGGGGGGGGGAGGGAAGGGGGGGAGGGAAAGAAAGAAGGGGTGGGGGAGAGAAAGGGGGGAGGGGAGAAGATGATGTCTGAAGAACTTGCCTTCTCTGGAGCAAAGAGTGTCCCCTCCTTTTCCTAACCCAGGAAACCTCAATAAACCATTTGAGAATCATGGATGTGGAGGATGATATCTTACTATAATGCCTTCCAGGGGTGGGGGTGCAGGTACGTGGAAGGGTAGGGAGTTGGCGAGCGAGCGAGCGAGCGAGCGAGCGAGCGGCATGGTGTGGCGTGGCGTGGCCTGCCGAGTCAGAGTCAGAGGGTGGCATGAAACACGTGATGGTGGTGTCTTAGGGTTCAGAGGCCAAACACAGGCATGGGGCAATAAGGGATAGAGGGTGGGGGAGGCCTGACAGGGGACAATTGTGACCCCGGGCGATGGTCCCAGCGGGCACACTCCTGTAAAGCAACACTAACACTCTATTGATTAGCCATTGACCTCTCCTCCCTCTCCCACCTGCTTCCAAAGGGAAACTGAGTACAGTTTCATTCCACAGGCACTGGCTGTTTCACATGCAACCTTTGACGTGCCACTAAAAGGAGGAAGAAAGATGGACACACATGAAACAGCCCCACAGATGGCCTAGAGGGCGTGGGCGGGGCTCTCATCAGTCAAATTGGGAGTCTGAGTCAGGATCCTGGGGTTGTTTCAAAACATGGAATGGAAGGGGCTCCTGGCTGGCTCACTCAGAAGAGCATGCGACTCTTGGACTCTTGATCTCTGTCAGGGTTGTGACTTCAAGTCCCACATCGAGTGAAGAGAATGTGAAAAATGAATGAAGGAATGAAGGAATGGATGAACAAACTTAAAAAAAAAAAAAAAGGTTGTGGGGCGCCTGGGTGGCTCGGTCGGATAAGTGTCCGACTTGGGCTCAGGTCATGATCTCACGGTCCGTGAGTTCAAGCCCCATGTCGAGCTCTGTGCTGACAGCTCAGAGCCTGGAGCCTGCTTCAGAATCTGTGTCTCCCTCTCTCTGACCCTCCCCCATTCATGCTCTTTCTCTATCTCAAAAATAAATAAAAGTTGAAAAAAAAAAAAAAGTTTGCAACGTTTATGTCTTTAAAACAAATGGAATCGGTGGGGTGCCTGGGTGGCTCAGTGGGTGAAGCATCCCACGCTTGCTAGATTTTGACTCATGTCATATCTCAGGGTTCGTGAGACCAAGCCCTGCATTGGGTTCTCACACGGACAGTGCAGAGACTGCTTGGGGTTCCCTCCCTACCCCCCCATACCTCCCCCATAAACCAATAAATAAACATCAAAAACATAAATCTTAAAACACTACAACAAATGGAATGGAAAGAGAGAACGCAACGAGGAGGATGTGAATGTTGCACCTAATACCACTGAACTCTACGCTTATATATGGTGAAAAATCTCAATTGTAGGTGATGTCTACTTCTAACCACAACTGAAAGGAAAACGACAAAACACCGGTCCTTGGCTCACAGTAAGGGAATTCCTGGATTTGGTCCGAGAGGGCCTTCTCATCCGCCGTGTGGAAAACTATGGAATGGTTTCTTCCTCTCCAGGCCGATGACCATTGCCAACGACAGTAGGTGTAGGTGCTGTCCTCCTACCTGTGAAGGAAAGGCAGGAAGAAGTGTAGCATTTAAAAGCATCTTTTAAACGCTGTCCACCTTTCCCAGTTTGTCCCCTCACTATGTCTTGCTTACCTTTTATAGCATTTACCCTATGTCGATGCAAAATGAATGAGCCTTTTTAAAAACAATTTTAAAGAGGAAGGAAAAGAGTTTCATTGGAGCCCAAGTTAGGAGGGCTGACGGGGATACGCAATCTTCACAAAGCAGTCAGTCATCTGGGGAAGGCCTCACATTGGGCATACATACAGCTTACCAAAAAAAAAAAAAAAAAAGGAAAAACAGGGCACGGGGGCGGGGGGGGGGGGGGGGGGGGTTGGCCGCAGATGTTAGGAATCATCATGAGGAGAAAGAACACATTCCAGAAAGTTACAGACTTTATCTTCTGTTTTTAGTATGTGCAAGGCTGTATGACTTCAATCTTATGGCGACCAGGAAGGTTTTTGTATTGTTTTCTTTTGTTTCCCTTATCTTTATAAGCCGCCTTTGGAAGCCCCCTTTTTTAGTTAGTTACGTTTAAGAAAAAAAAATTTTTTTTTTTTTTTTTAACAAACCAGACATACAATCTGTGCTCAGGACAGAAAAAGAGCTCATGCTTTGAGGTTTTCTGGAGTCCCTTTGACCTCGGTAAATATTAAATGTATAGCTTCCCTGGGAGAGCACCAACATAAAAAGTTTAGAATTTCCTTTATCATTTCCCCGTCTTGATCGATAATCTTTCCTCAGAAATCACGGACGATCAACCTGATGTTTTTATGTCCCTCAGTGCCAGGTGACTGTCTTGTCTGCCCTGGGTGTGTCCCTCCTTGCTAGGTATGAGAGAGAGAGAGAGAGAGAGAGAGAGAGAGAGAGAGAGAGAGAGAGAGTGTGTGTGTGTGTGTGTGTGTGTGTGTGTCTGTAAACACACATATATGTCTTTGAACCACCTAGGGTTCCTCGTTGGGGTGAACTTATTGTAACATAAATGGTGGGAAACTCAAAAGTGACGTATGTTCTCTGTAAGTTCCATTGACCAGCAGACATAGTTCATGTGCTTGGCTCAGATGGTCTGCCTTTGTATTTGGCAAAGCATTTTTAACAGAGAGACAGGGACAGCAACACACTTTCAACAAGGACAATTTGAAGGAGCCAGTGCAACATTGGAATACACTTCAATTGACAAAAGAATGAAATCCCAAGAATCCTTTACATACCTGTTGATAAAAGGGAAGGCACATCTGTGATTATTGATGAGGAAAGATGGAGCACCCACATTGAGGAAACATACCTGTCATGCATATTCCCAGGTTTGCTTAGGGGCGGAGACTTAACATGAGAAGGAGGCAAAATTTAGTCCCTGATGTCAGGAGGTTACCTTAGGACACGGAGAAGGGGCTGTGGGTATGCCCCGAGAGCTGGTATAACCTGGATGGGGACTTAGGCTCTTTCTCTCAGGGCTGTGCTGGCTTATAGGCTGCAAGCATATCGGTGGACCTTGAGTCCAGGCTTCTTCAGAGACAGCTAGAGTTTGTTTGTGGGACCTGAAAAGACACAATAGCTGATTAGGGGCAAATAGTTCCCTGAAGAACAAGATTTAGGTTCTCTGCGAGAGAGAGCGAGCGTCAGCCTCCTTAACCCTCCGTGGCACAGTTTCAATTGCCCACTCCCCACTCCCCGCCCCCCACACTCACCCCCAGCCTCTGGAGTTTGGATCATTTCCCAATGGTAAGGAACAGGGACGATGATGGGTGATGGCTCGGGCTAGGGCTATCCGTTTATCTCCCCCGGTGAGAACAGTTTCTGTAAATCTCACCTGTCACAGGCCTAGGTGCAGGGCTACACAGAAGTTGTGAAGGGAATCGAAGGAACATGGAGTCAGAGGTGTTAAGTTTTCTTCCCCTTTATAAGTTTCCATTGTCGATCCCTCATTCCACTTCTATGGAACAGGGATGGAGGTCCACCTTCTGAAACTATTTCAAGCCGAATTAGGGTGTGGCAGGGGCTTTGGAAGGGAAGGATTTGACAGGGTGCAGGTCACAACTTTTGCTCCCTTGTGCTAATTGGGGGTGGGGGGGGGGTGGGGGGAATCAGAGATAGTTCCTATCTGAGATCTTGGGTATTTTTCTGCATAGTTTGGTACTGCATCATATCCTGAGATTTCTCCCCAAGTGTATTCTAAGGAATAGTAACAGTATAGTCAAACCCAATGTTATAACCACCTTGTGGGGGGAGGGCGCGGGGGGGAAGGTTGTGGTGGTCAAGGGCCTCTTACTGTACCCAAGTGAATTGCTGTCTGATTTTATTTTTATGTTTTTTTTTTAAATCTTATTAGGTAACCTTTACACCCAACGTTGGGCTCGAACTTACAACCCCAAGATCGAGAGCTACACGCTCTACCGACTGAGCCATCCAGGTGCCCCTGTTTATGTGGGCTTTTGTTGCTGGGGCACCTGGGTGGCTCCGTGGGTTAAGCATTGGACTCTGGCTCCGGTCAGGATCTCGCCGTTCGTGATTTCGAGCCCCGCATCCGACTCTGTGCAGACAGCTCAGAGCCTGGAGCCAGCTACAGATTATGGGTCTCCCTCCCCCCCACCCCCTCTCAAAAATAAATATTAAGAAACTTATAAAAATACAAATAAAATATGGGTTCTTATTTCTAAAGAGGAGCTAATACAGTTGCAGCAAGTGTTTGTGAACTAGCTTTGACTCTGCCTCCTCGTTCAGCAAGCAATCAGGTAACTAATAAGAGGTACTTCTACAGAAAGAAAAGAACACCACGGGTTAATGGGTAGAACAACTTATAAACCCAGTGTCTAAGTCCCAAGTGCGGTCAGTGAGAAGGTGTCTAGATGCCAGGCTCGAAGCATCCTCAGCTGGAGTGGGAGCAGGCAGGGGGCAATCTGACCGATTTTTCTGGCATGTAGTTCAAATGTCTCATTTTGGGGGATTCTGAGTGGCTCAGTGGGTTCAGGTTCAGTATTCAAGTCTGGATCTCCACTCAGGTCTCAATCCCAGGGTCGTGAGCTCAAGGCCCCAGTTGGGCTCCACACTGGGCGTGGTGAAGCCTACTTTAAAAACAACAAAAACACAACAGCAGCAAATGTCTCGTTCTGAATGGCCCATAGAGCAACAGGCACACAGATTGTCTACAACTGTGGCAATTTCTCTGAAGTTTATCTCCAGTTGTCCAGCTTTCCTTTGCAGGGCTTCAGGGAAAAGGGCCATTTGAGTTCTTCAGGATGGTAAGATAAGAGGATGGGAGAGGATTGGAAGCCTGAGTTTGAAGAGTCATAGTCAGATATTCGAGGAAACCAGGATTCAGGATCCAGCCCAGTTTTAAAGGCAAACAACAAACAGTCAAAGAAAATTAATTAACCAGAACTAGAAGTTAACATCCACAAAAGAGCTATTGAAATACAATCTTTTTCTATCGAGACCCCTCCATTCCTGTCAAAGATAGCCCAATGAAAACTAATTTGTTTGTAAAATAAGTCCAGTGTTAACAGACATGGCTTCAGTATTGACATAAGCACAGCAAGAATAGCGATTGACCATATAGTATTTTGTGTATTTTCTCTCTTCTTTTCCGCCTGCCTGCCTTCTTTTTATTTATTTTTTTTTTATGGAGTTCTTTTTTTCCTCTTAAGTTAATTCCTTTATTTTGAGAGCTGGGAGGAAAGGGAGAGGGGGAGAGGGGGAGAGGGGGAGAGGGGGAGAGGGGGAGAGGGGGAGAGGGGGAGAGGGGGAGAGGGGGAGAGGGGGAGAGGGGGAGAGGGGGAGAGGGGGAGAGGGGGAGCTCTGCACTGTCAGTGCAGAACCCAGCTCAGGGCTCAAATCCATGAACCATGACCGTAGGTGAAATCAGACGCTTAACCGACTGAGCCACCCAGGCCCCCCACACACCAGAATTCTTTACACTGTCAAATGTACGAATGTATCTCATCATTTTCAGAAACACGTTGTGGTGTTTGGTTTTGTTTCTTTTTTCTTTTACTGTACAATTTTTAGCAAGTCATGAAACGGGCGCCTGGGTGGCTTTGTCAGTTAAGCATCCAACTTCGGCTCAGGTCATGATCCCACGGTTCGGTTCGTGAGTTTGAGCCATGCATTGGGCTGTCTGTGCTGTCAGCACAGAGCCCGCTTCGGATCCTCTGCCCCTCCCACCGACTCCTTCTGTGTGTGTGTGTGTGTGTGTGTGTGTGTGTGTGTGTGTGTGTGTGTCTGTCTCTCTCTCTCTCTCTCTCTCTCTCTCTCCTAAAAATAAAGAAATAGGCTGGAAAACAAATCTTCAAGGAAAAAAAAAAACAACAAACGATGAAACATGTTTACTAACAGACCCAAGTATCTTTACTGTTTTTCTGAATAAAGCCAAAGACCAAACACACACACACACACACACACACACACACACACACACACACACAGCAAAACAAAAAACAAAAAAACAAACAAAGAAAAGAAAACGCCGTAGGTTTAGTAATTCACAATTTAGTATTTTATCTTCTGTGGAAAAGACTCAGATGTCTGAAGAACTGAACCTAATTTACCACTTAGCAAAGCTTTGAAGTTACAGGTCATGAAAGATTTGGGAAGCCATTTTAAAAGTTTACAAATAGGGACTCCTGGGCGGCTCAGTCGGTTAAGCGTCCGACTTCGGCTCAGGTCACAATCTCACAGCTCCGTGAGTTCGAGCTCCGCGTGGGGCTCTGTGCTGACCTCTCAGAGCCTGGAGCCTGCTTCGGATTCTGTGTCTCCCTCTGTCTCTGCCCCTCCCTCGCTGACATTCATTCTCATTCTCTCATTCTCTCTCTCTCTCTCTCTCAAAAATAAATGGTATAAGGAAAAAATTTAAAGGTTTACGAGTAAACATTTTTGTGTATTTAACCTATCTCCTGTCAACATTCACCCACGAACACTGTATGCGAGAGACAAAATCGACCATCGTTTGAAGTACTTTTTGCTGACAAACTGCAACGGGTACCAGTGAAGTCATAAACTGAAGTCACATGAAAGCTGATTAGGCCCCTGCCTCGGGCCTGAACCCTAGAGTGCGTGTCTGAGTGGAACAAGGAAGGGCGTAAGTGTTTGTAAAGTTTTTTTGATTTTGTTTTTGATACCTGTTGTAAAACGAGGGAGAAAACGTGTTATGTTGTTTGTAAAGGTCACAGAGATGTATATTTTGAGGACCACAATTACAGGGTCAGTATTGGGACGGAAGCAAGGCCATGACCGGAGCTGCCCACCCCAAAGGCTTGTCATGCAGAGAGCACCAAATTCAAGCCATTTTACAACCACCACCACAAAGAATAAAACCTAACTATCTGCATTGTATTTGATATCGACGGCTCCGAAAATATGTCCATTTTAAGTAAGCAATCACCCTTCCATGGCCCTTAGTACCCAAGACGTCACACCCGTGTCCACTAAAAAGTCAAACGATCTGTTTCCCCACCATCAGGCTCACACGGGAGGCCCCACCACCGGGGATGGCCTAGGAGATCACTGGAGCCACACCAACTGATGCAGAAACAGGGGGAGGGGGAGGCGGCCAGGGAGCCGCCGGCCAGGCCCCAGGCAGATTTAAAGTTTTGGACTCACCTTTTTGTGTTTCTTTCATCTTTTTCTTTTGCGCCTCCAACTCCGCGTCCGCGTCCACCTCCTACTTCTTCTTCCATCTCTGTCTCCTGTCTTTGCCTCCTGCAAAAGTGGCTTTGTCTCTGGTTGCTTTTCAGCCCCCTGTGGAAGAGGTGAAGGAGGAGCAGGCCGTGGGGTGGGCACCCATCTTGGCGCTTGTGCTCGGGGAGGAGGAGGGGCGGGTTTAGGATCACTGGCATCTGTCTGCCTTCCTCCTCTTCCTCATTCTTCTGACTATTGGGAAAGGGTGTGTGGGTGTGGGTGTAGCGGGGAGGGCAGGTGTGTTCAATTTTTCTCTCTCCTCTCTCTGGGCCATCAATTGTGTCCCTTCCCGTGAGGCAACTTTCTTATGGAGTAACATAAAACTCTGAATGTAGAGAATTTCACACACACACACACACACACACACACACACACACCCCACACCCATGCCCCGTTCACGTGAATGTGAAACACATTTGGGTTTGTTCTGATCCTCCTGAGTGTTAGAATGCCCAATGTTCACAAGAGCTTGCCTTGAAACACAGTAACGGAGCTCGGTTACAAATTGGTGTGAGCAATAGCATCCAGAGGTAGAGAAAACATCTCACATGGATAACATCTATGTGGCCATAGATCCACAAACAAGATGCAAACCAACATCAGCCTCTGTTTCACTCCTATTTGTGGAGAGGACGCGAAAGACCCAATGGTCAAATCTCCCCCTTTTATAAAAACAAATCCAATCGCACGAGAGCATTACCGTGGATGGATCCCATCGTGCAGGTGTTTTCCATTTCCAATGAGAACACAGCCAATTTGGTGCAAAGAAGCCAAAAGCTGCGGCAACCCACAAACCAAATGTGGCCCGGGATATCTCCGTGAGCGTCCCTTCCTCCCCAAAAGCCGGGGCTTCGCTGATGGAACCAAAGGGCTTCCTAGTTTCTGGCTGCATCGTCTCACGGCCAGCTTTCTCTAAGGGAGCACACAAGAAAACTCATTCAGACACCTCCAAAGAACCCCATCTGGGCCATCAGGGACTCAGGTGACCTTTCCATGTTCCCATGTAAGTAAGCACTTGCAAGTATAGGCTCCATATGTCCTATACGTGTAGCCTGCCGAAGTTTCCTTTTGGGGATGGGTGGTTGCTTTCTCCACACTTAGAGCAAGGTTATTAAATGGTGGCGGTCACGGTGGTGTTTTTTCCTCTTCCGTAAAGAGTTACAAGGCGGCCATTTCGTGGGAGCGAAGCGGTAGCTGGGCTGCTCCTGGATCCCTCGCCGCTTCGGGTTCCCTGTCAGGCTTCCTAGCAGCGGCCTAGCG
The DNA here is from genome assembly GCF_046562875.1 of Panthera onca. Classification (NCBI taxonomy): domain Eukaryota; kingdom Metazoa; phylum Chordata; class Mammalia; order Carnivora; family Felidae; genus Panthera; species Panthera onca. The sequence continues at coordinate 12,507,553 of NC_138358.1, read as the reverse complement.
GAGAAATAAGAGCAGGTGTCTGAATGTACTCGGGTGACCAAAGATGAGAATGACGAGCCCATCGAAATGCCATCGGAAGACGACGGGACAGTGCTGCTGTCCACAGTGACAGCCCAGTTTGTCGGCAGCACGTGGACTGCACTACCGGAATCCAGCGTCTCAGCGTATGAGAGGTGTCCGGCTGGTCAAAGACATTCTGCACATCCCTGATGCTGGCTGGGGAAATCCGGTAGCGGATAGTCGTCAACTTATCCCAAAGATAGCCACAGAAAAAGGGACGAGACAGGTGCCTGCTTCTTCAGCAGTGAAAGTGAAGAGAGCCATCCAGGGTACGTCAGATTTAAGAGTGTTGGGTCTCCCGTGGAAAACAACCGAACAGGATCTGAAAGAGTATTTTGGGAGCTTTGGAGAGGTTCTTCTGGTTCAGGACAGGAAAGATATTCACACTAGTCCTTCAAAGGGTTTTGGCTGTGTTCCTTTTACGTAATAGGAAACCCAGGTGAAAGTCATGCGATCAAGGAACGATGGTGTGACTGCAAACTTCCTGAATCTCATCCAAGCCCAGATGAGCTTTTGAGAAGCAGGAAGGCGTTTGTCGGGTGCCTTACAGAGGGACGTGACTGCCTATAAGCTGCAGCAGTTCTTTTGCCAGGACTGAGAAGCGGTAGACAGCTTCATTCCCAAACGGTTCCCGGACTTTCCCTTTGTTACATTTGCAGATGATCAGGTAGCCCTCGCCCTCACCCTCGCCCTCTCTGATATTATTATTGAATTTATTTTTCTCAATGTACCCCCAAGGTACTTAGCCTATAGGGCAACAGTGGTTTGAGGAGGAGAGTCCTTCATACCCCTCGCCCTTTCAGCCCCCGCCCTGGCACAACCCCCTCCAGGAGCCCTCTGTTTGTTCCCCTTAGGGAAGAGCCTCTTACGTTTTTGTCCCCCTCCCTGTTTGTATGTTATTTTTCCTTCCCTTCCCTTCTTCCCTTCTTCCCTTCCCTTCCCGGGTTCCCTTCCCAGAGTTCCTCTGTTTGGGAAGTGAAGGTCCTCACACGGGTGAGGTCCTGTGATACATGTGTTTCTCTGAGGGACGAATGTCACTTTGCATGACACCCTCCAGTTCCATCCAGGTACTTGCAAATGGCAAGACTTCATTCCCTCTGGTGGCCGAGCACTGCTCCGTTGTAGATGGATACCACCTCTTCTGTATCCATTCATCCATCGATGGACATTTGGCCCCTTTCCATACTTTGCCTACCGCCGATAGTGCTGCTATGCACACTGGGGTGCGTGTGCCCCTTGGAAACAGCAGACCTGTATCCTTTGGCTAAGTACCTAGTCGTGAAAGTGCTGGGTCGTAGGGTACTTCTATGTGTCATGTGTTGAGGAACCTCCTCAGGTCCCTGGTTCTGGAAAGAACTCCGATAGTGGTTCTAAATCAGGTGCGGCCATCGGTTGGGGACCCCCATCAAATGCAGAGTCAGGCAGCGGTTTTCCTGCAGGCTTTGGCTCAAGCACGGATTCTAAATCTTCCAGCTGGGGAATTTATACAGCGGGGTAGGTATAGACTGGTAGGAATTCAAATTTTTCTAAACACATGGTAAGTGTATTTCTTTTTTTCTTCTCTTCTCTTCTCTCTCTCTCTCTCTCTCTCTCTCTCTCTCTCTCTTTCATTTTCTTTCTTTCTTTCTTTTTTTTTTTTAAACATTTATTTATTTTTGAGATACCGAGAGAGACAGAGCGGGAAGGGGAAGGAGCAGAGAGAGAGGGAGACAGAATCCGAAGCAGGCTCCAGGCTGTCCGCACAGAGCCCGGTGCAGGGCTCGAACCCACAAACCGTAAGATCATGACCTGAGCCGCAGTCACACACTTAACTGACGAAGCCACCCATGCACCCCACCCATGGTTAAGTGTATTATAAAACCCATCCATACTGAGAGTTTTCAGAATCAGTACGTTCAGCGTGGGGTATATTCACCACTATTTTTGACATTTTTCTTTAGAAAGAGAGGCAAAGCTAAATGAATTTTAGAAGTTTTGTTACATGAAGTGTTGAAATATCAGGTGTTTGAAAGCGAACTGCTGTTTGCCTGATTGGTTCTCGTTCTCTCTCTCTCTCTCTCTCTCTCGTTCTCTCTCTCTCTCTCTCTCTCTCTCTCTCTCTCACACACACACACACACACACACACACACACACACACACACACACAGGCTACAATGGACATCAAAGGATTTCTCCTGTAATATTGTATCCCTGGACTCGTCAAGTGAATTCTTTGTGCGTGTTCACTATGGAAACCATTCATTAGAAGTACATTCTTTTTTCCTTGTTTTAATTGGAACCCCACCACATTATTTCCCCACCCCCGGGAAAACCTCCTTTTTGGAGATCATGGTGTCACAGTGTTTGGTCTTTTTGCTTTCGTTTTTAGTTTGTGACACTTGTCTCCCTTCCTATGCACAAGTACAGTATGAAGCCTTCATTGAATCTGTGCCGTTCATCTCATTTCAAATGTTTACGGGAGAAGCACTTCATTGAAAGCAGTGCTGTAAATATTCTGCCATAGGAAGGAATATTTCCGTCTACGTGCTTTCTCACTCTTGAATTCGTCTTCACACCATACAGGCTGTGACTTTGACGGTGGGTGTCCCGTTTGTATCCGCTACTCTTTATTTCGCGGAGTCGTATCAATGCTATGAATGCAAGGGTGTGCTATGTAACCAGAAGGCTGTTAGAAGTTCTGAAACCTTGTGTTTTCTGATCCTCGTGTTCGACCGACAGTGGTGCCGAAGTACGAAAGGCTAGTGTGAGTGAGAAAAGGAGAGAGTGCGTGCAGAGACTCCGTGGCGGTGGCACACGATGGATAGATTTTTTTAACCTGGTGAGATGCATCTCTCAGTCCCTTGAGCTCGGTGCAAGAGCGTGCCGAGAGCAACGATAGCAAATGACATGCGAATGTTTTCTGCATCCAAAGGACATCCACACCCGTTGGAAGACGTTGGAAGACGTAAAGAGAGTTTTGTTCTCAGAGAACCCCGTTAGTTGGATGTGTGAGGTACTTGTATTTCCCCTGCCCTTCCGTCAGCTGCTGTGAACACCGTATGGTGTGTGTTCTGTTCTGTTCCCGATCTGTTAAGTGTGGTCCCGTGAACACGGACTGAGCTTGTGGTGTGCTTCACGGGAATACTCGGAAGCAGAGCTCACCAGTGAGCTCGGGGTGTCACCACGAAGGCCGGAAGTTCTAATGTCTGCCAGGTAGCCATAAGAATGTGGTCTAATGCAGTTCTGTGTCCCGTGCTTGGATGGTCTTTATAAGAGTTGTCAGTGTTGGGAATTCTTAAATAGAATGGATGAAGGAGGAAGAGGAGGAGGAGGAGAAGGAGGAGTTGTTGTCGTTGTTGTTGTTGTTGTTACGAGGTATAATGACGAAAGACACGGCAGAAAATTTTTACAGGGTTTACTTTCTGTCTTCAGTATGTGCAAAGCTGTATGACTTTAATCTTTGGGGATCCAGGGAGGTTTTCTTCCATTTTCTCATCTGTATGTTTGGAAGGCTCCTTTTTAATTCTCAACTGACTGACTGACTGACTGACTGATGGATTGGTTTTGTTTTTATGTCCTCTTCTCACCCAACATAAGGCCCAAACTCACAGCCTGGCAATGAAGAGTCACCCGCTCCCCTGACCTAGCTGAGCGAGCCAGCCAGCCAAGTCACCCCTTTGATCCATTTTTGTTGTTGTTGTTGTTGTTGTTTATTTAAATGAAGCGGACATGCAACGTGTGCTCAGGACAGAAACAGAGCACACGCTTTGGGGTTTGGCAGGGTCATTTGGAGCTTGGTAAATGTTAAAGCCTAGCTTCCCTGGGAGCCCAGGAGCAGGGTCCACAGCCGTTAAAAGTTGACAATTTCCTTTATCGATAGCCATCGAACAGATGATTTATTGAAAACACGAATCTATGGCAAAGATCGTTCTATGGTCTGTGATCAGGATATAGGAAGAACCGGATGGCTACAGCTCCCACCTCACAGACTTCATGTTTCAGTTGGACGTAGAGGCAGGGAGGGAGGTGAGGCAGGACGGCAGGGAGACAGGGAGGCAAGCAGACTGGCAGGCAGGCAGGCCGGCCGGCCGGCGGGCCGGCAAGCAGGGAGGGAGGCAGGCCGGCAGGCAGGGAGGGAGGCCGGCAGGCAGGCAGGCAGGCAGGCAGGCAGGCAGGCAGGCAGGGAGGGAGGGAGGGAGGGAGGGAGGGAGGGAGGGAGGCAGGCCGGCAGGCAGGCAGGCAGGCAGGCCGGCAGGCAGGCAGGCAGGCAGGCAGGCCGGCCGGCAAGCAGGGAGGGAGGCAGGCCGGCAGGCAGGCAGGCAGGCCGGCAGGGAGGCCGGCAAGCAGGGAGGGAGGCCGGCAGGCAGGCAGGCAGGCAGGGAGGGAGGGAGGGAGGGAGGGAGGGAGGCAGGCCGGCAGGCAGGCAGGCAGGCCGGCAGGCAGGCAGGCCGGCAAGCAGGGAGGGAGGCAGGCTGGCAGGCAAGGAGGCAGGGAGGCAGGCAGGCCGGCAAGGAGGCAGGGAGGCAGGCAGACAGGGCGGCCGGCAGGGAGGCAGGCAGGCAGGGCGGCCGGCAGGGAGGCAGGCAGGCAGGCCGGCAGAGAGGGAGGGAGGCAGGCCGGCAGGGAGGGAGGCAGGCAGGCCGGCAGAGAGGGAGGCAGGCAGGCCGGCAGAGAGGGAGGGAGGCAGGCCGGCCGGCAGGGAGGCAGGCCGGCCGGGAGGGAGGCAGGCAAGCCGGGAGGCAGGCAGAGAGGCAGGCAGGCAGGCCGGGAGGGAGGCAGGCCGGGAGGCAGGCAGACCGGCCGGCCGGGAGGGAGGCAGGCAGGCCGGAGGCAGGGAGGGAGGGAGGGAGGCAGGCAGGCAGGCAGGCAGGCAGGCAGGCAGGGAGGCAGGCAGGCAGGCCGGCAGGGAAGGAGGGAGGCAGGCAGGCAGGCAGGCAGGCCGGGAGGGAGGCAGGCCGGCCGGGAGGGAGGCAGGCCGGCCGGGAGGGAGGCAGGCCGGCCGGGAGGCAGGGAGGGAGGGAGGGAGGCAGGCAGGCAGGCAGGCAGGCAGGCAGGCAGGCAGGCCGGCAGGGAGGGAGGGAGGCAGGCAGGCAGGCAGGCCGGGAGGGAGGCAGGCCGGCCGGGAGGGAGGCAGGCCGGCCGGGAGGGAGGCAGGGAGGGAGGGAGGGAGGGAGGGAGGGAGGGAGGCAGGCAGGCAGGCAGGCAGGCAGGCAGGCAGGCAGGCCGGCAGGGAGGGAGGGAGGCAGGCAGGCAGGCAGGCAGGCCGGCCGGGAGGCAGGCAGAGAGGCAGGCCGGCAGGGAGGCAAAGAAAGAAAACGTGGCATCAGGGTACCTGGTGGGCTCAGGTGGTGGATCGTGCCACTGTATCTCGTGGGTTGCGAGTTCGAGTCCCACGCTGGGTGTAGCGCGCGCTTACAGTAAAATCTTTGAAAACCCATCCACAAATACAGGAATAAACAAAACATGGTATCAAAGGGGAGTAAGTGATTGATCGATGGGGGGTGGGGATCAAACGGGAATATGTGTCTAACCCGCAACCTATTCTTTATCGACGCTGCTTTCACTATTTTGCCCCGATGACTTTTTCCACAAGCGGCGGTCCCACCTGAGCGGGCTCCCTTCATCTTAAGATGTTCTGCAGCGAGAGGAAAGGCGTGAGAGGCAAAAGTTAGGCGGATCCATACAAATAAAGACAATCATCGTTTCTGAGACCAGTAGCCAAAGCTCTGCCTCCGTTTAGGATCCAATGTCGTACTTATCTCTTTAAAAACAGAAATACATACATAAAAACCAGGCAGGGTCGTTGGCTCGGATAAGGGAGGAAGCTGAAATGCAATCATGGAGAACAACATAGGGGGTAAGAAGTTGCAAGCCAGAGCGATTTCACCACCCGTAGCCTTTGAAATGATGATTTGGTGTCTTCGGATACAAGAGAGCTCACCCTACGTAGAAGGTTTCCCACCGCTTGTCATGAAGTATCGGAACACCACAAGCGGATTCCCGTGCTACCAAAACCTCTCTGCCAACATAATCTGTAACAGCTGCATTCTCTTGTATCGTGTGAGTGTAGCGTCATTCATTGCACCACTCTGCCGTTGTTTGACCTTCCAGCGGATTGTAATTTTCGTTTCTTTCGGCGTGCGTGTGGGTATGCGTATCGGGCTATCGAAAACGATCTAGCCACGTTCGGTCCTCTTTTTCTCATTTCTCATAGATGAGTGATGGCGTCAAAGGATACACCTCAGGAAACCCCAGATGGAAGAGAGGCAAAGGGAAGGGGGGGGGGCAGAGTGCTTCTGTGTCCCGTGCCGCCCCCCCCCCCCCCCGCACTCTCCCAACACACCAGTCTCCCCTCCTCCCCCCCCCCCCCCCCCCCCCCCGTTCCAGGTGTTGGAACAACCCGGAAGTGCCTGAATTAGGGGAGTTCTTTGACGGGGGGGGGGGGGGGGGGGGGGAGGGGGGGAGGTTGGGGAGCACCAATGTTTGGCAACATTGCAGGGCTACCAAGAGTCAGTGTCTAAGGTACTTGGGGGGGGGGGTGAGGAAGAGGGGGGCGTGGGGTTTCTTTCTCTTTGAGGTGATGGAAATAGTTTGGAATGAACAGTGATGGTCCCATAGCTTTGTGAGTAGTAGCCTAAGATAGCCCGCTGAAGTGTACACACACCTATACATTTGTTTACTTATTACGTATGCATTCATTCCAGTTGAGTGAGTGGGAGAGAGAGGGGGTAGGGAGGGAGAGAATGGATCACCAGGCAGGCTCCAAGGTGTCAGCACAGAGCCAGATGTGGGGGCTGAAATTCAAGAACCCCGAGATCATGACCTGAGGCGAGACTGGGACACCTTACCGAGTGAGGCACCCAGGTGCCCCTGAACTGTTCGCTTTTACAAGGATGGGAATTTTGGCATGCGAGTTGTGTTTCCAGTGTTAATAGGTGAGGAAACACCTAGAATAGTAAATGCGGGCGGGCGGGCAGGCAGGCAGTCGATGTTTTCTTTTTCTTTCCCTTCTGGGCTTCAGAGGGGGATGGCGAGTGTGAGGGAGGGAGTCCATGACACTGGGCGTAGGTGTTCTTGTGAGCTGAGCGGCTTGGGAAGTTCCCCGAACTACATGACCCCACAGGAGAACAGGAATTCCTTCTCGACGGCAAGAGAGTGGGCGACTAGCACCGCCTGAGTCTGGCAGAGCCTCAAATCTAAGTCGGGGTGGGGGAGCACTTCTGCTGTCCTACCGGTCCTGACCCTCCCTGTCTGTCTGAGGGCCCCTGAGCCGCAGGGGTGGTGTTTTGAGTTGTCCCTCTGTGGTCGTCTTTTACACCAAATACTTCTGTTGAAGGTGCTTGGAGAATAACACAGGTTGGTATTTCCAAAATGACCTTGAGATCCTATTCTCTGCCCCTCCGCCCCTCCCGTGCGCGCGTGAAGACACCCACCCACACACCCACCCCCCCCCCGCCCCCGCCCCCGCGCACACACCCCACCCCTTCCCATTCCTTCTAACTACAACTGTTCCTATTTCCATCCATGTACTCCCAGACAGCTTCCTCAAGCCCCACCGCCCACCCCGTCGACCTCTTTGGGTAGTATAAAAGCGACCAACAGGCAGGGGGCGTCCGGGCACCACGGTGGTGGAGTGAGGGAGTCCGTGTGTGACGACTACGGGCGGATCGCAGCAGAGCGGCCGGGACGCAGCACCTGCCTCGCCGGCGCACAGCCTCGTCCCCAGCCACCTGGGTCAGTAGCGTTTCCCGGCTGGGGTGGGGGGAGGGGGACATGGAACGGAGGGCGCACCAAGAGGGCTTTGTGGATCGAA
>NC_138358.1:12489700-12492200 GCF_046562875.1 Panthera onca | reverse complement strand
GGCGGAGGGGCGACGAGAGGACCGGAACGCCGGCCCCCGGGAAGAGGCCGCGGTCCGCACCCGCCCGGTTCTCCGGCCGACACCCAACGACGCAAAACACCCCAACGACGCCCGAGCCGCCCGCACCCCTACCGACGACCCCCCCCCCCCCAACGCACCAACAACCCCCTCCCCTCCAAACCCTCCGCGAGGGAGGGAGGGAGGGAGAGAGAGAGAGAGCGAGAGCGCGGGAGGGGAGAGAGCCGGGAGGGGATGGGGGGACGGGGAAGGTAGGGTGCGCGCACGCGGGACGGACACGGCCGAACGGCGGGCGGGCAGGCGGGAGCACGGGCCGGCGGCACAGGCGGGAGCCCTGCCGGGGTTGGAAGGCGGAGGGGTGGGGCGAGGAACGGGGGGTCGGGCAGGGCCCGAGGCGCGGGACGCGCCGCCTCGCGACGACCCCGGAGGGGGAACCGCGGCGAGCGGCGCGGGGCGGGGGAGCGGGGGGGGGGGGAAAGCGGGCGCGGGCGTGGGGGGGGTCCGAGCGCGGCGGTCGCCCCCGACCGCCGGCCCTTTTCCCCCCACGCGACGCACCCGGCCTCCCCCCACACACGTCCCAACGTGCCCCGCGCTCCCACCGCGGCCCCGGACCGGGCCCGGCGGACGGCGCGGCACGCCTCCAGCCACAGAGACCCCCGCGGAGAACCAACACCCCCCCCAACACCGCGACAACGCGGGCTCGGGGCACGCAGTGCGGCGCGGCCGCAACCCGGGGGGAAGCGCGCAGCGGCGGGCGACGCCGCGGCGTCCCGCGGGCCGCCGCCGGGGCACGCATCCCCGGGGCGCAGCCCCGCGCGCGACTCGGCCTCGGCGCGAGCCGCCCCGACAGGGCAAAGGGGGCCGGGATCGCCGGCGGGGAGCGGGGGCGGGGCCGCGGCTCGGGCCCCCGACCGCACGGCCGCGGACCGGGAGAGGAGGGGGCCACGGCAGGACCGCCGCGGTCGCCGCCCGGGGCAAGGCGGCGAGACCGACGGCGCTCCGGATCCGCGCCTCCACCCCCCACGACGGCCCGCGGGACCGCGCGGCACGGGGCACCGCAAAACCCTCCCGAGACCCGGGCGGCGATCCCAAAGACCGCGTGCGGCACGAGGGATCTCCCCCAGAGGGACCGCGGCGGCGGCCGCGGCCCTCAGGCGCGAGCTCTCCTCGCCCTTCCCTTTTCTCGCGGGCGGCGACCGGCCGCCTCGGCCTCTCCCCCCCGCCCCACCTCTCCCCCCCCCAACCACCCCACGCCACCGCCCCACGGGCGCCGGCCCCCAGCCCCCGTCCCACGCCCTCCCACGTCCCACACACAGGCCACCGCCGAGCGGACCCGGCGGGGCGAGGCGGGGGCGAGGGGGGTGCTGAGGGAGGCGGCAGGGACCGGACACACGGGGCCGGGGAGGGGGCGGGGGGAGGAGGAGGAGGAGGAGGAAGGAGGGAGGGCCGGCAGCGGCGGCCACCGTCGTCTGCACTTAGGGGGACGGAGGGCCCGGCGGCCAGGACGACCCTCTCCCCGGCCCACAGGTGACCCCGCACACCGAACCGCCGCGCAGGCGGGCGTGGCGGGGCGCACTCGGGCAGGGGCGGGCGCCGGCGGGACAGGCCCTGCGAGGGAACCCCCAGCCGCGCCTTACCCCCGGGAGAGAGACCCACCCGGGGGAGGCGATTGATCGGCAAGCGACGCTCAGACAGGCGTAGCCCCGGGAGGAACCCGGGGCCGCAAGTGCGTTCGAAGTGTCGATGATCAATGTGTCCTGCAATTCACATTAATTCTCGCAGCTAGCTGCGTTCTTCATCGACGCACGAGCCGAGTGATCCACCGCTAAGAGTCGTACGAGTTTTTGTGATCACCGGGAGGGCCAACCCCGAAAAGGGGCGACCCCCCCAACCTGGCACAGCACATCCCCGAAGGGTGCCTCCGGCCGGCCAGCAAGAGACAACAAAGACCAGACTCCGAGAGGTCGGAAGGGTTGGAACAGGGCAAGTCCAGCAGCCCGCCCCGCCACGCGGACGACGCGCGGGGCGAGCTCAGAACAACCCCACAGGCGCCCAGGGGGTTCCCGCCTGTCCCCTTCCCCCCAACACACACCCAAGGGACACGGGGCGCACGCACACGCACACGCTCACGCACCACCCGGCAGCCGCCGGGCAAGCCCCTCCCGGCAACCGGGGAGGGCCGTGGCGTGGGCGCAAGCGCGGCGGCGCCCCGGCCTGGGGCGGCGGGGGGGGCGGGCAGCGGAGTCTGGAGGAGACACGGGAAGACCAGCCTCCACGGCTCCCCACGGGCCCGACCGCCCCGACCCGAGGCGGACGGGCGACCCCCAAAGGGTCTTTAAACCTCCGCGCCGGGACGCGCTAGGTACCTGGACAGGGTGGAGGCGGGCGAGGTGGGTGGGGGACGAGGGAGCCCGCGACACCGCCAACCACCTCGACGCCGGCCCCCCCGGGGCCGCGGCCGGACCCACAAACGGCAACCGAA
>NC_138358.1:12474700-12484700 GCF_046562875.1 Panthera onca | reverse complement strand
GAGAAGGCTCCGCCTAACACGCACAAGGGCATGCAGTCACCCTGACACAGGTGGCCACTACGCGCACAGGAGGGGGCAGCGACTGGGGGGTTCCGGTACCCCAAGGCACCCTCTCGGATCGCTAGAGAAGGCTTTCTCACCAAGGGCGCACCGCCCCCCACCCAATTCGTCCCCCCCATCGGGACCCGCCAGATAAAAGGCGTTTCTTCCCGGGGCCACCAGGGCCCGGGGCGGGGGAGAAAGGTCCACGGCAACGGAGTGACACAGGGCATTCCTGAGCATTCGCGGTCAGGGCCCACAACGAGGGCCACCTGCCTTCCCCACGCGCGGTTGCTCGTGTCGCCGCCCGGAAGGAGCGCCGCGCCTCCGGGTGAGGCCCGAGAAAAACCGAGGCAAAACACCGGCAGCAACGCGCTGGGCAAGAAACCGACAGTCCTCGCTCAGAGGGAGTTTTGGCCAAGCGCCACGGCGCCGGCTCGGCCCGCCACGATCGCTCAACTCGCCCCACCAAGTCAGCCCCCCGCACCCCTCCGGGCAACAGCGGCCCGTTGCGGGGCGGGGACGACAAGGCGCCCGCTCCCCGCAGCGGGGGGAACGGGTGTGCCTCCCTTCACCGATTCTGCCACCCGCCCACCTCGGGCAACTCCGCCAACGGCGGCGACCCAAAGGGGGGTCCGCTGGGAACAGGGAACGGCGCCACCACTCGGCTTCAGGCACCTGAGACGACCTGGAGCGCTCCAGGGGCACCACGGAGGGCCAGGCGCCACGCGCTCAGCACGCCCAGGCGGCGAGCAGCGTGGCGTCGGGTGCAGCCCCCCCACCACAGGGAGGCCGCCCACCACAACACAGCCAAGAGAGGCCAGCGAGAGTGTCCGCTGCGTCAGCCGACCCCGGCCCCGCAGCGACGGGAGGCCGGGATCGGGCCGGAGTCCGCACCCCTCTGCAACCCCCCGCGCCGCCCACAGGCGGGAAGGAGGAGCATGGGGCCCGCAGGCAGAACGAGAAGAGCGGTCCCACTCACCAGGAGTGTCCGTCCCTCGTCTGACACGGCTTAGGCCCGGCCCGGGAGAACGCGACATCACCACATCGATCGGTTACCGCCACACGAGGCAGTCCTGGGGTGAGGAGGGGGCTGGGGAAACGCCCGGCGAGGACAGCGACCAGAGGAGGACCTGCTTCAGCCTCGCCAGCACCCCTCCCCCACCTCTCCCAGGGAACAGGCAGCCGGACAACCCACAAGGGGAAAAGGGAACGCCTGACACGCGGCACGGAGCCTTGCGAGGGTGGGTTTGTCACGGCCACGGCCGGGTGCCCGCAGCGGGGAGCGCACGGGGTAGAAGACCCACGCCGCCTCCCCACGCCGCCCTCGGGTGCCAGAGACCGGAGGTGGCGCCACAGCCTGAACCACACCTGGATGCACGAGAGCCGGCGCGCAGGCCCAGGCAGACGGCTCGAGCAAGCAGGCGGGCAAAGGGCGGAGTCGGGCTCGGCTCGGCGTCACCGCCAAGCCCGGAGCCACGCCAGCCAGCGGCGACGAGGCCCAAGTCTCTCTTACAGGATGACAACCGCCACACCAGAACGTGTCAGCACCTACCTGGCAGCAAAAAGTACCTCTTTCAGGAGACAAAAATAACCGCGTTGGCAGGCGGGGCCGAGCCACAGGTCACTGGGACCTTCTGGGACCCTGGCCCGGCCACGGGCCCCAAGCATCTTCCCATCACCGCCAAGCAACCCCACCCCCCCCGGAAGTCCCCGGGGGCCATCTGGTCGACCCCGGGACCGACCGACCGACCGACCGACCGACCGGGGAATCGCGGGATGGGGGGGGGGGGATGGCCGGGTAGGCCCTGCCCCGTTACACGTTCGCCCGTCCACGGGTCGTCTCCGGGTCGGGACTTAGAAAAATAAAACACTCCGCGCTGTCGCCTGCGGAAGCCTCCCCGGACCTCGCAAGACCGGCCCCATGCCAGTCCCCGACCCCCGGCTGGGACTGTTTTGGGGGGGGGGGGTCTGAATTGCGCGGAGGCGCCCCCGACGACCGGACCTCAACGGGGATCGCGGGCGCGCCGGCGTTGGCGCCCTATACGTGCTTCCCCTCGCGGCCCGGTCCCCAACTCCGCAGCGGGCCTCGGAAAATCTGGGGAGAAAATCGGGTCCAACGACCGGGAGCACCACGCGTGCCCACGCCCGGGCCCATCGCGCCCTCCGCGGGCTTCCCCTCAAGGCTCAGGACGGTCCTCACCGGCCCGGCCCGGCCCGGCCCAGCCCGGCCCGACCGCGAAGCGGGAGGGAAGACAAAAGACGCCTGGCAGGGAAGGACCGACGAGCGACCCACGGGGCCACAGTCTCCGGGTGGCGGCCCCGGACGGTCCCCGCGGTCGGGGGGGGGGGGGGGTGGGAGGGGAGGAAAGCACCGGCGGGTGCTGGTCGACCCGTCCGGGCAGCCCCCCACCCTGGCTCGCTCCCAGGGAGCGCCGCCGCTACTCCCCCATATACCCGGAGGTTCAATCTCCGGCAAGTGCACCAGCCGCCGGCGTCCCGACGACAGCGGGACGATCACGCCAACGTCGCCGGCCTTCTGGAACTCCGCCCCGGGCACCGCGGCCGAATCGCATCCCTTGCCGACGTCGCCGACGCTCCGGAGGGGAGACGCTATATAAAAGCGGCCGCCAGGTGGCGCCCGACAACCGACCGAAACGTCAGCGGGGACAGCTCGCGATCTCGGGGCCGAGAGGGCGCACAGCCGGCGGCCCGGCCGCCCGATCTCGTCCCGGCCCACTCCGGATGCCGCCTCTCGGTCCCAGGCCGGCGGAGGGCGTCCGCCTCGGGAGCTCCCGGCCGGCCGGCACGGCGCGACCCCGGCAGCCCAAGGGACACTCGAAAAATGCATCGGGGCGGCTGCCGCTGAAAAGGCGGGGGGGGGGGGGGGGGGGCAGACCGGCCACTCGACTCCCCGGCCGGCCGAGGCGGACGTGCGCGGAAAATTCCCCGCACACACCGGGCGGGCCGGGCACGGGCGGCCCAGAGCGGCCCAGGCGGCGCCCGCGCTCCCGGGAGGACTTAGACACATTTCGGCGGGCAGGAAGGGAGGGAGGGAGGGAGAGACGGACGGTAAAACCGAAACCACGCGAGAGAGTACTCCCAGAACAACAACGGACGGACGAGCCGTTTTTATTCTATTGGGTCAAGCGGGGGAGCGTCTCTCTCGGAAACATAACAAACCAAGCTGCGGGGGGGGGGGGGGGACAGAAAGAGGGTGATGGATAAACGAACGACCACGGATAAAGCTTAAGCAAAGTCCTTCGCCGCACGGGGCCACGACGAAGTCCAAAGACCACAAACAGGTACGGGGAACATGGGTGCAAGTGCACCGCGTGGCAAGCGACAAGAATATGGCTTTCACCATTACTGTCCTCAATAAACACCACTACGGGCGGCGGTAGCGCCGGGGGGGGGGGGGGGGGGGGATGGAGAACGGAAGGAGTTAATAGCCACTCACTAAAAAATGTCCCGGTTCCCAGAGGACCCTACAGTCCAAAGGGGGGGGGTGGGCCCCCGCAGGGAAAAGGAAGGTGTCACCGAGACACACCCTATGCCTCCACCCTCTTAGGGTTTGCAGGTGACCCTGAGGGTGACACTGACATGAGACAGGTTAACCGTACAAGGAGCCAACAAATTGATTTCCTACAAGTTTCACGTGACAGGTAGAGCCCCTCCTGAGGAAACCAAGACCCTGAGAAGTGGCCAAACCTAAACGCTTGTATATTGGGTTGAACAAGGAGAAGCGACGGTGGACGACTAACTGAACTACGTGGGGAGGCTAAAGGATGATGAGGATTTTAAAACCAACCAACCAACCAAGATCTGTTCTCCTCTAGAATTCTCTCCACTTCTCCCCCTGTCCTTGAGGATAAGAATGTCACTCCCCTGGTGGCATAGGAAAGACGGGGGGGGGGGGGGGGGGGGGGGGGCGGGGGGGGGCACTTCCAGGGAGAAAAGGAGGAGAGTGCTCCGTGCATGCTTCTTGCACCTGCTGGGCAGGAGGGTAGGGGTGGGTGGTTTACTTTGCTTGCTTGCTTGCTTGCTTGCTTGCTTGCTGCTGCTTTTTGAAAGCTTCTCTAATGTTTCCTTTACATCTAAGTCTTCCTTTCCAGTTTGGCTTTGGACAGGAGGAAGGCAGGCCACATGTTTTTCTGACACGGTGGAGAACGAAGGGTAAGATGAGTGCGGGCCCGTGCGTATTCTTTTCCGTCAGTCACGTGCCGTGGTGAGCGGAGCATCAGCTCTTGCCGGATGGGTGTCTCATTCCTTCGTGAACCATCAGGCAAGATGTCGGGCAAACACACACAGGGAGACTAAAGGTAGGAAGAACGTAGAGAAGACGGGCGACACGTGCCCGAGTCTCCAGAGCGACGATTTCATCCAGGGCACGGCAACGTCCAAGGTTTCCGGACACCACGTTGACGGACGCTTTGGTGCGTAGGTCACTTTGAATCTACAGTGCCACCCTCCGGTCCATTAGCACGTTGCCTCCGGCTCACGTGAGCGAGCGGTGGTGTCGTCGCGCAAAGAGACCGTGGGACTCGTCCCGGGATGGAACTGGGCCAGAGAGAGGGAGGGACGCCGCAGCCCATCGTTGAGCTTCAGGTGTCTGTAAGAGACCGAGTCTCTAAAGTACACCGAGGCACAGGGCGACCCGCTCGCTCGTGCCTGGACGTCTCTTTGTTCTTTCGAGGGGTCGATATCTGTGAGTGTGGTTTGTTTACTTTCCGGACAAGGTGAAAGAACTCTGAAACAGGAAATATTGGCACAAGGGGTCTGGTGGGATGGGAGGGTGCGGGTCAGTCCACGTACCGAGGACACGGGAGGATCGGGCGTCTGAACAACCAGGCGGAGAGGGGAGTTTAGCCTCGGTCATCACGGCAACCGGCACCTCGACAG
The DNA here is from genome assembly GCF_046562875.1 of Panthera onca. Classification (NCBI taxonomy): domain Eukaryota; kingdom Metazoa; phylum Chordata; class Mammalia; order Carnivora; family Felidae; genus Panthera; species Panthera onca. The sequence goes on along the minus strand of NC_138358.1, from coordinate 12,479,759 downwards.
AAACCACAGAAGGTGCCCAGGACGAACTGCGTCGCAGGAGCCAGCGTGGGCATTGCCCCACTACCCTCAGCCCTCAGCCCTCAGCCCAGCAGCAGGCAGCAACTGTCGTCCGGGTCCAGGCCGCGCCCCACTGCCCTCTTCTCAGCCAGAGCGGTGCCCCGGGAGGGCGGCCCCGGAACAGATACCTCCTCCCCTCCACACACATCTCGCCAACCCCTTGACCGCTTTGCCCGGGATACACAACTCCGCTGTACCCAGGCATGATTTTTCCCGTGGACCGGGGGCCTCCTTGGCCACTTAGGGTGCTCGCACCAAGATGAATCGGGCTAGAGACAGGGACACCTGTGCAGCCCGCTATTGAGCTGAAGGGGCCTCTAGGAGAGGGACTCTCTAAAGTAGCTGACGTACAGGGAGACCCGCTCGCTCGTGGCCGGATGTGTCTTTGTTCCTTTATTTCTTTTCGTGTTCTTTATTATCATGTTTGGTACAATTGTAAGCGGGATTGGGTTGTTTGGGGTTTGTTTTTTCTTTTCTTTTCTAATTTGTCTTTCTGCGGTGTCATTATCGGCGTATACAGACGCAACAGATTTCGGTACATAGAGTTTGTATTTTTCCTGTGGACCAGGGGCCTACTTTGCCGCTTAGGATGCATGCGCCCCCACCCCCTGCCCACCCGCAGCCTTCAGTTCCCCAAACCACTGGAGGACTCGTGGGGGTGGGAGTGGGGGTGAGGGTGGGGGAGGGGTGGGGGGCGGGGATGGGAGTGGCAGTGGAAGGGAGGTTCAGGGCGATTCATTCCAATGGGCCTCATTCAACCCCTTCGTTCAAATGCAGAAAGCTTTCTGTTAAAGTCTGAGCCTGGGGCTTCTCTGCATTGAATGGCTTTCTTCAACTCCCCCAACCCTTAGGCTGCAGTTTCTGAACTACTGGGAGGAAAGGGAGGAAAGGGAGGAAAGGGAGGAAAGGGAGGGAAGGGGGGGGGGGGAGGGAAGGGGGGGAGGGAAAGAAAGAAGGGGTGGGGGAGAGAAAGGGGGGAGGGGAGAAGATGATGTCTGAAGAACTTGCCTTCTCTGGAGCAAAGAGTGTCCCCTCCTTTTCCTAACCCAGGAAACCTCAATAAACCATTTGAGAATCATGGATGTGGAGGATGATATCTTACTATAATGCCTTCCAGGGGTGGGGGTGCAGGTACGTGGAAGGGTAGGGAGTTGGCGAGCGAGCGAGCGAGCGAGCGAGCGAGCGGCATGGTGTGGCGTGGCGTGGCCTGCCGAGTCAGAGTCAGAGGGTGGCATGAAACACGTGATGGTGGTGTCTTAGGGTTCAGAGGCCAAACACAGGCATGGGGCAATAAGGGATAGAGGGTGGGGGAGGCCTGACAGGGGACAATTGTGACCCCGGGCGATGGTCCCAGCGGGCACACTCCTGTAAAGCAACACTAACACTCTATTGATTAGCCATTGACCTCTCCTCCCTCTCCCACCTGCTTCCAAAGGGAAACTGAGTACAGTTTCATTCCACAGGCACTGGCTGTTTCACATGCAACCTTTGACGTGCCACTAAAAGGAGGAAGAAAGATGGACACACATGAAACAGCCCCACAGATGGCCTAGAGGGCGTGGGCGGGGCTCTCATCAGTCAAATTGGGAGTCTGAGTCAGGATCCTGGGGTTGTTTCAAAACATGGAATGGAAGGGGCTCCTGGCTGGCTCACTCAGAAGAGCATGCGACTCTTGGACTCTTGATCTCTGTCAGGGTTGTGACTTCAAGTCCCACATCGAGTGAAGAGAATGTGAAAAATGAATGAAGGAATGAAGGAATGGATGAACAAACTTAAAAAAAAAAAAAAAGGTTGTGGGGCGCCTGGGTGGCTCGGTCGGATAAGTGTCCGACTTGGGCTCAGGTCATGATCTCACGGTCCGTGAGTTCAAGCCCCATGTCGAGCTCTGTGCTGACAGCTCAGAGCCTGGAGCCTGCTTCAGAATCTGTGTCTCCCTCTCTCTGACCCTCCCCCATTCATGCTCTTTCTCTATCTCAAAAATAAATAAAAGTTGAAAAAAAAAAAAAAGTTTGCAACGTTTATGTCTTTAAAACAAATGGAATCGGTGGGGTGCCTGGGTGGCTCAGTGGGTGAAGCATCCCACGCTTGCTAGATTTTGACTCATGTCATATCTCAGGGTTCGTGAGACCAAGCCCTGCATTGGGTTCTCACACGGACAGTGCAGAGACTGCTTGGGGTTCCCTCCCTACCCCCCCATACCTCCCCCATAAACCAATAAATAAACATCAAAAACATAAATCTTAAAACACTACAACAAATGGAATGGAAAGAGAGAACGCAACGAGGAGGATGTGAATGTTGCACCTAATACCACTGAACTCTACGCTTATATATGGTGAAAAATCTCAATTGTAGGTGATGTCTACTTCTAACCACAACTGAAAGGAAAACGACAAAACACCGGTCCTTGGCTCACAGTAAGGGAATTCCTGGATTTGGTCCGAGAGGGCCTTCTCATCCGCCGTGTGGAAAACTATGGAATGGTTTCTTCCTCTCCAGGCCGATGACCATTGCCAACGACAGTAGGTGTAGGTGCTGTCCTCCTACCTGTGAAGGAAAGGCAGGAAGAAGTGTAGCATTTAAAAGCATCTTTTAAACGCTGTCCACCTTTCCCAGTTTGTCCCCTCACTATGTCTTGCTTACCTTTTATAGCATTTACCCTATGTCGATGCAAAATGAATGAGCCTTTTTAAAAACAATTTTAAAGAGGAAGGAAAAGAGTTTCATTGGAGCCCAAGTTAGGAGGGCTGACGGGGATACGCAATCTTCACAAAGCAGTCAGTCATCTGGGGAAGGCCTCACATTGGGCATACATACAGCTTACCAAAAAAAAAAAAAAAAAAGGAAAAACAGGGCACGGGGGCGGGGGGGGGGGGGGGGGGGGTTGGCCGCAGATGTTAGGAATCATCATGAGGAGAAAGAACACATTCCAGAAAGTTACAGACTTTATCTTCTGTTTTTAGTATGTGCAAGGCTGTATGACTTCAATCTTATGGCGACCAGGAAGGTTTTTGTATTGTTTTCTTTTGTTTCCCTTATCTTTATAAGCCGCCTTTGGAAGCCCCCTTTTTTAGTTAGTTACGTTTAAGAAAAAAAAATTTTTTTTTTTTTTTTTAACAAACCAGACATACAATCTGTGCTCAGGACAGAAAAAGAGCTCATGCTTTGAGGTTTTCTGGAGTCCCTTTGACCTCGGTAAATATTAAATGTATAGCTTCCCTGGGAGAGCACCAACATAAAAAGTTTAGAATTTCCTTTATCATTTCCCCGTCTTGATCGATAATCTTTCCTCAGAAATCACGGACGATCAACCTGATGTTTTTATGTCCCTCAGTGCCAGGTGACTGTCTTGTCTGCCCTGGGTGTGTCCCTCCTTGCTAGGTATGAGAGAGAGAGAGAGAGAGAGAGAGAGAGAGAGAGAGAGAGAGAGAGAGTGTGTGTGTGTGTGTGTGTGTGTGTGTGTCTGTAAACACACATATATGTCTTTGAACCACCTAGGGTTCCTCGTTGGGGTGAACTTATTGTAACATAAATGGTGGGAAACTCAAAAGTGACGTATGTTCTCTGTAAGTTCCATTGACCAGCAGACATAGTTCATGTGCTTGGCTCAGATGGTCTGCCTTTGTATTTGGCAAAGCATTTTTAACAGAGAGACAGGGACAGCAACACACTTTCAACAAGGACAATTTGAAGGAGCCAGTGCAACATTGGAATACACTTCAATTGACAAAAGAATGAAATCCCAAGAATCCTTTACATACCTGTTGATAAAAGGGAAGGCACATCTGTGATTATTGATGAGGAAAGATGGAGCACCCACATTGAGGAAACATACCTGTCATGCATATTCCCAGGTTTGCTTAGGGGCGGAGACTTAACATGAGAAGGAGGCAAAATTTAGTCCCTGATGTCAGGAGGTTACCTTAGGACACGGAGAAGGGGCTGTGGGTATGCCCCGAGAGCTGGTATAACCTGGATGGGGACTTAGGCTCTTTCTCTCAGGGCTGTGCTGGCTTATAGGCTGCAAGCATATCGGTGGACCTTGAGTCCAGGCTTCTTCAGAGACAGCTAGAGTTTGTTTGTGGGACCTGAAAAGACACAATAGCTGATTAGGGGCAAATAGTTCCCTGAAGAACAAGATTTAGGTTCTCTGCGAGAGAGAGCGAGCGTCAGCCTCCTTAACCCTCCGTGGCACAGTTTCAATTGCCCACTCCCCACTCCCCGCCCCCCACACTCACCCCCAGCCTCTGGAGTTTGGATCATTTCCCAATGGTAAGGAACAGGGACGATGATGGGTGATGGCTCGGGCTAGGGCTATCCGTTTATCTCCCCCGGTGAGAACAGTTTCTGTAAATCTCACCTGTCACAGGCCTAGGTGCAGGGCTACACAGAAGTTGTGAAGGGAATCGAAGGAACATGGAGTCAGAGGTGTTAAGTTTTCTTCCCCTTTATAAGTTTCCATTGTCGATCCCTCATTCCACTTCTATGGAACAGGGATGGAGGTCCACCTTCTGAAACTATTTCAAGCCGAATTAGGGTGTGGCAGGGGCTTTGGAAGGGAAGGATTTGACAGGGTGCAGGTCACAACTTTTGCTCCCTTGTGCTAATTGGGGGTGGGGGGGGGGTGGGGGGAATCAGAGATAGTTCCTATCTGAGATCTTGGGTATTTTTCTGCATAGTTTGGTACTGCATCATATCCTGAGATTTCTCCCCAAGTGTATTCTAAGGAATAGTAACAGTATAGTCAAACCCAATGTTATAACCACCTTGTGGGGGGAGGGCGCGGGGGGGAAGGTTGTGGTGGTCAAGGGCCTCTTACTGTACCCAAGTGAATTGCTGTCTGATTTTATTTTTATGTTTTTTTTTTAAATCTTATTAGGTAACCTTTACACCCAACGTTGGGCTCGAACTTACAACCCCAAGATCGAGAGCTACACGCTCTACCGACTGAGCCATCCAGGTGCCCCTGTTTATGTGGGCTTTTGTTGCTGGGGCACCTGGG
>NC_138358.1:12348229-12474500 GCF_046562875.1 Panthera onca | reverse complement strand
AGATTTATTCCTAGTTTGCAAGTATAGTCCAATATTCACGAATCAATTAACATGTTACAGTGCACCAATAAGATAAAGGAGAAGAACCCCATTATCATTTCAATAGCTGCTGGAAAAGCATTTGAAGAAGTACAACATCCATTCATGATAAACACCCTCCACAAAATAGGTTTAGAGGAAAAATACCTCGACATAATAAAGGCCATCTATGAAAAACTCATAGCTAAAATCTTTTTTAATGGGGAAAACCTGAAAGCTTTTCCCGTAAGCTTAGGAAGAAGACAAGGATATCCACTCCCACCACTTTTTTATTCAGCACAGTACTAGAACTCCTAGCCACAGCAATTAGACACTAAAAAGAAGTAAAAGGCGATGGAATCAATAAAGAAGAAGAAAAATGTTCTCGATTTATAGAGGACATGATACTCTGCTGTAGGAAACCTGAAAGATTCCACGGACAAAACTGTGAGAACTGAAGAACGAATTCAGTAAAGTCATAAGATACAATCAACATAAAGAAACCTGTTGCATTTCTATACACTAATAATGAAGCCGCAGAAAGACAAATTAAGAAAACAATCCCATTTATAATTGGACCAAAAAAATAAGATATCTAGGGGTAAACTTATACAAAGAGGTGAATAACTCATACTCTGAAACCTATTAAATAAGGTTGAAAGAAGCTGAAGTCAACACAAAGAAATGGATAATTCCATGCTCATGGATTGAAAGGGCAAATAATGTTAAAATGTCTATGTTACCAAAGCGATCTACATATTTAATGTAACCCCAATGAAAACACCAACGGCATTTCTCACAGAACTAGAACAAACAGTCCTAAACTTTATATGGGACCACCAAGGTACCTGAAGAACAAAGCAATCTTAAACAAACAAACAGACAGACCGACAGACAGACAAACACTGGAGGCATCACAAACTCCAGATATCAAGTTATACTACAAAGCTGTAGTTATCAAAACTGCATGGTACTGGCACAAATTGGAACGTAGACCAATGGAACAGATAGAATACCTAGAAATAAACCCACAACTATCTGGTCTATTAATCTTTGACAGAGCAAGAAAGCATATAAAATGGGAAAAAGGTATTCTCTTCAGCAAATGGTGTTGGAAACCTGGACAGAAATATGGAAAAGAACGAAACTGGACCACTTTCTTACAAAACACATTAAAATAAATCCAAAATGGATTAGAGATATAAATCCTGAACCTGATACCATAAAAATCCTAGAAGAGAACACAGGCAGCAATTGTTTGACATTAGCCAAAGAAACGTTTTCTAGGTATATCTCCTGAGACAAGGGAAACAAAAACAAAAATAAACTATTGAGATTGCATCCAAATAAAAAGCTTCTGCACAGCTAAGGAAAAAATACACAAAATGAAAGGCAACTTACAGAACGGGAGAAGATATTTGCCAATGACATATCCAGTAATGGATTAGTATCCACTATATAAAGAACTTACAAAACTCAATACTGAAAAACGAAATTATCCAATTAAATAATGGGCAGAAGACCTTAACAGACACTCCTCCATGAAGACATGCAGATGGCCAACAGACACGTGAAAACATGTTTATCATCACTTACCATCAGGAAATTGCAAGTCAAAAGGACAATGAGATACCACCTCACTCTTGTTGGAATAGCTAAACGCAGCAACACAATGAACAACAGGTGTTGATGAGGATATGGAAAAAGAACTTTTCCACTGTTGATAGGAATGCAAACTGGTGCAGTCAGTGTGGAAAACATAGTAGGTTCCTCAGAACGTGAAAAATACAACTGCAGCAATCACATTACTGTGTATTTACCCAAAGAATACAGAAACGATAATTCAAAGAGATACAAGAACCCTGATAATTTTGGCAGCATTATCTAAAATAGCAAAGATAAGGAACAGCCACGCGTCCATCAAATGATGAATGGATAAAGATTTAGTATGTATATATGATGTGGTATTATAATGTGGTATTATACACACATAATTATATGATGTGGTATATTATGTATAATACCCACACACAGTGGAATAGCACTCAGCCATATAAAATAATAAAATCTTGCCATCTGCAACAGCATGAATGGAGCTAGAGAGTATAATGCTAGGCAAAAGAAATCAGTCAGAGAAAGACAGATACCATATGATTTCATTCATAGGTGAAATTTAAGAAACTAAACAAATGATCAAAAGTTGGGGAAAAAGAGTAATAGACAAATCAAGAAACATACACTTAATTATAGATAACAAACTGATGGTTACCAGTGTTGGGGGGGGGGTGCAGATGTAGTGAGTGAAATATGTGATGGGGATTAAGGAGTGCACTTGTTGCCATGAGTACTGGGTATTGTAAGGGATTGCTGAATTAGTATATTGTACATCTGAAACTAATATAACACTATATGTGAAAAAAATAGGGGCTTCTAGGTGGCTCAGTTGGTTGACCATCCAACTTTGGCTCAGGTCATGATCTCGCAGTTCGTGGGTTCAAGCCCTACATTGGGTCACTGGTGTAGGCATCACGCCCACTTCAGATATGCTATTCCTCTCTCTGACCCTGCTTGCATTCTCTCAAAAATAAATAAGATATTGTTTAAAAAACGTAAAATATTTAAAAATAAATTCAATTTATAAGAAAAGAAAAAAAAAAAAAAACTTTAGAGCACCTAAATAAATTACTGGATTTTCTGATATTTTAGGTATCAGGAAATTCATTTGTTTGCATATGTGTTATTATGTCTTTTTAGGTATTCTCTGTCCTGTCCTGTTTTAATAATAATAGCAGTAATAATAGGATTCTATATAAGGGGTGTTTGCTATGTTTCATATATTGTTCTAAACTCTTTATATGATTATTATATTCATCTCTTGGTCTTACATATATGAGAACTAAAGCACAAAAGCATTAAAAAAAAGTGTGCCGATGATCATACACCTAGTACTGCTGAGACAGGATGTAAACTTGGGTACGCTGGCACTAGAGGACACTATTTCATGCCACCTCTCAGTTCCATCACATGCCACCTGTGTTGACCTTGGGAGCAGACAAGTTCCTTAACCTCTGAACTTCTTCAATTTGCTGATGTGTAAAAGGAGGTTAATAGTAACCCCTCCCTCCTAGGGCCCTTAGGAGAATGACATGAATTACTTGTGAAATGTTCAGAACCTCCCCTGGTATGAGTAAGAACTAAGTAAGTGTTGGCAAGAAACATCTCAGCCAGGCTAGCTGGTCCCCAAGTCTTACGCATTTGCTCCAGTGTTAGACTTATGGGGTTATTCTAGTTTTTCAAAGAAATGACTCGCATCGCTTTCATTCTCTTGCTGCTTTTTCTTAAACCAGTGTAGTCATTTACATTGCCTCCAAAACATTCATTGTCTATTTTATTGGCATATGTACATAGGATTTTTTCATAACAAAAAGCTCTATAATGTTACCATGTTTTCCTTTAATAATTTGGTTTCCTTGAATTTTCTGTTTAAAAGAAAAATGCTTTAATTTTACTGATTTTATCTTGGGTAACTTTTTAATTTCTTGGTTAAATACAAAAGTTTTTGTATTTAAGGAAAACATCTAACACTTTAAAGTGGCCCTTGTACAGCTTTGATCATATCTGACAATTACTGATTGGTGCTATTCCTAATCAACCTGCTTTTGGGGGGTTATCCCAATCACATTGTTCAGTGAGCTCCTTTCTGGGTCACATTTGTTCCCTCTCCAATTGCTCTCTCAGGCTACTCTCACCTCAGGGGCTTCTCTTCTAAGACTGAAATTCTCTTGACTCTGTTTATCTCCTTCTAACAAATGTCAATTATACATAACTGCGATGAAGGAAGGGAGATCAGATTTTTCATGAGTCTTCCTGATGAAGTTACATGATCCAGGCTCACAAGGTAAACAATTTATCATTCTCCCATACGAACAAGAAGTAATTAGAATTATAGTCAGAGAATTGGCACCATTTGCCATAACAGAAGTAAAAGGAGAAGGAGGTGGAAGGGGGGAAAGAAGGAAGGAAGGAAGGAAGGAAGGAAGGAAGGAAGGAAGGAAGGAAGGAAGGAAGGAAGGAAGGAAGGAAGGGGGGAACTTAACAAGAAACATGAAAGAAATATGTGAATAAGCCTTTCAGAAAACTTTAAACTCTTCTGAGCGATATTTAAAAAAAAGCTTGGGGCACCTGGGTGGCTCAGTTGGTTAAGCGTCCGACTTCAGCTCAGGTCACGATCTCGCGGTCCATGAGTTCAAGCCCCGCGTAGGGCTCTGGGCTGATGGCTCAGAGCCTGGAGCTTGCTTCCGATTCTGTGTCTCCCTCTCTCTCTGCCCCTCCCCCATTCATGCTCTGTCTCTCTCTGTCTCAAAAATAAATAAACGTTAAAAAATTTTTTTAAATAAAAAAAATTAAAAAAAGCTTAAATATAAACATTCCTTGTGTTGGAATAGGAAAAGTTATTATTGTAAGAATGCCAACCATCTCTAAATTACTATGTAAATTTGTTGCAAGCCCAATAAAATATGGATTTTTTAAATCAGATCAGCTGGTTCTAAGATTTTGTATAAATATCAAAATTCAAGCTGATCCAGAAAACATTTTCTGAAAAGGAAGCATATGAATTAGGTGAGTTCTACCAGATGATAAATTATGTTATAAAGCAAATGTGGCTAAGCCCAATGAATGAATCGTCATAGAGAATCCAGAACTAGGTTCAAAGCATATGCAAATTTAGTATATAGCTAAGTGAACCTTTGAAAGCAAATGCATTATTCGAATAATAGTAACAATGATACTATTCATGAAGTTTCAGTACTTTTCTCATACGTGTCTTAATTTGTATAATTTCATATTATTATATGTTATAATATTGTTACCAATGTTATATGTTTTCTTATAAAAATGCATCTATAAAATCCTAGGAGAAAACAAGAAAGTTATTTTTCTATTCTCTATTGGGATAAGCCTTCTTAATATTTACTGAGCACTTGTTGCTAAGATTTTTTAAGCACTTACGTATTTATTTATTTACTTATTTAATTTCCACACTGTGGTAATGTCCGTTTCACAAAAGAGAAAGCAAAGAACAAAAAAGGTAAAGGGACTTTATTTGTTTCCCTATAGCTCAAGATGGAAGTACATAGTCAGATAGTTTTACTCTAGAGGGTGTGTTCTCAACCGTGATGATCACAACTGACAAACACCAGAGAGAGCAGAAACAATGGTGGAGCCCAGTGGAAGGCCCTGGGCTCAATACCTCCTTGGCCTTAAAAGGTAGGCAGTATCTGCCTGCACTTGTCCACAGATGGGCCATTGGTAGCATAGGCATAAAAATGTCTTGGCATCATTACTTAACCTGTGAACAAGTGGCAGTATGGTCCTGGTTGCAGAGAAAGAAATTTTGCCTACTACCAGGAAGCGATGTGTGAGAGGCAGTCTTACAAACTGTAAATTAGTTAGGATGTACCTGGCAGCACCTTAACCTGGAAATACAAAATTCCATTATAAACAACCGATGCGTTTCCCCCCAAGAGTAAAAAAAAAAATAAAAAAAATTAAAAAAAAAAAAGCCCAGGAGGCAAGCTTACCCCATACCTGCAAGGAGGATGGCTTCCCACATGCTTTGTTTAAGAAGTATCTATTATGTGGATCAAAGGAAACTATAACTTTCTTAGGTAAGATTTATGTGTCAAAGCGTTCATTTTTGCCAACGCTCCAACACAGTCATCTGCAGAATCATTTTAAATCTCATCTCACCGCCTCCCCCAGTTTTATTACAAATGGAGAAGATATTTTTTTATGTAAGTCAATCTATGAAGACCTAGGAGAAAACATGGGGGAATTATTCTTATAATACAGAATGACAACGATCTTTCTAAAATAGGGGTGGATATTAAGCTCAGATGTAATGATAGTAGAGAAGGATCATTTTTATTATATTGAATATATATATTTTTTTAATTTTGTAAAGAAAAAATAAAGCCAAAAAAAAAAAAAAAGGGGAAAAAGAAAAAATAAAGTGAGGTGCCTGGGTGGCTTGGTAGGTTAAGCGTCCAAATTCAACTCAGGTCACGATCTCATGGTTTGTGGGTTTGAGCCCTGCATCTAGCTCTTTGCTGACAGCTCAGAGTCTGGAGGCTGTTTCAGATTCTGTGTCTCCCCCTCTCTCTTCTCCTTCCCTGCTCGCACTCTCTCTCTCTCTCAAAAAGTAAATAAACATTAAATTTAAAAAAAGAAAAAAAAAGAAAATAAAGGCAAATGAAAATTAGTGGAAATATTTGCACCACCAATAGAAACACAGAAGACAAATTCCCATAATGCTTGTATTGCTTTTTTTTTAAGCCACACTGTAAAACAAAACAAAAATCCAATAGAAGGAATAGAGGAAAGAAAAAGGAAGTTCACCAGAAAACAAGCATAAATGACTTTTAAACAATGTCAAGATGTACAACCACAATTTTAGAAAGCAATTGTAAATAAAAATGAAATACTACTACTCATCTATTGGACAAAAACTTTGGTAATGCACACTATAGATAAGGGAAGAGGAAAAAGGCATTTCAGAAATGTAATTGGCTAACTGGTACGTCTTGTTTGGAAGACAGTTAAACATGATAATGGTAAAAATAACAGTAATAACATTCATTGAGTGTTTGGCATGTTGGACAGACACTGACCTCTTTCACATATTTTAATTTAATTATTCCTCATAACAACCAAATTGGAGTGCTTTATATTACTACCCCTCTGAGAAATCAGAGGCACAAGAAGATTAAGTCATGTGTTGTGAATGGAGTAGCTGAATTCAAAGTCAGTATTAAAAATTCAGTTCAAAATACCAAACTTGACAAAACCCATAAAAATTCAAACTATTTATACCTGTTATCTGTATACCTTCATGAGGGTTAGGTTTTTCCCTACAACACAGAACAAGGAAGAACTATGATTTCAATAGGGTAAAAGTGGATTTCTCTCGCAAATAAGTGAAATTTGGAGGTATACAGCTCAAGTCTGATTGGGCAGCTATATTCTATGAAGTGCAAAGAAATCTAGTTCCTACCAGCTCTTGCTGGAAGAATCTCAGTTCACTTTCCATCCAAATGGTTTGGCCCTAGAGTTCAGGATCCAAGGCCGCATGTGAATGACATCAAAGAAAAAATAAAGGACACCAGGCACACAGCTGTCTCAACTTTCTCAGAAAAGCTGCCACATGACACTTCCTCTTATATTGCTTTGGCTGCAAGGGAAGCGGGGGTATGTAGTCCTAATTCCGAGTGCCCGTAGGCACAGCTAAGCGCTGGTAATAACCAGCAAAGGAAGGAGGTGGAGGAATGGATGTGGAAGAGGTTCTTTCTGTCCTACTGATACCACAATTCCAGTTCTAGGAAATTTCCCAAGATTTTTACATTACAAATCATCCTTGATTTAGGATGGAGTCACCTCTAGATAAAACCATTGTGAGTTGAAATTATGCTAAGTCAAAAATGCATTTAACACACATAATGTGCTGAATATCATAGTTTAGTCTAGCCTCTATTATGTGTGTTCAGAATAGTTGCATTAGCTGAAACTATGAGACATCATCTAACACACAGCCTATGTTACATTAAAGTTTAACTGTCTCATGTATTTCAGTGAATACTGTGTTGAAAGCATAAACACAACGGTTGTGTGAGTACAGAATGGCTGTAAGCATATAGATTGTTCACCACCATGATCATGTGGTGGACTGGGAGCTGTGGCTGGTTGCTCTGCCAGGCATCACAGGAGAGGGTCGTATCGCGTCTCATTAGCACTGGGAGAGGTCAAAAATTTAAACTTGAAGTACAATTTATCTTTTAAAACGTTTAAAGTTTATTCACGTTTTGGAGACAAAGAGAGAGAGAAAGAGTGCGAGCAGGGGAGGGGCAGAGAGACAGAGAGAGACACAGAATCTCAAGTCAGCCCCAGGATGCAAGTTGTCAGCATAGCCTGAGGCAGGCTTGAACTCATGAACCGTGAGATCTTGACATGAACTAAAGTCAGATGCTTACACCACTGAGCCAGCCAGATGCTCTTGAAAGTACAATTTGTAAACAATGCTATCATTTTCACACCCTTGTGAAGTCCAATAACTATAAGTCAAACAATATTAAGGCAGCGACTGCTAATCCTCCATTCATCCTTGCAGATATATTTTTGATCATCTTATGCCTGCCAGTAAGCTGACCTCCATGGACTGCATCGTTTAGGCTTTCTTGTCCTCTGGCTTCCATCCATCGTTGGCAGGTATACTAATAGGTAGCCAGAGAGCAAAACAAAAGCAGTCATTATATGTACTGTGAACTCTGGAATTTTGGCAGTGGCTTATTCCTCAGTCTATGGCCACATCTCCTGTTAGGTGGCTTTTCTCCCAGCTGTGGGCTCATTGGCTTCTAGTAACACTTGTCCTTTCCTTGTCCCTTGGTGCCTGGGAGAGGTGAAGTCTTCTCTTGCTAGTCCCCAAGAACTCGACCACTTAGTTTTGAGCCCGTTTATCTCGCCAGCACCTGTGTTCACAGTTCCCCCATTAAACTCTTTCCAGGTAAGATTTTAGAGGCAACACCCACACTCTGCTGGACTCTGGCAGGCAAACATATGTACACTGCATATGTACACAAACATATGTTCACTGCAGCATATATAGTCTATAGTCGTAGACTAGAAACAAATTAAATACACATAAACAGGGGACAGATTAAATACCTCCAATGCAGCCAGGGTAGGAATACCATGAAGTATATTTAAAAAATAATGTCCCATTGGACCAGACACTTTAATTTTTAAGAGGGCAAATGGCATGGCATACCTTTTAACAATCACAAAAATCATGTATCTATAAAATGGAGAGCGATATATATATATATATATATATATATATATATATATATATATATATATATATATATATATGGCATATATATATATATATATGCCATATATATATATGCCTAATATATATATATATATATGCCATATATATATATATGCCTAATATATATATATATATATATTTTCATGTGAGGTATGCATATACCATAATATGCATATTATATACTTTGAGATTCTGGAAAAAAAAACCCTACAAACTGTTAAAGGTGGTCTTCTTCTGGGGAAGGATAATGGAGGCCTAGAGAAGACATAGATTTACTTTCACTGAATAACTTTTTTTGCTACTATATGAATTTTTACCATGTGTATATTACCTTTAAAAAGCTCGTTAAAGAAAAAAAAGTTTTCCTTAGGATACGTATAGGGAAGTTTATGAATATGACAATAACATTCCTCTGATATTTCAATATTGCAATTTGGATCCCAACTTCCTCCCCTCCCTACTCTGCCTGGTATCAGCAAGACAAGAAATAACAAGTATTGGTGAGAAGGTAAGAGAAAAAGTAACACCAATGCACTCTTGGTGGGGATGTAAATAGGTGCAGCCACTCTAGGGAACAGAATGCAGGTTCCTCAAGAAATTAAATCAGAAATACTACATCATCCAATAATTCCACTACTGGGTATTTACCCAAAGAAAAGGGAAACCCCAATTTGAAAAGACGCATGCACCTCTGTGTTTATTAAAGCATTATTTATGATAACCCAGCTATGGAAGCAGCCCCAGTGTCTGTCAACAGATGAATACATAAAGAAATGTAGTGTCCATAGAATGGAATATAATTTCATTGTAAAAAAAGGAATAAAACCTTGCCATTTGCAACAACATGTGTGAACCTAGAGGGTATTATGCTATGTGGGATTATTCCGATAAAAGGAAATACCATATAATTTCACTTTTATGTAGAAGCTAAAAGACAAAACAAAGAAAGAAACAGACAGATTCTTCAATACAGAGAACAAACTTGTGGTTACAAGAAGAGAAGTGGGTGGGGTGTGTAAGATAGGGAAAGGTGACTAAGAGTTACAAACTTCCTGTCATAAAGTACATAACTTACAGAGGTGAAAAGTACAGCACAGGAAATATAGTTGATATTATAACAACATGATATGGTGAAAAATGGTGATTACACTTACCATGGTGAGCACTGAATAATGTATAGAATTATCAAATCGCTATATTACACACCCGAAACTAAAATAACACTGTATGTAATCTATACTTCAATAATAGAATTTTTAAAATGAAAAAAAAAGCATCTATTACCCTTGTTATCTGGGAAATTAAAAAAAAAAGAGAGAATAGGTTAGATATTTGATAGTTATTTTAGCCTGCATTAAAATATGTACCAATTAAGATGCTGCATCAAAACATACCCATGGTGATGGGGAAGACATCTAGGTATAAAACAATAGGGCATCTTAAGGAATTTGCTGATAGTTGATCATGCGGGAGTCTAAGGGCATGAGCAACTGGCCCAGGACCAGTAAGGATGCAAAGGTGGGGGCAGGGTGTGGATGGGAAAGGTGTTTTCTATCATGCTGGAGTGTGGGGGAACCACAGCTTGGAAGGCAGTGATGTAATAACTTTTGCATGTTCCAAAGTCCACTCTAAGGGGAGTAGAGATATGAGCTCCATCATGAGGCTCCACTGATGCCAAGCAAAGATACAGAAGGGTGCGGCATAGAGGAAATGTGGTTGCCATAGTATCCACAGAAGTGAGTTACTAATTGAATCATACTGGTGAGGGAAGGAGAAGAATTACACTAGGATAAAGAATAAAAAATGCAGAAGGAAATTGTGGGAAAATGTGATCGTTTGAGGTTCTTTGTGAGATGACCTCTTTACAAAGTGTAGGACCCAGTCAAGAATCGGAATGACTCAATTTCCTATTTTTACTTATACCCCCTCCCTATATTCAGTGTGATTTTTCTCTACTGTGTAATGCCTGAACCTCTTGTGTCCTTCCTACTCCAACCTTGCCTAATTAATACCTACTCACTCTTTAAGGATTAGTTCAAGATAGCACGCCACCTGAAAAGTCCCTTACAACACTTCATCTCCTTCCCCTGAAGGCTGAGTTACATGGATTTTCCCTTCACACTCTCCTAATGCTCCATGCATCTTGGGATCATTACACCATAATATCTGCCTCCCCTACATGATTGTAAGCTCCTTGTGATTGTAAGCGCCTTGTGAGTAGGGTCTGCCTCCTCATCTCTAATGTCCCAAGCATATAGCACAGTGCTTCGTAGGACTCAGTTGGCTCTCAGTGACTGCCGAATGAATTAATGAATCTAGAGTGGGAATAGGAACATTTTTGTCTCTCATACTGGGGTTGGGGTTGAAAGTTGTGTTGAAAGGTGTGATTATGAGGTCTGAGTGAGAGTTTGAAAGTGTCTACAATCGAAGTTCTATCTATGAAATAAGAGTCATTTCCCAGGGAAAGGTGAAAAAGATAGGTTGAGGGAAATGATGGAGGTATGGAATAGCTGCTGTGGGGAGAAGACCGCTTAAGATTGGCAAGAAGCTGTGGGGGTAGGTTGCCATCAGCAACCATAAAATCATAGTGAGTGACCCTAGTGACTGTGAGTCCCTGTAACAGTTCACTGGGCTGAGTGAGACAGAGGATTGGCTGACAGAGAGGAGGACTCATCCAAGCTTCAAGGCCACCTAAGCCGATGCAGCAGAGGACTAGGAGGTTCCAACACAAAGTGACATACTGAGGTGTATACACTGCATTAGGAAGGGAAGTGGAGCCACAAGGGATGATATACAGGGAAATGAGAGGGAGGAAGTAGGGACCACAAGTCTCTATCAGGCTGAAGAAGAGAAGTTGTGAAGTCAAGTAGTGAGACACCTGGTTAGGGGAGGTTGTCTTCTGAGATATTGGCACGTTAAATTTCACATTCTAGCAGGAGACATCTGGATGATCATAGAGCTCAGAGCACCATCACGGAAGTTAGCTACTGGAGGAAACTGACTCTTAAGGTTGTGGGAGCCAGAGAATTTAAAGAACACTGAAGCTACATTGCTAGAGCAATTTTACCAGGATTCTGAAATTGCCCACAACAGAGGCAGGAGCAACATGAGGAGAAAGAAGAGTAGGAAGGGATTCCAGAAATGTCCATGAAAAAAAGGGTGGCGCTCTGGGATTGAATAGATGGACTAAGGAGGTGAAGGCAGGAATTTCAGGGGAGTAGAAAGATCATGGCCTGGAGGTGGTAACAAGGGGCCTGAGGATCACTATCCAGCCTCTCCCTTAACCCTGAAGGAACTTTCTCTCTGCTGGAGCAATGTCTCCAACCTCTACAACCTAGACAGCATTTATCTTTGTTCCTCATTCTGGCATCTTGATTCTGCTTGCTGAGACGTCTCTTAAATGGAGTCCCCTGTCTGATTCTTTTTTTTTTTTTTTTTTCTCATGGGCATCACTACACGTCCCAGAATGTTATGACATCGAAACGAATACGGCCTGGTTTTCATTCCTTCATGTGACCAATAGGACCAACTCTACTGGACGTAGACTGAGTTTCACTCCAAATGATGATGGACTCAACATGCTACTTTGCCCAAGAAATATACTTGTATCTCAGAAGATCCTGCCAGAAGTAACAGTGATATCCAACCCACCCAACAGAGCTGGCAATTAAGGCAGCCTGCTAAGAACACATCAAAATGCAATCATGTTTTCTAGTGTTGCATCTTTTAGCATGTAGGCAGGTAGTCCAAAGCCAAAGAAGTAAAATATTTTAAGTTAGGGAATGAAAGGAAGGTAAACTGCCATAAACGTATTTTAAACTGTTGGGAAAAAGGAGTAGAATATGAGTGTCACAAACTCACAATCATTCATACAGGACATCATACATATGTTCCAGGAATTTTAAGATAATAACATGTGGTTCATATAGTAGAGAAAGCTCCACTATTGCCACTCTCTTGATGATCTGCCAATACGTGGTCACCATGAAAGCTGCCTGACACCTACTAAAAAACCCAATGAATAACAGATGATAACGGAGCGCCCATGAAATACCATGGTAGACAAGTGTGAGCAGAGGTTATGAAGCCCAGAACATGGTCCCTGCCCTTAAGAAACCTGAAACTTAAGGGAAAGTGAAGTGAAACCAGTGAGAGTTATAACCTGTGTTAAAATAACTGGCTGACTTCTAGTCAGCATCAAGAATCAGACATGTGTTTTCTGTGGAACTGTGAACATTGCCTCTGTGTTAGAAAGTTCTCTTGAGTTGTATAATGTTGCGAAAAACTGGCCTTTTCTGAGCCTGGGCAATTCCCACACTGGTGCATTGTGACACAAGCCTGTCAGATCAGTGGGCTCCTTATATGCTGCTTCCTGCAGAATGAGCTGGCCGTTTTCTCTGTCTTCCACACCACCTGGCTTAGCAAATTAGATCATATTAGGGCTATTGTCTCAGAGACAATAAGAGGCATCTGTAACTGAAAGAGACCAGGATGATATCTTCCAAAGAGACTTTGAAGAGCAGAAAGGTCAACAAGACGAGTATAACTATAATCATTTTTTAAACCCATCCTTCCCTTCCTCTGTTATACACGCTATCCTTTAGTAAAATATATAAAATCAACACATTTCTTTAATCTTGGCACAGAGTGTTGTGAGAAAGAGTATCTTACATTATGCAGCACATTTTTATGTACAAAATCCTTCTGCATATATGAACTCTTTTGGTCCTCAACGCAAACACGATAGAAGTAAGAATTGTTGACACAATTTACAGAAGTCCATTTGGGTTTTCGGCTCCATTCACTCCACCGCTACAGGTGAGTAAACAGTTACCTTTCCCACTCTCATGAGCAGGAGTTCCCCTCCTTATAGATCAGACAAGTCTTGTTCTAAATGTCACCACTCTTTCTAGGCTCTGCCCTTCCTACCTGCCAATCCCTTCTGCCAATTCTCTCCATGAAATTCAATTCAATTCAATTCAATTCAATTCAATTCAATTTAATTCAATTCAATACATTCGATTCAATTCAACTCAATTCAACTCAACTCAATTCAATTCAATTCAATTGGCAATTAACAAAGCCTAACCACAAGTCAAACTGTATACGAGGAAGTGCAATGACCAAATTGACACCCTCAAGGAGTGGCCAAATTATCTAGGGAGACAGGGACGCAAATTATTGCAATATGGCAAAAATTACAGTACAGGGTACTGCACATGGTACCACAAGAGTTCCAAGAAGGGACTAATTCACTCCGCCTGGTGGGATTAAGTAAGTAATGGTTGAGGCAAATTTGAAATATGAGTGATTAGGGTAGAGAGGGCTTCTCAGGCAGATGCAAACTTACCTATGCAAAGGTAAAGAAGTGGGGAACCGCAGGGAGTTCAATCTACTTCCTACGCATAGCAACATCCAATGTAATTGGAGAAAAGCAGCACAAAAGTTACTTGATGGCCACTGACCAAAGTGAGGTCAGAAGGCTACTTACTCACACCCCTAGACCTCTATTTCACAACTTCCTTCTCCGCAAACTTCTAACTGTTCCCAACCCTTCTTCACTCTGGTCTTATAACTTTGCCTATTACCGCACTGAGAAAACCAGGTCAGTGAAAAGAGAATTTGCAAAATCACCTATCGCATCTACCATTCCATCTACACCTATTCCCTTGTGCTCTGCTCTCACCAACATTATTATGAAGGATCTGTTCATTCCTCTCCGGGCCAATTATCTTTTGGACACTAGACTAAAGTCACTCTCGCCCTGTTAAGAATATTTCTGTCAGCAGTTCTCCCCTACTCTGCCATATCATCATTTCCATCAGCAATATGGAAATTACAAAAATGCTTTTATTTCTCAAATTTTAGAAAGAAAAACCAAAGCCCTCTCTTGACCCTGCTCCCTTCCCTTCCCACTGCTGCCTCATTTTTCTCCCACATTTTGTCACAATGCTCCTTGAAAGAATTGCCTTCCTCCCTGTCTACAGTCATTCTCCTCCAATTCTCTGTTGAAACCACTCCAATTCGGCTTTTCCCCGGTGCTACTGAAACGGTTCTCATCACAGGTCAATGACATCCACTTTGCAAAACACAGTGATTATTTATATTTTAGTAGTTTTTAAAGTGTATGCATTCATTTTGAAAGAAAGGGAGAGTGAGCAGGGGAGGTTATGAGACAGATGGAGGCATAGAGAGAATCCTACAGACTCCACACTGTCAGCATGGAGCCCCACCTGGGGCTTGGACCCACAAACCATGAGATCATGACCTGAGGTGAAACCAAGAGTCATACATTTAACCAAGTGACCCCCCCCATGTGACCCTGATGATCATTTATTTGACCTCATCCTATTTGACTTGCCATCAGCACTTGACCAATTTGATACCTCCTTCCTTGAAACACATTCCTTACCAGGCTTCCTGGACTCGAGACCCTCCTCATGTCTCGCCTACTCCTTCAGTGGGCACTGTGTCTAGTTTCCTTCGCTAGTTTTTCCACATCTTGCAGTACTTTAAGAGTTAGAGACCCCAGAGCTCAGTCCTTGCATGTCTTCTCTCTCATCCATTCTCACTCTAGCTGATCTCATGCGATCTCATACTAAGTAATCCAGCCTAGAGTCCACACGAAACTTCTTAATTTAAACTCCAGATGCCTATATCTAACTGCATTCACAAAAATGCAGCTTGGATATCTGATAAGCATCTCAAAACTCACAATGTTAAAAAAAGCAAGTCCTGGGGCGCCTGGGTGGCGCAGTCGGTTAAGCGTCCGACTTCAGCCAGGTCACGATCTCGTGGTCCGTGAGTTCGAGCCCCGCGTCAGGCTCTGGGCTGATGGCTCGGAGCCTGGAGCCTGTTTCCGATTCTGTGTCTCCCTCTCTCTCTGCCCCTCCCCAGTTCATGCTCTGTCTCTCTCTGTCCCAAAAATAAAAAAAAATTAAAAAAAAAAAAAAAAGCAAGTCCTGATGTTTCCCCTAAAACCCATGATCTCTAACAGACAACTCAAAACTACCACCAACCTGTGGTCCAGCCCAAAAAAACAAGCAAACAAAAACAAAAACAAAAACAAAAACAAACTTGGTATCATCTTTTATATCTGTTTTTATCATACCTTATATTCAAACCACAAGCAATCCTATTATATCCACATTTATAATATACACATGATCATAATTTTCTCACTATGTGCCCTTCTTGCATCCTTATTCAACCTACAGTTATTTCAGGATTACTATAGTAACCTCCTTATTGTGTTGTTGTTGTTGCTTGTATGCTTGCTTCCCACTCCATCCTGCTCTCCAGACAGTAGTCAGAATGATTTGTTTAACATAAATTACGGTGACCTGGGCAGCTCAGGTGGTTAGCCATCTGACTCTTGATTTTGGCTCAGGTCATGATGCAGAAATCATGAGCTCATGGAGTCAGAACGTGCATTAGGATCTGTGCTAGGCATGAATTAGGCATGAAGCCTGTTTGAGATTCCCTCTCTCACTCTCACTCTCTCTCTCTCTGTCTCTGTCTCTCTGTCTCTCTGTCTCTCTATCCCCCTGTGGGCACTCTCATTAAATAAATAAATAAATAAATAAATAAATAAATAAATAAGTAAGTAAATAAATGAATGAATGAATGAATAAATAACCAAATAAATAAAACTAAAATATGAACTTGGTCAGACTACTCAACTGACTTTCCATCTCATTGAAAATAAAAGTCAAAGTCCTTATAATGAGTTCCACATTCTTCGTGATATGCACCCCACACATACCCTCTCTGACTGACTGAATAAATAAATGAGTAAATGAGTGAATGGTTGGTAGAGAAGAGGAACATAGGATGAGATTAACCTTATAGAATTAAACAGATGATGAGCAACCTTCTAACTAAGCCAAGAAGTGTCTTCAGGTTTATTTGAGTACAATGGGTAGTCATCAAAGTCATTCGGGCACAATAACTATCTCCTGTAAACTGTTTCTAGGATCCAATTCATATGTCACCTTCTACACCAATCCTCACTCTTTACCAACCTCCCATTCCCACAAGAAATCCATCCAAAGGAAACTTTGCTACTCCTTTAATGTGTCACATTTTCAAACTTCTGTGTCTTCCTCTTTTTTTTTAATTTTTATTTATTTATTTTTTTTCATGCCTGGAATGCCCTTCCTTACTCTGTCGATTTGAAATATGCCTTCTCTAGAAGACTCTCTTCAAGTGACTCTCATTTTTGCAAAGCACTCCCTGGGTGCCCCAGAGACTCATGTGTTTTCTTCTTTGCAATTCCAGGGTACATTTATCCACCTCTATTACAGA
Source organism: Panthera onca (assembly GCF_046562875.1). Taxonomy (NCBI): domain Eukaryota; kingdom Metazoa; phylum Chordata; class Mammalia; order Carnivora; family Felidae; genus Panthera; species Panthera onca. Next base: position 12,457,288 of record NC_138358.1, on the reverse strand, counting down.
TGTTATCAACTCAGTATAGTTAATTTGTTTGCACAGTGGCAAATCCCTGGATAACAAGATCCATTATTAGTTCTAGATAAGACCTCTGTTCTTTGTATACAGTGCCTACAACCTAGTACGTGCTCAATGCATGCTTGATGAATGGAAATGAGGCAGGAAAATAGAATGAAAATTAGTAGAGGGAATATAAAAGAGAAACCAGGAGAGTCAAATGTTATCAAAAACAAAAGAAGAGGTATTTTCAAGAAGTAAGGAGTGGCCCCTTCTTTAGAGTTTTTTCTTTTGCTTTACTTGAGTTCGAAATAAGCTACAGGTATCATTGCATTTAACTAGTAGGAGATACGTGGAAGTACAATCGTCAAATTTCAGTAGCATATGGCAGAAATTACCTTCTATCCAAGCAGTGACTTAATATGAGGAATTGTGTGTTCAAAACATCAGGAGAAGTGATAGTTAAGTGGGGTGTACACTGCACTCCCAGAATCCAAAGACAGCACTGCAGAATTGTCTTGCCAGAATAACCCCAGCAGACTCACTGGTCTGTCCAGGCAGACTCACTGTTGTTCTGGGCCTAGGGTATCACTAGGTAAGAGTCAAGTGTCAGTAGGTTGGGATCTTATCTGGAGAAATCTACTTCTGAGATTATTTGGGTTTTGGACAATTAAGTTCCTTGCAGTTATACAACTGAGGTCTTTATTTCCAGATTGTGGGATGGCCAGCCAGAGAAAACACTCTGCTTTGCATGGGTGTATGATGCATGGGTTCATGATGATACTAGGTTGATCCAGAAAATCTCTCTCTATAATACAACACGACTATAGAAATGGTATCTCTTCATTTTCATGGGTTGTCAGCATTAAGGTATGGAACGTTGGGTGCTATTTTTTTTCTGTTAGAATAATGTCTACCACATTGTGGTTGTAAACAACAACAACAAAAAACAGCTGTAGAACCAATAGATAATAGTTTCCACCTTCTGAATTAGTAAGATTCAACAGAGAAAACTTCTGTTTCTCATATATATATAATATATATTATAGCTTATAATATATTTATATATTTTTATTTATTTATATATTTATATTTATATTTATATTTATATATTCATATGAATATGAATTTATTAAATAAATATATATTTATATTTATGTATTTATATTTATTTGTTTGTTTGTTTGTTTGTTTGTTTATTTATTTATTTATTTATTTATTTATTTATTATAAGAAATTGGCTCCCATAAATGTGGACGGTGACAAGTCCCAAGATCTGCAGGATGAGTTGGCTAGCTGGAAACACACGAGATCTGATGGCGTGGTTCTTGTCCAATGGCTGGCAGGCTTGAATCTCAGGTAGAGCTGCTGTTTCAGTTTGAGTCTGGGGAAGAGGCCAATGTCTCAGTTTAAAGACATTCAGGCAGGCAAGAATAATTCCCTAGTATCCATGGGAGAATCATCCTTATTCTATTCAGGCCTTCAATTGATTAGATAAGGCTCACTTACATTAAGAAAATAATCTGTTTTACTCACTGTACAGACTCAAGTATTTCCCATCACAAAACACCAGAAAAATGTTTGACCAAGCATCTGGACTTCTGTGGTCCAGTAAAGTTGACACATAAAATTAGCCATCATATCTTCCAAATTTCATGCAAGCACATGAAGCGGATGAACCTAAGCCCTATCAAGAACCCAAGCTACAGAGGCACCAGGCAGCCTGATAAGGTGCATTAGCACAGCGTCTCTCAAATATTTTATCCCCAACCTACTGTAAGGAACACATATTTCACCAAAACCCACTATAAGCATACACATAATCATACATATAAATAAATGAAATAAACAACATTTCATGAATTATTGGTTATCCTTACTAAGTGCAAATGTACTTTTATATTTTCTTATTGGTTCTATTTAATTTTAATCCATTCTTACCTTGATCCACACCTTCATGACCTTCCAAAAAACAAGGCATCATTAGTAAGGCGTACTGATTTTGAGGGTCAATCTTTGGGAAGTAATATTCCTTCAGTTATATGTTTCACAATGTCTGACATGTAATACCCTCTTTGTTAAGTTGAATTGAATAAAGGAAACGGGCTTCCAATTCAGTCTTAAGACATACTACGAAAATTCTGAATCCTTTTATAGGGGTTGGTCCATAACTATCGAACAAAATGAAACAACAGGTACCAAGAGATACCCTTTTGATGTCTCCAACCCTATTCAGGAAGGCTAAGTTTACAAGCCCACGGAAACACAGGGGACCATTTCTGTCATGGCAAAAATGACCAACAACGGAATGTTCACGTGCAAAGACAGACAGGATTAACTATTATCAAGAGGTGTTGAAGCATGTAGAAATTGTCCACGTCTATGCCACTTATAATTAGTGCTTTTCTCCCTTGGATTATCATGTCAATGCCTAAGGCACAGTTAGAGAACATTGTTACCCAACAATGGCAGCTCTCAGGTTTCATGTTTCTGTTATACACCCCCATAGGTTGAACTGAGTCTCTGCAATAGTTAAGGCCCTGGAGAAGAATTCACCCACTTTACACCACTCACTCTCCCTGATTAAGCTGCTCTGCAGGGAAAAGGCTTACTTTTTTAATGCTTGCTTTTTGTTCGTTGGATAAGCAGTAGACATAATTCTGAGTGCAGCATTTCTGTTTAACTGTACTCATGCCCTAAAGAGATTATAGGGATCAGCTCAGGGAGTCAACTTGAATTGATCTTCTTCATCTCTATTGCAACATTACTGGCAGATGTTCACAGTAAGATTTAATTCTGTCTGACTGAGAAAAACTGAGGAATTTGGCTTTCTGAACCAAGACCACATTATGGAATTGTCTGCACTCAGTTGCAAAAGACTGTGAATGAGGAGGAGACAGGGGCATTATATGATCCAGGATGGGAGGTTGTAGGGTTAGCTTATGGTGGTTGTAACAAAACCTTAATATTGTGTGAAGACTACAAAACCTTGAAATCCCTATAATGTGATGGTCTGGGGACTCTTACCATATAGATTGTCAAAATTCTTGTTATATGTCCGATACGGAAGCAATAGAACTCATTCACTTAATATAGATTTAATGAGCATATACTATGTGATATTTAGAGCTCTATTCTTGTGGGAGAAGTGAATAAAGTACTCCAAAGATGGTCAACGGGGCTCAAACAGACTCTGGTCTCTAGCTTAGAGACCTCTCCTCTGGATTCTCCTTCCTTTGCTTGGTGCATGTGCAAAAACCCCCACAGATATGGAAGCTGACGACTATAAATTACCCTCCCCACTGGACTCCACGCCCAGACCTTTGGTGAGCCAAACTTGAAATGCCCAGAGTCCAAGAGACCCCCAGAAATGAACCACCAGAGTCCAGAGTCAAAGTTAAGCAGTAAGGGTCATTTATTGCAGGTTCGAACCTGAACCTTTGCGCACTAATTGCCAGTGACGCTGAGAGGCCCCGAGAGAGGTTTTTACACCCCTTTCATAGACAGGTACAAACAAGTCATGGGGAAATCAGGAATTTTCCACAGTTACAGAGCTGCGATTGGTTGGTGTTTAAAGTTGGACACTTAGCAGTATTCGATTGGTTCCTGCCTTTAGGTCAGACCACAACCGGGGGTACGGGTATCACAATGATTGATCAGGAATATACGGATGTGCCAAGCAACAATGATTGATCAGGAATACACGGGCGCGCCAAGCAATTGTACAGAAGCGGAACAAGCTAGTTAGGCTTGGTTAGGTTTCAGTTTCCCGTAACTTAAGCTTTTAAGTTTCAGTTTTCTCAGGCCTCTCAAACTCTCTGACCAAACTCTGAGTGCCACTTGGTTTTTCCTCCAGTGTTCCAGCCTGGTTCCGTAACATACTAGATTGCTGACTAGGAAACCCAACCGCACTGGCCCATTGTTGCCACTAGTTTGGGAGAACAGTGATGTGGTGGCAAAGCAAAGGCTAGCAAGGGAGAAAGTGCATGCTCTGCCTGAATTTCGGCAGCCTCCTTCTCCGCTGTCTTGGGCAGGTCCTGCTCCATGGAACTGGTAAAGCCGGGGCCCCGAAGATGTCAGGCATACCCAAAAGAGTGGAAGGGGGACATGATCAATTTCCAGAGGACTTAATAGGTGTCCCAGGTAGGAAATTTTGTGGAAGGAAATGTAATAGACTCTGGTGTGCATGTGTGTGTGCGTGTGTGTGTGTGTGTGTGTGTGTGTGTGTGTGAGAGAGAGAGAGAGAGAGAGAGAGAGAGAGAGAGAGAGAGAGAATGTGCAGCTAAGCCAGGGTTGCCAGTCGATTTAGAGTTTGTGGCTTCATGGACGGGCACTCTTAAGGTCCCCAAGGTCTCTGGAGTCTAAATGGGCTCCCCTGTGTCATTGTGAAAGTATAAGGTCTAGGGCGGTATCAGATCAGATTCCCATTACAAGTCACAAAGCAGAGTCCACTATAGCCAAACCTCACCTAAACTTTCCCTCAGGAATGTGACCAGAGGAGTATGTGAATAGTCCTCTCATCTGGCGGTATACCCTAACTTTGTCTGTCTTTGTGACACCAAATATGAGAAAGAAATTAATAATGGGATGAAAACAGAGTAAGCCTACGATTTTTTGAGGTCATGATGAAAAAATGTGAACAGGGGTTTTCAGGTTACCATGGGGTGACAATGACACCCAGGAAGTTAAGGAAATTTTGTGAACTAGAATGGCCCATATTCAATGCAGGATGGCCTCCAGAAGGGACATTAGATGCTCAAATAGTGCAGCAGGTTTGGCTAATAGTCACTGGGAACCCAGGCCACCCTGATCCATTTCTGTACATCAACTCCTGGCTTGAAATTGCCCCAGATTTCCTGCCTTGAGGTGATTCATCATTAGCAAACAGAGCCAGGCAAAGGTTTTAGCCACTTTATCTGGAGGCTCACCAGGGAGTCAAAGAAGTGATCCACTGCTCTTCTAATATTTAAAGGAGATGTGGACGAAGATATTGTCTTTCCACCTCCTTATAACTCTTCAAACTCCTGCCTCCCTCCCTCTGAGCCTGAGACTCCTCCTGCATCTGTCTCTCCAGCCACAGCCAGAGTCAGTGCACTTGTCACTGCAGTCAGTGCTGCTCATCTCCCCGCCCCTCTCAGACCCAGGTAACCCACCCCCACATGGGCCAGCAGCCAGACTGCGCCCCAGACCCAGACCTAAAACTCTCCAAACGCATGTAACGTAGACAAGAGAGCCTGAAAGACAGAAAGAGGATGGACCAGTCCAGACCAGCCATTCCATGATGGGTTATCTACCTTTCTCTACAACCGACCTCCTCAAGTGGAAACACAACACTCTACCATACTCCGAAAAGAAACAAGCAATGTTTGACTTGATGGAGTCCCTCTTCCAGACCTACTCACAGACTTGGGAAGATTGTCAACAGTTACTCCATACTTTGTTTAATTAAAAATAAGAATGACAGAAACATGACAGTACCTAGGAGATCACACATCTCCAGGAATCAATGACCCTACTGTCTGGGCTCAAGCTGCATGCGTGAAGAACGCCCAACACGAGATTTCACCACAGAAGGAGGACAGGGCCACGTCTGATGATACCTGGAAGCCCTCCTTCAGGGAGTGTGAGCTGGAGTCAACAATCCCATGAACATGACTAAAATATCATCAGTCACACAGCACCCTGGGGAGTCTCCCGGAGACTACTATGAAAGATTATGTGAAGTGTACCGTGTATACGCACCGTTTGACCCCGAGGGACCAGAGTCAACAGATGGTACATATCTCTTTTGTGGCACAGGCTACCCAGATATCCGACGAAAGCTCCAGAAGTTGGAGGGCTTGCCAGATGCCCTCTCACTCAGCTGTTAGAGGTCATCAGTACAGTTTTCAGGAACAGAAATTTGCAGCTGAAAGAGACGTGAAGACTAAAAAGAAGGCCATCTTTCTCACAGCAGAACTAAAGAACAGATGCTGCAAAGATGGGAAAACCCCAACCACAAAAAGGGGGGAAGCCTATAGCCCCCTTAGCAAGGGACCAGTGTGCATACTGCAAAGGTAAGGGAAATTGTAAGAATGTCCGAATTGGATGGGGACTTCAAAACCCAGCCAATATCTGGAGGAACCTCGAGGTGAGAACCCTCTTGATCTGGCCGGGGTAGAATTGGACTGAGGGGGACCGGACTCTTTGTTTCTTGGCCCCCATGAACCCACGGTTGAAATGAGGTGGTGGGCTGAACAATAACTTTCATGGTTGACACTGGGGCTGAATACTCCTTTGTTACTTCCCTGGTAGCGCCCTTAGGCCAAAAGACAGCAACCATACTTGGGGCTACTGGGACACAGGCAATGCAACGGCCCTTCTGTCAAGCTCAACAAGGTGCACTTGGGGGTCACAAGGTCCGGCATGAGTTCCTCTACTTACGTGACTGCCCGATTCCTCTCCTGGGCCGGGATCTACTCTCCAAACTTGGGGCACAGATACCTTTTGAACCCACTGGACACACTAGCCTCCAATGAAACCCCAGGCAGAAGGAAACCCTGGTCTTGGCGATACCCCTGCCAAGGGAAGAAGAATGGAGACTGTTCTGTGCCCAGGCCTTACCTGGTAGCCCGTAAGAATTCAGGCTTACATTCCCCTCCCTATGGGCTGATGATAACCCGCCTGAAATAGCTTGGAATCGGGTCCCAATCATTGTTGACCTGATCCCTGAAGCTCAACCTCAGACACCAAGGCAGTACCCCATTCCACTAGAGGCTAGAATGGGCATACAAGAGCACCTGACCAAGCTCAGAGAAAGAGGTATTCTAACTGAGTGCCAATCAGTTTGGAATACCTCACTCTTGCCAGGCAAGAAGCCAGAAGGACACCAACCAGTACAGGATTTGAGGGCCATTAGCAAAGTGAAGGTTTCCTTACACCCAGTCATTCCGAACCCTCAGTATACTCTCCTCAGCCAAATTCCGTGGTCAGCCAGAAGGGTTGCGTGCTTCGACCTAAAGGATGCTTTCTGCTGCCTCTGCCTGGCTCCACAAAGTGAATCATTGTTTGCCTTTGAATGGACTGAGCCTGTTACAGAGCGTCAGATGCAGCTGACCTGGACACTACTTTCCCAAGGTTACAACAACTCGTCCATTCTTCTGGGGGAAGCCCTAGGTTCAGATCTCGCTGACTTTCCGAAGGAAACCACAGGGTATGTCCTTCTCCAATATGTAGAAGACATCCTCCTTTCCAGTGACACCAAGGAAGACTTTATGAAAGTTACACAGGCCCTCCTACAGCTCTGATCCTACTTGGGGTACCACCCTCATGGAAAAGGGCACAGATTTGTCCGCAGCAGGTCCAATACTTAGGCTCCCTCCTCACAAAAGGAAAAAGAGAACGAGGACCGGAAAGGAAGAAAGTGTGGCACCACACTGCCACAGCCCCAAACAAAACGAGGCTTGTGTGAATGTTTAGGGGCCGTAGGGTTTGTCGCATTGAGAATCCTCAGATGCTCAGCCATTGTGAGGTCCCTCTATGATCTGTTGGGAGGACCAAACTGGGAGTCCCTCGCATGGACTGAGGAGGCGAGGGCCGCTTTCACAGAAATAAAGTTGGCTCTGGGACAAGCCCCAGCCCTTGTTTTGCCTGAAATAGAAAGGCCTTTAACTTCTTCCTACATGAAAAGGAGTGCTCACTCAGAGCATGGTGCCTTGGCAATGGCCAGTGTTCTAACGGTCAAAAAAAAAAAAAAAAACTTGATCCTGTGGCTGCAGGATGGCCCCTGTGCCTCAGAGATCAGAGCCACAGTCCTGCTCATGAAGGATGCAGACAAGCTCACACTTGGCCAAACATTTAATGTTAAGTTCCCACACACGGTCGTGTGGCTCACAAGCACCCAAGGATATCGTTTCCTCTCCATTTCTCAGCTGACACAATCCCAAGGCCTTCTCTATGAGAACCCAAGTCTCACTCTCGAAACAGAATAAGAACACTAAACCTGGCCACCTTCCTTCCCACAGAGGAGGGAGAACCTGACCATGACTGTTCAGGAGTAGTGGATGAAGTCTACGCCAGCTTCCCAAACCTCCAAGACCAGGGTATAACAAACCCAGAGATCACCCTGTTCAGCGATGGGAGCAGCTATTTAGAGGAGTGCAGCCAAAGAGCAGGGTATGCGGTAATCACAACACGGGAGTGCAGGAAGCCAAGGCCTTGTCGGAAGGATGGTCGGCACAATGGGTTGGACTCAGTACGCCTTAACCTGAGCCATCATCCTTCGCAAAGGTAAATGAGTTAACATCTACATCGATTCCTGGTATGGCTTCGCTACTGTGCATGTACATGGGGCCATCTATAAAGAAAAAGGCCTCCTTACCGCTTCAGAGAAAACTATCAAAAAAGAGGAAGAAACACTAAAGCTTCTTGAGACCATATGGCTACCAGACAAAGTAGCTATCCTACACTGTAAGGGACCTCAGAAATGAGATGCCCCCATAAATCAAGGAAATCACCTGTCTGACAAAACAGCCAGAGTGGCTGCCTGAGGTGATCTAGGTGAATCTCCTACTTACACTCTGACTCTTGTGCCCCAGAAGGAAGCCTCCCCACCCCTGTACACGAGTGAAGAAAGAAGTTGGGCCTCGACAGAAGCGGGCACACTAAGCAAAGACGGATGGTGAGTCTTGTCCCGTCATCATTGTGAAAGCACCTAGTGAAGGAATATAGCTAACTCACCCTCTTAGGGAAAACTGCTCTACAGGTCCACTTCAAAAAGAACTACAATATCAGCTGCCGGCAGCCAGCCAGCTGCCAGCATTATGCCAGGCTGTCAGTGAATAATGTGTAACATGTGCCAAAAACAATGCTTGCTCTGCCCCACAGCCCCTGCCTGGCTCACAAAGGATGGACTTAGGGGTGGACTTTACCAACATACAACCAAATAAAGGGTTTAGGTACCTTCTTGGAACAATCTGCACCAATTTGGGATACCTGCAAGCATTCCAGACCAGAATGGAATGAAGTCACGAGGTGGCCAAAGCTCTTCTACGGGACATTGGGCTTAATCACACACAGTAATAATGGAGCTGCATTAGGAGCGGACATTATACAAACCCTAACAAAGTCGCTTAACATTGCCTGGAAACTGCACACTACTTAACACCCCCAGAGCTCAGGGAAAGGTAGAGCGCATGAATTGCACCCTCAAGGAAACCCTGGCCAAGTTCCACCAGGAGACTCACCCCCTATGGCCAGATTTACTTCGGCTGGCCCTCCTGTGTGCCCAATGCCCGCCTGGGGCACTGGGATCTCCCCTTTTGAGTTATTATATGGGCGACCCTCTCCCCCCCCCACCACACACGTTTAGGAAAGCTCCCAGGAGACCTACACCAGATTGCAGACAAGGAAATATGTTGCACCTTTGGGGTGTTCTAATTGTGTTCTAATTCAGCCTATTGATGCTTAGAGGCCAACTGGACTCAGAAATGTTATTCCATCTTCCGGACCCCAGGGATATTTGTATACACTGAAGATCAGTACCTAACAACCTTTAGCCCCAAGTCTCAGGCTAAACGGGCAGTACTGCTACCCATTCGGATAGGCTCAGAAATTGTGACAGGAATAGGAACTGGATAAGGGGGCATAGGTTTATGCATAGGACTGTACCATAGACTATCTCAAGAGCTAAATGAAGACATGGAACGCGTGGCCGATTCTCTGGTAACCTTAGAAAACCGAATAAACTCTCTGGTGGTAGTAACCCCCCAAAATAGACAAGCCCCCGACCTCCTCACTTCAGAAAATGGAGGGACTTGCATCTTTTCGGGGGAGGAATGTTGCTATTTTTTAAACCAGTCAGAAATACTTACAACTAAGGTTAAGGAACTAAAAATAATAATAATAATAATAATAACAATAATAATAATAATAATAATAATAATAATAATAATAATAATAATAATAATTCAACATTGACAACAGGAAAGTACCAATCAACGGAACAAATGAGATCTCACCAATTGGGATCCTGGCTTCCTGCCCTGGCAGGGCCCCTCTTCTCCCTAATTGTACTTGTATCCATTGGCCCCTGTATACTGAATACCATGGTACATTTTATTGAAAACACTGCTGCTCACCAAACTACTGCAGGCATCTTAGCCTTCTGAGGGTACCAACCTAAAAAACTGAAAGGTGATACCTACTAAAAAGGTGTTTTAAAAGGCATAAAATGGGATACTGTTGGAGAAGTGAATAAAATACTGCACCAAAGATGGCCGGTGGGATAAAACGAACTCTGGTCTCTATCTTGGAGACCCCTCCTCCTGGTTCTTCTTCCTTTGTTTTCTGTGTGCAGGAAAACCCCCACAGATATGGCAGCTGATGACTGTAAATTTCCTGCCCCACTTGCATTCAGCGCTCAGAAGTTTGGAGAAACAGGGTCCTCTGAGCCCGCCGTTCCATCAAGATCTGCAATCCAAAGAAGATCTCCGAGTGCCGCTTGGTTTTCTGAAAGCGTTCCAGCCTGGTTTTGTAACATTATAAACACAGAAGTGAGCAAGACAGACCAAGTCCCTTCTTTATACAGTATAAGGAGGCAGAGGACCATTAACTGGTAAACAAGTAATTAACAAGTGTACAAGGGTAATGGGGTGCTGGGAGTCAACCAGCTCTCAGTTGTCTAAAGGAAACATATGCTATATCACCCACCTCATATATGGATCATAGTTCTAAGTGTTGTGACGTTTATAATTGATACACGTGATCACTGCCAGGGTATTTCCCCTTTTCCAAAGTTACATTTATTTTGAAGAACTTATGTGAGTTAATGAAAGATACTGGGAATTCCCAGAATCAGTAGATGCTGGTGGACCAGGTTTCAAATATCAGCCCCAGAGGTCAAAAGTCACAATATCTAATCATGTTTGTTTTTTTTAACAACTTCATTAATGTTTAACTGATATACACAAACTGTACATATTTAAAGTACATAACTGGTGGAGCACCTGTGTGGCTCAGTCACTTGAGCATCAGACTCTTGATTTTGGCTCAGGTCATGATCCCAGGTTCGATCAAGCCCTTAATTGGGCTCCTTGCTAAGCATGGAGTCTGCTTAAGATTCTCTCTTTCTCCCTTGCCTCTCTCCCCCAGTTATGAACGCTTCAGCTCTCTCTCCGAAAAAAAAGCCCTATGGGATGCCTGGGTGGCTTGGTCGATTAAGCGTCCGACTTCGGCTCAGGTCATGATCTCACAGCCCGTGGGTTCGAGCCGCGCGTTGGGCTCTGTGCTGACAGCTCAGAGCCTGAAGCCTGTTTCAAATTCTGTGTCTCCCTCTGTCTCTGCTCCTCACCTGTTCATGTTCTGTCTCTCTCTGTCTCAAAAATAAATAAACGTTAAAACAATTTAAAAAAGCCCTAATAAATAAATTACTTAATTAACAGTTAATAATTAATACTAATACTAATAAATACAATTACATATTTTGGTAAATTTTGGTTACATATACACCAATGTATACATAGCAACAAGGAAAAGAATATGTCTGTCACCACTAAAAATGTCCTCGTATCCTTTAGCTATCCCTCCGTCCCCCAAGTCTTCCCGATTCCCATTCCTAGGCAATCTCTGGTCTGTTTTCTGTCCCTACATATTATCTTGCACTTTCTAGAATAGTATACAAATAAAATTATATAAGACATACTCCTTATTTTTTGGGGGTGGGGAGTTGACTTCTTTCACTTGGTATTTTGAATATTATCCATAGTGTTTTGTGTTCCAATAGTCTGTTACTACTTGTTTATCCGTTCACATTTCAGTGGACATTTGTATTATTTCCACATTTGGCGTATTTATTTCTTTTTATTAGAGAGAGAGGGGGGGAGAAGGAGAGGGGAGGGTGGAAGGAGAGGTGGGGGAGAGATAGGGAAAGGGAGATGGAGAGGGAGAGGGAGATACAGAGGGAGAGGGAGAGGGGGAGGGAGAGAGAAAGAGAAAGAGAAAGAGAGAGCAGAGGGAAAGAGAAAAAGAATCTTAAGCAGCCTCCATGCTTAGTGCGGAGCTCAATGTGAGTCTCAATAACACGACCCTGGGATGATGACCCAAGCAGAAATCAAGAAATCAAGAAATCTACCAACTGAAGCACCAGCTGCTCCTTAGCCTATTAAAAACAAAGCTTCTATAAACATTTATTTTTTTCTTTTCTTTTCTCTCTCTCTCTTTTGTTTTGTTTTGTTTTATTTTGTATGATCATAAACTTTATTCTCTCTAGGGAAAATATTTGAGAGTAGATTTGGCTGAATCATAGAATAGGTTGCATGTTCAGCTTTTTAGGATACTGTCAAACTGTTTGCCAGGGTAGTTTTATCACTTTTACATTCTCATCAGCAGTATGTGAGAATTCCAGTTCTTTCATATCCTAGCTAACACTTCGAAGCCCTGTCTTTTGATTTTAGACATCTCGTAGGTATGAAGTAGAAGTTGATCTCATTGTATCTCATTTATCTCAATGTAGTTTATATTTGCATTTCCCCTCATGATGCTCAACACATTTTCATGTGTGTATCTGCTGTACATATGTCTTTTTTGGTAATGTGTCTTTTCAAATCTTTTGCCTTTTTTTGGATTATTTCGCTTCAGAATATTGAATCTTGCGGATTGCCCATATGTTCTAGATATAAGTCCCATTTCACATAGGTGATTTGTAAATATATTCTCCCAGTCTCAGTCTTCTATTTCAAACTCTTTGTGCTTTGAAAAGCAAAAGTTTTAGTTTGATAAAATCCAATCAATCTTTTTTTTTCTTGTAATGAATCATATTGTTGGTGGTGTAGCTAAGAAATATTTGCCTAATCCAAGGTCATAATGGTCTCCTACTTTAGGTACTTTAAAAAAGTTATCGTACTGTATTCTAGATTGCATTGGTTCTGATGAGAAATCTTTTTCCTCCCTTTCTCTGGATTAAAGCAATTTGATTGTGGGGTGCCTTGGTGTAGTTGTTTTCATATTTCCTGTCCTTGAGGTTCATTGAATTTATTGGAACTATATATTTTTAGTTTGCATCAACCTTAAAAACTATAAATTCAAATTAGTTTCATTATTTACTGAAACTAGTTTTCTTGTCTGTGTTCCTTGGAGATACAATTACCTGTATATTGGATGATTTGCAGTCACATTTTTTCTGTGTGTTTCATTTCAGATGATTTCCATTGCTATTCTTTAGGTTCATCAAACTTTTTTTTCTTTTCTGCACTGTCTATATGCCTTTAATTTCATTCAGTAATCATAGACCAGATTTCTTATTTTAGTCATTGCTTTTGTCATGAGAAGTTTGGTTTAGGTCTTGCATATCACTTGCATGTCTCTATGTAACATGCTCATTCTGCCCTATAATTTCTTGGATATACTGGTAATAGTTATAATAACTATTTGAAAGTTCTTATGTATAAATTATATCATTTGCGTAATTTCTGGGTCAGTGTCAGTTGAGTTCCCCTTCCTTACGTGTCTTAGTTTCCTGTTTCTTTGCAGCCTGATAATTTATATGGGTTGCCGAACATGGTCAGTTTTAGCCTGTCAGAGGCTGGATACTTCTAGATTCCTAAAAATATTCTTGGTTTTTGTTTTGGGACATAGTTTAGTTACTTAGAAATAGCTTGATCCTTTCAGGTCTTTCTTTAAATATACTTTGGGCAAGGCACAGGCAGCACTCAGTTTAGGGATAATTTTTGTCCAGTACTGACACAAAAATCAAGTATTTTCCAAATGGCATGTAAATTGTGAGGCCTTCCACACTGGCTGTCAGGCATTATTCCTGACCCTGTATGGCAGTGGGTATTGTTCCTTCCCCTGGTCTCAGTTTCCTCATACACAAGAGTTTATCCATATCCAATTGAATACTCAAGGCAGGCAATCTGTTGATCTCTGGAGTTCTCTCTGTGAACAACTTTCTCTTCTTTGGTACTCTGCTCTGTGAAATATAGCAGTCTTCCTGAATCAGTGACTACCCCCTCCACAATTCAGGGAAACTGTTGGGCTATGCCAGCTTCCTCCTCTCTAAACCACAGACTCAAATCCCCACCTAGTCAATAAGCTAGGCCACTATAGGAACCATTTCATTTATTTCCCAATATCAGGGATCACTGCCCTTCACTGCCTGATGTCTGGTGTTTTGAGAACAGCTTCTTACATATTTTGTCTACACTTTTAGCTGCTTCCATAAGAGTATAAATCTGGTTTTTGTTATCACATTTGGCTGGAAGTAGAAGTGTTAACACCAATTTACATTTTAGTATTGAGTCTTACTTCTCTGGCTTTGTTCTTTTATCTTTTTATTCTTCTTTGATGATGGATTTAATGTGGACATATGGAGAATGGTCATTGTTAGACATAGGGAGAAACTAGGGATGAGCTGGCAGATTGGAAGTATAGTTAAAAAAGAAAAAAAAAGGAAAGAATGAGAATATGCAGTCAAATCTTGAAGAAAGGAATTGATGGCGATTGTCAAAGCCATGTGAAATCTCAGCTTCCACTTTAACACCCATAATATGAGAATTCAAACTAATGTTTGAATTACTTGGGTGAAAACTAGACGTCTTAAACGATTTTTTTTTTTTACTGCTTTGTTCAAATGATTCTTTACCAGTGTTCGCCTTGGAAGAGAACAAACTGTGGCACAGAAGAAAACACACTGGACATGGAGTAGAGTCTAGGGTTGTTGTCTACCACAGTCATAAACAAGTTATGGGGAAGGCACTTGACTTTCCTAGGTCTCAATTTCCTCACCTGGAAAATGGAATAAGGACTCCCATATGAAGGGCCATTGTGAGATTAAATGAGATGATGCATGTGCCAGTTTTACAGAGCATAAAACTTAATATTACATGCAAGCGTCTGTGTATTACTTCTTCTAGAGGGAGGGATTTGCATTTCTTTTAGTGGAAGGAAAGAGATGAATATACAACTGGACTATCAAATAAGAGGTGGATAGAGGACTGGCTTACTGGTGTACCTCCTTGTACTCATTCAGCCATCCTGGCCCTGGGCTCCCTCCAAATTAAAGAATCAGTGTCAGAAGACCTGAGATCCATCTGTAGGTATCTGACCCCTCACAGAATATTAGCCTGTCTTAGCTGTTCAAATGAGGATAATGATGGCTATCATCGGTGGAGCACTTGTTCCGTGTTGTCAGGTGTTGGATTAAGCACCTTGCCAATACTGTCGTTTAAACTTTTTGACCCATTGTTATTATTTCCATTTTATAAATTAGGCAGCTGAGTTTCAGATATGTTAAGTAATTGGTCCAAGATAACACAAACACAAGTGGTGTGGCTGAGATGGGCACCAGCTCTGCTCCTATGCCAACATGCATGCTCTCAGCCATGTTACACTGCCTCCCCTTTAGCATGTTAAGGGTTTGGAAAGCTGAGGGCCAACCCTGATAAAGTACCATGGAGTATGTTGGTGCCCTAGCTAAGATCTTTTTCCCTTATCTGACCGGAAACATTTTCATATTAACTGAAACACTAGTCCCTGCACAAGAAAACTTTCCTCAAATTTCTCTTAACGATATACACTGGTCAGAATATAAAAAGCAACAACTTCAGAACTTGAAAGTTAGCAATAGGAGGTGAATGATGGAAGGGAAGCAAAACAAGAATGACCCTGTGATGGTTATTATTACGTGTCTAATTGAGTTGGCCGTGGGGTGCCCCAAAATAAACATTTTTTCTCGGGATATTTGTAGAGTGTTTCTGGGTGAGATTAGCCTTTGATTTGGTGGACTCAGTAAAGCAGACTCTCGTCGTCAGTGAGTGTGGGCAGCATTCAATGTCCTGAGGTCCTGAAGAGAACACAGGGTAGAAAAAGGAGGAATCCATGCCCCGCCGCTTCTTTTCTCAGCCTTAGATGGTGATCTCGCTTAGAGGCAGAGCAGTGGGTAGGGTTAGGTTTGGTTCTCCTGAAGTGCCTTTGCTCCAACACCCCACAGTGATGTGATTTCCCTGCAGGACTGAAATGAGGGCCCATGTGCGGTTATGGGTCAGGGGTAGCGTTGGAAGAGCGGAGCCAAACATATGGGTGGGCCAGACTGAAACTGTCTCAGGATCTCCACCTCCATCTCCATCACGGCCATGGAAATGTCATGGAGAGAGTGTGACTTCCACACAGGATTTTCCCCAATGGTAATTGGTCCCAATCCGTTATGTCTTTCAGACATCCATGCTAGGTGCCTTTAGGGCCAGAGCCCAGGCCAGCGTTAGGGTTAGGTCCTAGCTACCTGCATGTAGATCTCCTGGTTTCCCAATACCATTTGTTGAAGAGACTGTCTTTCCCCCATTGTTTATTCTTGCCTCCGCATCTTGAAATCTGGGGTTTTGATACCTCTAGGTATGGTTTTGTCTTTCAAGATTATTTTCACTCTTCAGGGTCTTTTGCGGTCCCATACATATTTTAGTATTAGTTGTTTCAGTTCTGTGAAAAGTGCCTTTGGGATCTGGATAGGGATTGCATTGAAACTGTAGATAATTATGAGTAATATGGACATTTTAATGATACTGATTCTTCCAATCCATGATCATGGGATAGCTTTCCATTTGTTTGTGTCGTCTTCAATTTCATCATTGACTTATGGTTTTCACACTACAGGTCTTTCACTTCTTTGGATAAGTTTAGTCCTAGCTATTTTACTCTCTCTTTTTTTGGTGCAATTAGGAACGGTGTTGTTTTCTTAATTTCTCTTTCTGTGACTTCATTATTATTATATAGAAACCCTACCAATTTCTGTGTATCAAATCCATATCTGCAACTTTACTGAATTCGTTTATTACTTCTCGTAGCTTTTGGGGGAAATTTTAGGGTTTTCTATGCATATTCCCATGTCATCTGTAGATAGTGACAGTTCAGCTTCTTTACAAAAGTAGATGACTTTAATTTCTTTTTTCTTATCTGATTCCTGTGGCTAGGACTTCTAGTGTTATATTAAACAAGAGTGGCAAAAGTAGACATATTTATCTTGTTCTTGATCTTACAGGGAAAGCTCTCAGTTTTTCACCATTGAGATGTTAGGTGTGAACTTAATATAAAGAATATATAAAATAATATTTTTATGTGTTGAGGCATGTCCGCCCCCCTGACTTTGTTGAGAACTTTTACCATGAATACATGTTAAATTTTGTCATATGTTTTTTCTGCATTTATTGGTATAATCATATGATTTTTACCCTTCGTTTTGTTGAGGTGGGATATTATGTTGATTGATTGGATGAGCCATCTTTGTTTCCCTGGAATAAAAGCCACTTAATCATTTTAGTGTGTTGTTGAGAGGAGTTTGCTAATATTTTATTGAGGATTTTAAAGTCTATTTGGTTTGATATAGGTGTTGCTACCTGGTTCTGAGGTGTTGTTGTTGTTTGATGTTGTTGTTGTTGTCCTTGTTGTTGTTTGCTTTCATTTGCACGGGAAATGTATCTCCATCCCTTCACTTTCAGTCTGTATGTGTCTAGGTCTGAAGTGAGTCTGTGCTAGGCAGCATATGGATGAGGGTTGTTTTTTGTCCATCCTGTTACCCTACGTATTTGGACTGGAGCACTTCAGCCATTTATATTTAAAGTAATTGTTGACCATTATGTACTAATTGTAATTTTGTTCTTTGTTTTCCGGTTGCTTTTGTAGGTCTCTGTTTCTTTTTTTCCGTACTCTCTTTCTTTCTCATAGATGGATTTGTGTTGTGCTTTACTTGGCTTTCTTTTTCTTTATTTTTCATATTTTATTTTTGTGTTTTGAGTTTGTTATCACAAGGCTTACATATAACATCTCAAGGAAACAGCAGTCTATGTTAAATTGGTGGTCAGTTAAATATAAACACATTCGAGAAATTTAAAAAGATTAACCTTTGGGGCAAGTGGGTGGCTCAGAGAGTTAAGTGTGTGATTTCGAGCTCAGGTCATGGTCTCACAATACGTGAGTTTGAACTGCACGTTGGACTCTGTGCTGACAGCTCAGAGGCGGGAGCCTGCTTCAGATTCTGTGCCTCCCCCTCTCAATGTCCCTCCCTGTTAACACTCTGTCTCTCTCTCAAACATGAAATAAAACATATTATTTTAGTAAAATAAAATACAAACACTAACTTTTTTTAAGTCCCTCCTTCAAATTTTATGTGTATGTTGTCATATTTTACATCTTTTTATACATAGTTCTGTAATATCTAATTATGATTCCCCCCCCCCCCGTTAACATTTCTTGCATTGCTGATTAGTGGTGATAAACTTCTTTATCTTCTGTCTGAGAAACTCTTTATCTCTTTTTTTTCAAGTCTTAATGATAATCTTTCCAGGTAAACTTTTCTTGGTGTTGGGATTATCCTTTCAGGCCTTTGAAGATATCATGTCACTCTTTCCCAGCATGCCAACTTTCTGCTGAAATAACAGCTGACAGCTTTAGGTGTTTGTTTGTTGTGATTTGTTTTTCAAATCATAGGTAACTTTTGCTTCTCTCTTACAACTTTTGAAATTCTTTATTAATCTTTAAACTTTGACGTTTTAATTCTGATGTGTCATAGTGTGGGGCTCCTTGGTTTCATCATGTTTGAAACTCGGTGTTTCTTGTCCTAGATGTCTGTTTTCTTCTCTAGTTTTGGAAAGTCTTCAGTTATCTTTTCTTCAAATAATTTTGGTACCCCCTTTCCTTCTTGTGGAATCCCTATTATGTGGATTTTTGCTCACTTGATATTTCCAAAGTATCCCTTAACCTATCCTCATTTAAAAAAAAATCTTTCTGCTATTTGTTTTGGGTGCTTTCCCTTAATCTGTCTTCCAATCACTGATATGTCCTTCTGCATACCGTCTTCTACTGTTGATTCCCTCTAGTGTTTGTTTTTCCAGGTATTATATTCTTGAACTCTGATTTTGCGTGTGTTTGATATCTCTTAATTAAAGGTCTCACTTAGTTCTTGCCTTTTCTCTGCAGCTCGGCGAGCATCTTGACCATTATTAATTTATATTCTTTATTTAATTGAGGCACAATGCTTACTTGTGTTTCCGCTCTTTTCTGGTTTTTTTATTGTTCTTTGTTTTGGAACATATTTCTCTGTCTCTCCTTTAGCTTACCTTTCTGCATTTGTTTCTATAGATGAGGCAGAGCAGCTACTTCTCCTACACTTGAAGGAATTGTCTTATATATGATTGTCCCCCTGGGTAGACTCTGTGTGCTAGTTGGTGACTTTGGCTGGCTGGCTGAAGCCGTGGCTTGCATGGACTGGGGATCCTGGGGCTTTCTACATAACAGGCGCCCTGCCAGGATACTTAAAGCTGAAGTGAACGCATACTGGGATGTACCAGGATTCTGTGTGTTGAGGGTACCCTGGCAGGACAGCTGAAGCTGAAATGATTGCAAGTTGAGGCAAGCTGGGTTGCTGTGTATAGGTGCCCTGTACAGGGTGGCTAGAACATAAGCAGTCTGGGGGTCAGGTTGTCCTTGATCTCTCTATGCAGATGGTTTCTGGGCAAGATAGGTGAAGCTAAAGTGGGTAAAAGCTGAAGGCCGGGGGCTGTAAATGCAGAAGATACCTTGCCAATATAGTTGAAGCTGAAGTGGATATAAACTAGGGTGTACCAGGACTTTCCACTGAGAGGGTGCCCTGAAGGGGCCGTGGGAGCTGAGGTGGGGTACAGTCCAGGAATGGCTGTTCTTATATGCTAGTTCCTCTTTAAAGTGCATTGTTTAAGGGGGGGAAAGCATATCATGGGAGTGTGTGTGTCCAGTGCAATTGGGGCTGGTGTGTATTGTGGGACTGGAACTTACTGAGGCAGCAGGCCAGCTACAGCAACTGAACCCTGCTCTGGTCTATGCTTTTAAGGTAGGGGGAGAATGTGGGGCAGCTGGATGGCTCAGTGAGTGGAGTATCTGACTTCAGCTCAGGTCATGATTTCACAGTTCATGAATTTGAGAACCACATTGGGCTTGATGCCGTCAGTGTAGAGCCTTTCCTGAATCTTCTGTCCCCCTCTTTCTGCCCCTGCTCTGCGTGTATTCTCTGCTTCTCAAAAATAAGTAAATATTAAAAAATGTGGATGTAAAATGTAACCCTGCCATTCTCCCGTCTCTATGACCCAGAGAGAACTCCTGTGGCTCCTCTGTCATTGACAGAGTTCTAATGCTCTCTTTTATATGACAGTTGCTCTTTTCAATCTGCAGAGTTGTGTTTTGTTTTTTTTTCTTTCTTTTTTCTGCCCAAAGACAGAGGACTCTGTTTCTGGTCCTTCCCCAACTACACTTGGCAACGTTAGGGGTGAGTGTTCCCTTTGTTACTGTCTCTCTGTCTTGCTGTTTTCTTTCTTTTCTGTCTTTTGATTTGTTATGTTTTGTTAGGCACAATCTGTGCAGTCAGTCCTCAGCTCCTCAGGAGGAATTGTTATATCAATGGGTGCAATCCCCAGGGAGCTGGACAAATTGGAAGTACACCTTCTGGCTGGTTCACCAGAAACGTAGTCAGGGAGTTCAGGCACAAGAGCACCTAGCTCCAGGGGACCCAAAAAAGGTGAGGTTTGGCTACCCATTACTGACAAGATCGCAATTCAAAGGAACTAGTGGAGGTGAAACAAATGGGAAATGTATTCAGAGGCCGACACCAGAAATGCAGCAGACTCACATCAAAGACTCTCTCTAAAGCGCTGAAAATACTTCCAGGTTTATGTAAGGAAAATGTGGGACAAAAAGAGGTAGGTATACACAGGTGGTCACTAAGGTCAGGTTGGTGATTGTCTTGGGCTTGAAAGTGGAGTCTTATTGGCTCAGGCTGTCCTTAATGCTAGAGTGGTAGATTCAGTTCCCATCAGGTGATACTTTGCTTTCAGGATCCTGAATTAAGAGATAAGCTGAGGGTGGGGAGGGGGCGCCTGGGTGGCTCTGCTGATTAAGCATCCTACTTCAGTTCAGGTCATGATCTCATGGTTCATGGGTTCATGCCCCGCATTGGGCTCTGTCCTGACAGCTCAGAGCCTGGAGCCTGTTTCAGATTCTATGTCCCCTGCTATCCCTGCCTGTCTCCCACTTGCACTCTGTCTCCCTCTGTCTCAAAAATAAAGAATCATAAAGAAGGAGAGAAGCTGGAAAGAAAAAGTTAATCAATTGGATAGTTTAAGGTCAATATGGAGGTAGTTGAAATCTTCTTTCACTTTGGAGGAGTTGAGTTCAAGGCCTTCCTACACAGCCATCTTGAACCGAAACTAGAATAGGGTCCCTCTGAATCCGATTTTGATTGGGGAAAGTTTGGGAGAAATCCAACGAAGGAAACAATAAAAGCAAGGAATCTACCAGTTCTGTGTACAAATCGACATAAACACCAGTACCTCCCCTGATTACAAGCGTGGCATGTACAGAAAAAGGCATAGATAAGGCCTTCAGATTGGAAAAAAGTAAAAATAAAAACTATCTCGATTCTTTTATTTATTTATTTTTCAATTTGTAATTTGGAAAGAGAGAATTAGCAGAGACGGGGAGAGAAAGAGACAGAGAGAAAGACAGAGAGAGAAGCTTAAGCAGGCTCCATGCTTAGCACAGAGTCCCACACAGGGCTCAATCCCCTGACCATGGGACCATGACCTGAGCTGCTGAGCACAGCAGTCTGGTAGTCAACTGATGGAGTCATCAAGGTGCCCTGAAAACTGCCGCGACTCTTAAATCATGGGGTTATCAACATGAAACAAATTCTAAGGGGTATACATCAGGTTTCTAGAACTCAAACATAATTAAATAAGCCCCAGAATACACGGTCAATATATACAACTCAGTTTTATTTTATACATAAGCAATGAACAATTAGAATATGAAATGCTTTTAAAGAACCATTTAATATCACACCAAACATTGAAATACTTACATTTAAATCTAACAGCCATGCACAGGTTCTGTATGCTAAAAGCCACAGAAGGCTGATTGGATCAATCAAGGAAGATATAAATAAATGGAGACATATGCCATATCTACCCACGGAAGCCTCGCTAGTAAGATGTCAATTATCAACTTGATCTAGAGATTCAACATAATCCCAGTCGAAATCCCAGGATTGTTTTGTGGATATCAGCAAGCTGACTCTAAAATGTGTGTGAAAAGACAAAGGAACTAGAACAGCCAAACAGCTCTGAAAAATAACCAAGTTGGAGAACTCATGTTGCACAATTTTAAGACTCAATATAAACCTCCCGTAATCAAGGCAGTGTGATAGTGAAGAAAGATGGAGACACAGGTCAAGAGATAGAACGGAGAATCCAGAAACTGACCCCATACACAAGCATCCTCACGCAACTTCTGATAATGACATATAGCCAACCTAACAGAAAAAGGGATATAGTCTTTCATCCAGTGTTACTGGAACAATTACGTGTTCGTATGCAATAGTAATCAATGAACTAAGTAATTAATTGTTTAATTAGTCGGTTCATTGATTAATTAATTAAAAGAAGCCTTGACCTAAATTCATAACTTATACAAAACTTCACTCAAATGGATCATAGATGTAAGTGTAAACTACAAAATTATAAAACTTTCATAAGAAAGGAGTGCTGTTGGTTCATTGAATCATTCAATAAATACTTTTGGAGCATTTAGAGTGAGACAACACAGTCTACACCCTGAGGATCCACTAGTGAACAAAAGAAGCAAGGATCACGGTGATCTTGGTGCTTAATAGTCCAGTGGGGGAATTGACAAAGGTAATGGAAATAGAAACTATGGTAGAGAATAATGAATGGGAAAAAAAGGAAATACATCTTGGAGAGGATAGAAGAATTGGGGGAGGGGGTGTGAAATACTAGACAGGGTGAAATACTGGACACAGAGGGTCCTGCTGAAAAAGGTGTCAGTTGAATAAATACCTCAAGGAAATGAGAGAACTACCTGCTGACGGGAAGGTGATCTAGGCAGAAGGACCCATGAATTCCCCAAGGCAGGAGTGTGAACGTGTGTACTGATGGGAAGCAAGGAGGCCAGTATAGACAGAGAAACGAGGATGAGAAGAAGGAGGAATAAAGAGGTGGAGGTTGTGGGTCAAGGAGGAGAAAAAGAGGATGAGGGAGAGAAGGATGTAAAGACTGCCAGCAATAGACAAGGTGAAGCCACATCTGGTCATACCTGTTCCTCTGCCTCACATTACCGGCTACAGTTCTTTTTATTTTTTAATTGACATTTACTAAACTGTGTCTAGACCATGAAAAGCTAATTCTACTTGTAGCAACTAATTGAAGCAAGAAAATCGAACACCCTCAATGATCAATATCAGTGTTTAAATAGGTTATGGCATGCTATGTGGTCTTTAAAATTCATAGCCCTGCAGAACATTTATGACCTAGCGAAATGCTCGTATCACTAGATGACCAGAAATGGGATTCACAACTACGTAGCTAATTCTGGATAATGCATGTACATATACCTCTTCCGTGGCGATTATACCACAGTGTTAGAGGTGCTTACCTCCAGGGGCACCTGAATGGCTCAGTCGGTTAAGCATCTAGCTCTAGATTCCAGCTCAGTTATGATTCCACAGTGTGTGGGACCAAGCTGCATATTAGGCTCTGCACTGACAGCGTGGAGCCTGCTTATGATTCTATCTCTCTCTCTCCTCCCATCGCTCACTCTTGCTCATCTGTCTCTCATTCTCTCTCTCTGCCAAAAATACGTAAACATAAAAAAAGTTGTTTAGATATGCTTATCTCCAGGTGTTTGACTTATGACCATTTTTCTTTCTTCTTTTTTTAATTTTCTAACTTTTCTGCAATAAACTTTAAGACTACCATAATCATAAAATAACGTTTCAAATAAATGATTCAGTCTAGTATCATTTAAATAAATAAAGTGTTTCAATTCATAAATTTATTAGGTACATTCAACATATCAAGGATAGTTTCAAATAGTCCAGTGTTAACGTTGCTAAGGTCTAGATTACAATGGGAGTCTAGGGATACCTGGGTAGCTGAGTCAGCTGAGTGTCCAACTTCTGCTCAGGTCATGATCTCACAATTTGTGAATACAAGCACCACACCAGATTCAGTGCTATCAGCATAAAACTCACTTTGGATCATCTGTTCCCTCTGTTTGCCCCTTCTCTGTTTGTGCTCTCTCTGTCTCAAAATCAAAATTATTATTTTTTTATTGTTTTATTTTTTTAATGTTGATGTATTTTTAAGAGAGAGAGAGAGAAAGAGTAAAAGCCAGGAGAGAGAGAGAGAGAGAGAGAGAGAGAGAGAGAGAGAGAGAGATAGACAGAGAGAGAGAGACAGAGAGAGACAGAGAGAAAATCCAAAATCCAAATTCGATTCCGGGCTCAAACTCACAGACTGTGAGATCATGACCTGACCTGAAGTCAGATACTTGACCAATTGAGCCACACAGGAGTCCATAAAAACTGTGAGTTTATAAGAAATTACATTTGTTTGAAAATCATACAATTGGCCTTACACCATATGCTATTGTCTTTAGGAAAGACTTTAGTGAACAGATTCATCAACCCACTTACTCTAATTAATATATTAACTTCCAAAATATCATCTTCAGTGGGTCTGCTCCAGTACCACATCATATTAAACACGAACAAACAAGCAAGCAAGCAAACAAACAGATAGGTAAAGAAAGAAACAAAACAAGAACTAGTAGCAATCATGACGCATAATGATCCATCCCACTGTCAACTTTGTTACTATTTTTTTGGCCAAAGAGCTTATTTCAAAGGATTCTATTGCTTTTAATACAGATGAACTTCTGCAATTAGTTCAGCATATAGGTTTGAGGACATACTGAAAATGTAAAGTAAATACATAAGTTTATATTGTATAACCTTAGGCCTCTAACTTCCATGAAACTCCAAAAGGAGGACATTAGCAGCACCATAAATTCTCTCCCTGCAATCACTCCCCATTCCTGCTCCATATCCGTTCCCCAACGTAATCAATATCCTGACTTTGAGCAACAGATTAAATTAGTCCATGTCTGAATTTTATAAAAATATAATGGAATAATATGCATTTCTTTAGATCTGGCTTCTTCCGTTCAACATTATAAGGCTCATTGATGTTGTTTTGGATAGATGTAACTCAGGGATTGGTACTTCCACATTATATTCTCTTACATGATTATTTAACAATTTGCTTATCCATTCTACTGTTGATTCACATTTGGAATGTATGTTTCCATACTGTACATATACGGAAGGCTGCTATGAACATTTCCCTTTTACTGTGCTCAGCATGAAGCGTATCTACTACAGCGCGTTAATGTTTAGTTAGCTGCCTTAGCCTTAAACCCTGGCTGTACATCAGAATCACCCTGATGTCTGGATGTCAGTTCCACAGATCATTCTAATTTGAGCTTGGGTTAAGAACCACTAGGGTAGATGTTGAAATCCCCAGAAAAAAGGAGGTGATGAATCCAGTTTAAGGAATTCTCAATGGGTTCCTCTTTCTGGACAATAAAATGCAATGTAAAAATTATTTTGTGACCATATTGACATCACTTTCCTCCCCCTCCCCCTCCCCCTCCCCCTTCTCCTCCTCCTCCTCCTCCTCCTCCTCCTCCTCCTCCTCCTCCTCCTTCTTCTTCTTCTTCTTCTTCTTCTTCTTCTTCTTCTTCTTCTTCTTCTTCTTCTTCTTCTTCATCTTCTTCTTCTCCTCCTCCTCCTGAGGACTCCTCCTCCTCCTCCTTCTCCTCCTCTTTCTTTTTCTTCTTCTTCTTCTTCTTCTTCTTCTTCTTCTTCTTCTTCTTCTTCTTCTTCTTCTTCTTCTTCTTCTTCTTCTTCTTCTCCTCCTCCTCCTCCTCCTCCTCCTCCTCCTCCTCCTCCTCCTCCTTCTTCTTCTTCTTCTTCTTCTTCTTCTTCTTCTTCTTCTTCTTCTTCTCCTCCTCCTCCTCCTGAAGACTCCTCCTCCTCCTCCTCCTCCTCCTCCTTCTTCTTCTTCTTCTTCTTCTTCTTCTTCTTCTTCTTCTTCTTCTTCTTCTTCTTCTTCTTCTTCTCCTCCTCCTCCTCCTGAAGACTCCTCCTCCTCCTCCTCCTCTTTCTTCTTCTTCTTCTTCTTCTTCTTCTTCTTCTTCTTCTTCTTCTTCTTCTTCTTCTTCTTCTTTCTTCTTCTTCTTTTTTCATAAAGCTCCTACACATAAAGACTACGTATAGGTTTTAAGAGACTCTGCATGGCTTCCATAATATGTTGAAAATACCCCAAATTCTCAAAGGAAACGTCTTTAGACATGTTTGAAAAATATGTGTTCCATGATACGGCACACTTGAGTGGGAGATTAGGTAAACAAATATGTTGACATACCCTAATTTGGTGTCCCAGCTCCATAAATACTGAAACTGGAAAAGGCAAGTGTTAATTTTCCATGGTCCAGATAAAGACAGAATTAAATGAGATCTCCTTAGTAGTAACTGTTACAACTGAAAATTTAGTTGGTGCTCTTTAATTTTCTAGTTTCCTAAAACTGCTTTTTGGATTCATGTCCAGAATCTGTCTTGATGAATATATGTCAGAGAATGAAAGCCAAAAACGAACAATGTGACTCTAGAAAGTACTGCAACAGTTAAATTGAGGTATCACAAAACTCTGAAAACATGTTCTTCAAGTTCAGTCTCCAATATGCATTGACAGGTAGGAGAAAACCGAGGTCATGATAGAACTCTTTTGTGAAACGTGAAGATATGTGCAGTAACTTATTATTTTTGTGAAGTTAGGTAATTGCCTCTGGTTTGTGATGTATACCTTGTTTCAAGGTTGCACTTGAATCCGAAAATTCCTTCAGCAGACTCCCCTCCCACCTGATATGACGTTGACTCCAACACTTCACCAAGAAAGATTTCTAAACTTTGACCATGTTTGAGTGTTTATAAAAGTTTCTGGAAGCATGGAAGACCTCATCTTTGCCTTCAAGAAACTTACAATATTTGAGGGTAGAAAAAACCCAAACACCATAAAAAACACAGTAAGACTTCAAGGTCAAGTTTCATGTATCAGGAGAAGTCCAGTGAGCTGAGTTGATCAGTAAAGGCATCTCAGAGGCATAGCACAAAGAATCTTAAAGGATGACCAAATTTCTAGCTGGCAGGCAGAAAGGAGAAGGACAAAGGAGACAAAAGCAAATGTGTGGGAAAAAAGGAGGGGCAGGCATTCCCGGAACAGTGAGAACAACCCTGATGGAGTTTGAGCTTCTTCTACAACAGTTGTCATTAAGTATTTGTGATGATGACCAAGACTGGGTAGAAGATGAGGTACCTACATCACCCATCAATTCCATAATCTTATGTAAGAAGGTCTTGTTGACAGTGAAGAATTGGAGACCATCAGTTAGAACCTCAAGATGGTAATAAGGAAGCAATTCGGTAGAAACAAAACAACGAAAAGTTAAAAATCTAAGCAAACTTCTGTAAGTATGTGAATTAATACCCAATGAATAAGCAATTGAAATCCATGACCAACGTAAGACCCCTCTTGTGTCTCTCTGTTAATGGGACACTGTCTTCAGTTGCTCTAGAGGGAAGGAGACTCTTGTCAGTCTTCTCCTCCTCAACGTCTTTCCTGTGATCCATTCAGCAGCAGGGGTTCTCAACACCACCTCCAACGTATGCCAAGTCAGCTAGTTTCTCACCACCTTCTGCCTACACTCCATTTTCGTTCTTATCCCCATGCTGCCTTTCCCTTCCAACCAAAATCCCCGTTCATTCTTTTCACTACATCAGGAATGCAATCCAAAAATCCTGAATCTGAGCAGTTCATTCCTCTACTTAAAACAACCCTCTAATCTCCACAGTACTCAAAATGACACATAGAATCTGTAACGTGACCACCAGACGTTGGCAGTCCTGCCTTGTCACCCCTCTAATGCCATCTTTCCTCATTCTCCTTTCATTAGGTGATTGGGACCGTCTCTTTTCCTGGTTTCTTAAATTAGACCCACGTAGGTTCCGCTTAGGATGCATTTTGTGTTCACTAGTTAGCTTACCGTTCTTGCTACGGGTCCAACTTTGAATAAAGGACTTTTCCCCCCAATAAACCTTTGTTGGCCAACCCTCTAATCGACATTTTGTCCTCTGTGTCATTCCTTCTCATAACATTTAGTCTTTTATTTAACAGCATTTGCCACAAGTTGTAATTACACATGTACCTTTTGTAGCTGAGGTTTGAAACATCCTGAATATATGGAGCGTGCATGTTTGATTATCACTGTGTACTTGAACTTAATAGTACCTGACACCTAAGGTGCTCGATATGTATATACACAGTACCTGAAATAGGGGACTTTTTACTATCCCCCGGTGTGCTTGACTGCAATATACATTCAAGTCTTCAATAATCTCTACCACCAAATTTAGTATTCATATACAAAAAAGGGAAGGGTCACCTCCTCAAGAATAGGAAAAAGAGTTTGCCTTATTGATAGCTTCTATGATGTAGCTTACATTTTGACCTTCGAAAGACCCCACCCTGGAGATACAGTTTGCATGGATGTAGTGACAACTATGAGGAAATCAAAACAAAATACAGTGTTTATTGAGTGTAATGTGCCAGGATTTTTTCCACACGTTTTACAGGCATTACCAATAATCTCACAACTATACTGAACATAGGCGTTATACTTCCCCTTTACAAATTGGAAAAGCAAACTGTGAGGTATCATTTGCCTACAATCTAAGATCTGGATGGTAGAAGGAATTGATGGGGCCAGGTAATTTTAAAAATCCACAATTTTGCCCAAGGTAACCTCTGGGAAATCAGAAAATGAGCGGCTTTCATAAGTGCAGCTGCCCAGAGCCTTTCGGAGGAGCCGTCTGTGGGGAGCCCGGGCCCTGGCGCCATCACATCTCCAGGATCTCACTACCAGGAGAAACCCCCATTGTTGGGAAGGGCAAGAACATCCTTCCATGGCAATTTAAGGTGTTTTAACCCCTGTCAAGAGAGTGCAAACCTCCAATTACTTCATTCGGTACTTCAAGGAGCAAATCAAAGCACACCTCGTGGGATTTTCAAACATCACTCTGAGATGAGAAATCAAACAACGAAAGTCATAGTAACGCAAAGCAAGAAACACTTTCCAAAACACACCTCCAGAAGGGCCAGGCCATGGAGAGGGGATGAGCCCACTTTAATGTAGCAGTGCTCTCAGGTGCAGAGCACATAAAACAAAACAAAACAACACAACACAACAACAACAACAACAACAACAAAAACGTTAAAACACATAAGGAATAGAAAACTATCCACAATGATGAAACCGAAGAATTCCTGTCAGACGAAATTCCAGGATGAAGTGACCGTTAAATTGATCAAAATAGATAAAAGCAGTATAAGAGCAAGAACTTAGAATAATTGTCATAAGATTTATCACTGGGCTTCAAAAAAGGCATAGAAGACAACAGAGAATTTAGTATTGCAGTGAGAAAAGAACTAAAACATAGCCATGGTTAATTAAAAAGGCAATGACATAGGGATTGATTTTAATCACTGATACAAAAACAGATAAGCTGGAAACTTGGATGTCTACTACCCAAGTTAATAGTTATGAGATTGTAGCAAAAGCTAATTCTAAAAAAAACCATTAAATAATGAAAAGGAGAAAGCTAAAATATGTCAAGGTTTAAATACCTAGCATGAGCCGTGCAGCTGTATAGTTGTTTAAAATTCTAGGATATCAAATAATAGTATGTGATAGCCATTGTAACACATGCAAAGTTCACCATTTCTACCTTTGCTCTTCTACATGTGGAGTAATACGTTATTGGGTCTTATAGAATATCTGAAAAAATGAATAGCAAAAAATAAAAAGTTTTTGAAAGTATATTTTGCTAGTGAGTTTGTAATGTCAAACAAAGTAATAAATAGGTGTTATTTCCAAACCCTATTCACGTGCACTCTTATTATGGCTAGACTCCATAAAAAGTTATTGCACAATTGCAATAAACATGATTACCAGTGCAATCTATATTTTTTTTAAATTCCATTTGTTCATTTATTTGAAAGCCAAAATAGAGCATGGAGAATGTACCCTCTAGGTTCTGGATTCTCTCCTTGATTCCAAATGTCTTATTTGGGCTGCTACCATAAAGACGGTAAAACAATATTATCTGTACAATGAACATGTAAAATTTAGTACCCCTCACTAGTATTACAATTTTGCTGTTTAGCATATGTGTTTACAAATACACACGTGTGCACTGGGTGAAGTTAGATGTTTCATACTTCTATCCATATCATGAGGAATTCAATATATTTTAAAGAGTTAGATTCCAGTTACCAAACCTAATGTGGGATAACATGCAAAGTTCTTGCTTATTTCTCACTTATTGTGCAATTATGAAGTTACCATAGAGCCCAAAGGGTAAATTCTTTTTAACTACACTTAACTGAACATATATCACTGAAAGTCAAACTTTGGCCTTTCCAAGATGACATGAGACTGAATGCAGAAAACCCAAAAGACTCCATGAAAACGCTGCTAGATTTGATACATGAATTGACCAAACTCACAGGATACAAAATCAATGTAAAGAAACTGGTTGCATTTCTATACACCAATAAGGAAGCAACAGAAAGAGAAGTCAAGAAATCAATGCCAATTACAATTTCACCAAGAACCATAAAATACCTAGCAAGAAACCTAACCAAAGATGTAAAAGATCTGTACGGTGAAAAGTATAGAAAAATGTATAAAGTGAAATGATGAAGACACAACAAAATCAGAAAACAAACAAACAAACAAACAATCCATGCCTATAGAGTGGAAGAATGAATAGTGTTAAAATATAAATACTACCCAAAGCAATCTACACATTTAATGCAATACCAATCAAAATTGTACCAACATTCTTCTCCAGACTAGAGTAAGCAATCTGAAAATTGGCACGGAACAACCAAAGAACCTGAGTACTCAAACTTATATTGAAAAAAGAAAGCCAAAGTGGGAGGCAGCCCAGACTTCCCCTTTCCTATGGAGCTGTAATCATCAAGATAGTATGACATTGGCACAGAAACACGCACATTAACCAATGAAACAGAGTAGAGAACCCAGAAGGGGCCCCACAAATATATGCTGAACTAACTTTGACAAAGCTGGAAAGAGAATCCAATGGATAGAAGACAGTCTCTTTACAAGTGGTGCTGGGAGAACTGAACAGCAACATGATGAAGAATCAACTAGATGACTTTCTTACAACGTGCACAAAAATAAACGCAAAACGGATGAAAGACTTAAATGTAGACAGGAAACCATCAAAACACTAGAGGAGAAAAGAGGAAAAAAAAACCCTTTGACCTCAACTGCAGCCATTTCTTCTTTGGCATGTCTCAAAAGACATGGAAATGAGAAGGTAAAATGAATTATCATGACCTGGTGAAGATAAAAATCTTCTGCACTGCAAAGGAAACAATCAGCCAAATTAAAAGGCAACCGATGGAAGGAGTGAAGATATTTGCGAATGACATATTGGTAAAGGGTTAGTATACAAAATGTATAAAGAACTTACCCAAGTCACACCTGGAAAATGTAATACAGTGAAAAAATGGGCAGAAGACATGAATAGAAACTTTTCCATAGGAGACATCCAGATGGCCCACAGACACATTAAAAAATGCTCAACATCACTCATCATCAGGAAAATACAAATCAAAGCCACACTGAGACACCACCTCACACTAGTCAGTGTGGCTAAAATGAGCAACTCAGGAAACCACAGATGCTGGCGAGCATATGGAGAAAGAGTAACCCTCTCTCACTGTTGGTGGGAAAGGAAACTGCTGCACCACTGTAAGCATGAAACCTACAGACATCACAATGACTCTAAACGCATATCTTTCCCTAATAACACTGAATTTCAATGACTAAATGCTCCAACCAAACAACATAGCGTATCAGAATGGATAGAAAAAACATAACAAAAAACAAAACAAGACCCATCTCTTTGCTGTCTACAAGAGACTGATTTTAGACATGAGGACACCTTCAGATTGAAAGGGAGGGGATGGAGAACTGTCTATCATGCTACTGGAGGTCAAAAGAAACCTGGAGTAGCCAACTTATATCATACAAAGTAGAGTTTAAATTGAAGACTGTAACAAGAGATGACGAAGAGCTTTTTATATCAATTTCAGGGTCTCTCCATCAGGAAGAGCTAAACATTTTAAATGTCTACACACCAAATTCGGAGACACACAAATATATAAAACAATTAATTAAAAATATACAGAACCTTGTTGATCAGAATGTGGTAATTGCAGGGACATTAAATTAACCACAGAAAAAAGGATGGAAAATCTCCAAAAGCATGGAGGTTAAAAAACATCCCACTAACGAATAAATGGGTCAACCAGGCAATTTGAGAAGAAATTAAAAGACATAAGGAAACAAATGAAAACGAAATACAACAATGCAAACCCTTCGGGATGCAGCAAGGGCAGTCCTGGCAGGGAACAACAAAACAAAACAAAACAAAACAACAACAACAATAACAACAACAACAACAACAACAACAACAACAAGAAACATTGCTATCCAGGCCTATCTCAAGAAAGAAGAAACATCCCCAATACAAAATCTAACAGCACACCTAAAGGAACTAGAAGCAGAAGAGCAAGGCACCCCAAACCGAGCAGAAGAAGAGAAATAATAAAGATCAGAGCAGAAATAAACAATATGGAGTCTAAAGGAAAACAGTAGAGCACATCAATGAAACCAAGAGTTGTGTTTTTGAGAATATACACAAAAGTGATAAACGTCTAGCCTGGCTTCTCAAAAAGAAAAGAGAGGGGACCCAAATAGGTCAAATCACGAATGAAAATGGAATTATGACAACGAATCCCTCAGAAATTCAAGCAATCATCAAGAAACATTATAAAATCTTCTATGCCAACAAACTGGACAACCTGGAAGAAATGGACAAATGCCTCCATACCCACACACTTCCAAAATTCAAACGGGAAGAAATAGAAAATGTGTATGGACCCATAACTAGTGAGGAAATTGAATCAGTTATCAAAAATATCCCAATAAATAAGAGTCCTAGACCAGGTGGCTTCCCTGGCGAATTCTAGCAGACATTTAAAGTAGAGATAATAGCTATCCTTCCCAAGCTGTTCCAAAAAATGGAAATGAAAGCAAAACTTACAGACTCATTGTATGAAGCCAACATTACTTTGATTCCCAAACCAGAGACACAGAAAAAAAGGAGAATTACAGGCCAATATCCCTGATGAATAGGGGTGCAAAAATTCTCAACAAGATACTAACAGATCACATTCAATAGCATATAGAAAGTATTATTCAACACGATCAAGCGGGATTCATTCTTGGCTGCAGGGCTAGTGCAATATTCACAAATCAATCAATGTGCTACATCACATTAATAAAAGAAAAGAACCATAGTACACTGTCAATAGATGCAGAAAAAGTATTTGAGAAAATACAGCTTCCTTACTTAATACAAACCCTCTAGAAAGTTGGGATAGAAAGAACATACTTTAAACATCATAAAAGCCATTTATGAGAAGCCCACAGTAAATATCGTCCTCATTGGGGGAAAACTGAGACCATTCCCCCTGAGATCAGGAACAAGATAGAGATGTCCAATATCACCCCCGTTGTTGAACATAGTGTTGGAAGTCTTAGCATCAGTAATCAGACAGTAAATGAAATTAAAGGTGTCATCATTTGCAACGATGAATTCAAACTTCCACTTTTGCAGATAACATGACACTATACATGGAAAATCCGACAGACTCCAACAAAAGTCCTCTAGCATTGATACATGAATTTAGCAAAGGTGCAGGGTACAAAATCAATATACAGAAATTGGTTGCGTTTTATACACCAATAATGAAGCAACAGAAAGGGAAATAAAAAACGGATCCAATTTACAATGCACCAAGAGTCAAAAAATACCTAGGAATAAACATAACCAAAGATGTAAAAGATCTGTATGCTGAAAACTATAGAAAGCTTGTGAAGGATATTGAAGAAGATACAGAGAAAGCGAAAAACTGCCCATGCTCGTGGATTGGAAGAATAAATATTGACGACATGTCAATACGACCCAACGCAGTCCTCACATTATATGCAGCCCCAATCACATTGCACCGGCATTCTTCTCCAAGCTGGAACAAGCAATCATAAAATGTGTATGGAAACACAAAAGACCCTGAATAGCCAAAGTAATACTGAAGAGGAAAACCAAACTGAGAGGCACCACAATGCCAGACTTTAGCCTGTACCACAAAGCTATAACCATCAAGACAGCATGGTATTGGGACAGAAACAAATACATAGACTTAATGGCATAGAATAGAGACCCCAGAATTGGACCCACATACCTATGGCCAACTAATCTTTGACAGAGCAGGAGAGAATATCCAATGGGAAAAAAAGACAGCATCCATTTAACAAATGGTGCTGAGAGAAGTGGACAGCAACATGCACAAGAATGAAACTAGACCACTTTCTTACACCACTCACAAAAATAAACTCACAATGGATGAAGGACGTGAATGTGAGACAGGAAACCATCAAACCCTTGAGGAGAAAGCAGGAAAAATCATCTTTGGCCTCAGCGTCAGCAAGTTCTTAGTTGACACATCTCCGAAGGCAAGGGAACTAAAAGCAAAAATGAACTATCGGGACCTCATCAAAATGAAAATCTTCTCCACAGTGAAGGAAACAATCAAAAAAACTAAAAGGCAACTGACTGAATGGGAAAACATGTGTGCAAAAGTCACACTGGATAATTGGCTACTATCCAAAACCTATCAAAAGAACTCACCAACTCCACACCCGGGAAACAAATAATCCAGTGATGAAACGGGCAGAAGACTTGAACAGACACTGTTCTAAAAAAAGACATCCAGATTGTCAAGAGACACATGAAAAGATGCTCAACAGCACTCCCCGTCAGGGAAATCCAAATCAAAATCGCACTGAGATACCACCTCATGCCAGTCAGAGTGGCTGATGTGAGCAAATTAGAAGACTATAGATGCTGTTGAGGATGTGGAGGAACAGGAACCCTCTTGCACTGTTGGTGGGAATGCAACCTGGTGCAGCCGCTCTGGAAAACAGTGTGGAGGTTCCTCAAATCATTAAAAATAGATCTACCCGAAGACCCAGCAATAGCACTGCTAGGAATTTACCCAAGGGGTACAGGAGTGCTGAAACATAGGGGCACATGTACTCCAATGTTTATAGCACTACTTTCAACAACAGCCAAACTATGGAAAGAGCCTAGCTGTCCATCAACTGACAAGTAGATAAAGAAGTTGTGGTTTATGTATATACAATGGAATACTACTTGGCCATGAGAAAGAATGAAATCTGGCCATTTGTGGCAACATGGATGGAACTGGGGGGTATTATGCTACGTGAAATAAGTCAGGCAGAGAAAGACAGATACCATATGTTTTCATCCATGTGTAGATCTGGAGAAACTTAGCAGAAGACCATGGGGGAGGTGATGGGGGGAAAAAGTTATAGAGAGGGAGGGAGGCAAACCATAAGAGACTCTTCAATACTGATAACAGACTGAGGGTTCACGTGGGGTTGGGGAGAGGGGAAAGTGGGTGACGGGCATTGAGGAGGGCACCAGTTGGGATGAACACTGGGTGTTGCATGGAACCAATTTGAAAATAAATTACATTGAATGAAAAAGGAAATCTAGGGGTGGCTCTTACTGAATATAAGGATAGCTTTCCATTTTCAGCACTTTATGAGCGTGACGTAGTAGTAGCTTAAGCTGCGTAGATGAAAGTTTTGTTTGTGTGTTTAAGAAAAGGAGTTGAATAAAGACAGAGGCCTGTCACATGTATCACGTTGACCTTGGCAAGTTTCTCTTCTGATTGTTACCATGACTTATCACTCTTAGTGATTCACATAGTTTGGAGTCATCCTTTCATACGAAGTGGATTTCAGTTCATCATGGTAGGTGGTCTTTGTAGTATTTTGTGAATGAATTGTGTATGTGGTGATGATGGATGGACTATGCTGGTTGCTTTCAAAAGCACTTACACGGACGGTGTAACACGTTTTCTACCCTTGGAGTCCCATACGTTCTCTTACTCCCTTGTGTATGACTTACCTGAAATATCATGAATTGGTAGGTAGTGTATAGGTTTTAATGGCACTGAATGCCCTACTGGCCACTCACACAGAATTCGTTGACGCTTTGCTCTTAAGCACACAATGGCTCGGTCTTCCCTAAGCTGCATGAAAGTGAGCATGGATACTAACTAGGCAAACTGTTTGCTGCTGCTGTGAAGAACAGCTTCCTGAACTGTGAGCTGTAGCAACACACGTATGGAACCCTAAGCAAGGCACAGTACATCGGTATTCTTTGAAAGGGTAGAGTAGTTATTTCAATTTGCCTTTCAGTGCGTTGCATGACAAGGCATTTAATTAGCTAAAATCCTCTTAGAGTCATGTTTGATTGCAAGGTGTGTGTACTGTCCACCGCTAAGTGTCATTTCATGTTAGATGGAATTAATGGAGGCTGAAGCACCCGTGCATTCATCTCTAAGACAACCCTCTTGAACTCGTGAAGAATTATGGGCCTTCTCAGGTAAGATTAGGTACAGGTCTTTCTCAAGGGCATAATCTTAAACACAGCCAAACCTAAGGCAGCTTTGGGCAGCCCACCGTGATAAGATATGCAGACATTGTGACCTCACAAAGCGCCTGGTCTCCTAGCAACTGCGATGTAACTCTCACATCCTGCCTCCTGATTTGGCTTCGCGGTAGAAAATTCATCAGGGCCCTGCCGCGGCCGCGAGACCTGGCAAGCGCGGGCGGCCCCTAGCGGCCTCACATCCTGAGCAGCAGGAAGAGGAGGCGGCGCTGGCCCGGGGAGGCCCTGGCCCTGGCCGCCGGGGGAGGAACCTCTAGCGCTGCAGGAGGGGCCGTGCTGGAGGCGCCTGAGGAGAAGGTGGTGTACATGCGGTGGCAACCGTCGCGACTGTCGCTGGCCAACAGCACCAAGGCGCTGATCGATGCTTTCAAGCTATTCCTGCCCGGCAGCACGGAGTTCATGAGCTCAGACGCGGAGCTCTGGAGCTACCTCTGCAGCCTCAAGCACCAGTTCTCCCCCCACATCCTGCGCAGCAAGGACGTCTACGGCTACTCCTCCCTCCTGGCCCTGGTCCCGGACCCCTGGCACCAGCCCCCGAGGCCCGCCTCCAGACGCGCCGGCCAGCTGCCAGGCGGAGGCGCCACGGAGCCCGGACGGTGGCAGTCGGCCAGAAGAAGGTGCCGCCCCCGCCGTCGCCGTCCCGCGAGGACAGCAGCCCCCGTAAGCCCGCGGCACCCGGGCCCTGCTCCAGGGGCCGCTCCCTGGAGGAGAGTGGGAGGGCGGCCACCCCGACATTGACCACCTTCCCCACCATCCGCGTAGCGGGCGACGTGTGGGTCGAGAGCAGCCTGGCAGAAGCGCGGCGCCAGGCGCGCCAAGTCCTGGGAGTGAACCTGGAACCCGTGGTGAGACTCCGCCGCTTCCCAGTGCCTGGGCGTGGACCGCCGCGCGACCTCTCAGCCCCGGGACGGGTTGTGCCTGGAGGGATGAACCAGGGACAGCCGGGACCGCATCCCCTAGTGCACTTTATGGGCGAAGAAGCACCAGATGGTCCAGGCCCGCGCCCCCGGGATGCGGCGCCGCCTTCTGGGACTCCCGGGCAGCTGTGCCTTCTGCTGCCTCCCAGCACCGGGTCTGAGGAGGGAGGAGACCCCTGGACCGCAAGGGAGGTCCCCTTTCTTCCTAACCCCAGATTGAGATGTCTCCAGGACTGTAGGGGCAGATCCATGTGCTCTCTTGTTCCCTCATTGGTCTAAAGTCGTCAGACTTCCACCCCCACCCCCTCCAAACGAATTTGGTTCCATGCTTGTGTAATAAAGCGAGAATTTCCTTGCTGTTCACCCAACTCCCGGCTCCTCACGCCTCATTTTCTTTCTTTCTTTCCTTTTTTGACTGCCAATCTTTCCGGACGAAAGATCGAATATGTGTGGAAAGTTGTTGCAATACTTAGTATTCTCAATACTAATTGCAATCGTGGGTATTCTGAATCTCACACCTTTCCGAGTTTTAACTGGATTCCAACGCTTTGACCAAGGGTATTTTCTAATAATTTCTAAGAAATTCAAGCATATCACTGTTAGTAACGTAAGGATTTGTATGGCTTTGAATGTCATGGGCTCGGTGATTACAAACCAAAAGATTCAAAATTCAACTGTGTACACATTCTTCAGACGTTTCTAAAGATTTTATACTGAAATGTAATGTTGATGTTTACTGACTCCTAAAGGAAATGGTAGACCCTCGGAAGGTTTTGTTTAGTAAAATTAACTTGGGAAATTCTTTATAAGTGGGTAAAATTGAAAATGCATTGAGAAACCTCACGGTTTCTATTAAAAACCAGTGAGTGAATTTCAAAAAATAATAAATAAATAAAAAAATACATAAATAAATAAATAAACAAACAAACAAACAAACTGGTGCTGGTTATGGACATGGATGGAATCCACTCGGAAATGACTTGGCCTTGTACCAATCTCACATACTGATCTGGGAATCTTTCCAGGATAATTTATTTTAAAATGGAAATCACATAGTGTAAATGAGTAGGGGTAAGCGTGGTGACTAAACCTGCATACATAATAGCCGTTGGATTTCTCTGAAGTATTACTGATCCAGAGTGGTGGTACATTTTTTTTTGGCACCAAATAACTGGTTGAGGTTATCTTTGGGCAAAATAGATTTTCCTCACTTGTGTTTGTCATTGTTGTTGGATAACAGGAAATATCCACATTACCATGCATCACTCTTATAAATATCATGGCAGTTGGTTAACAGTTTTGCTCCAGGACTTTCCTTTATTATCTTATGTCCATGCACAGTTGTGTTAGCAGGTATTGGTCTTTTGTTTGACAATCAAAGACCACAGGGATCAAACAGGAGAGCCACACAGAGTACTTTTCACTTTTATGATAGTGTTTATATCCTGTGGCCCTCATGGAATTCTTGATTATCCAGGTGACCTCAGTTATTGGTGGCAGCAAGACTTAATGGTGTTTAGTCAGTGGTGCCGCAGCCAGATTTTACTGCGATATCGGAAGGGCCAAGGAGTGATTTTGTACCACTATTCTTTCAAGTTTAAGTATTCTGCAATAGAACCATCCATCCCAGGCTGAAACATGACCTATTAAATCTTCCATATTATGGTTTCTCTCTGCTTGGCAGATTTTTAGGGGAATAATGAGAGTTGTGATTTTTTTTTTAATTTTCTTTTAATGTTTATTTATTTTTGAGAC
Organism: Panthera onca; assembly: GCF_046562875.1. Classification (NCBI taxonomy): domain Eukaryota; kingdom Metazoa; phylum Chordata; class Mammalia; order Carnivora; family Felidae; genus Panthera; species Panthera onca. The sequence continues at coordinate 12,418,021 of NC_138358.1, read as the reverse complement.
AGAGAGAGACAGAGCATGAATGGGGGAGGGTCAGAGAGAGAGGGAGACACAGAATCTGAAGCAGGCTCCAGGCTCCGAGCTGTCAGCACAGAGCCCGACGCGGAGCTCGAACCCACGGACCGTGAGATCATGACCTGAGCTGAAGTCGGACGCTTAACCGACTGAGCCACCAAGGCGCCCCGAGAGTTGTGATTTTGACTCTTGAGCTTGCAGGGTTCAAATGGCATAGCTTCCTAATATACAGTTTCCCAGTAAGCCTCATATTCTTTTTTTCACTACTCAATGATAATGTGTTGTTACAAATACTGCCACATGAGTAAACAAAAGTGAATAATTATTTAAAAGATGCAGAGGGTTAAATTATACTCGTTTCATAGGAAGCTTATATAAATTTTCGTTACTAGCTTCCATGGCCAATGGTATTTCAAATACAGAGGTTTTTCTCCCCCACCATTCCCAAAGTAACTGTTTTAGCTAATTAGCCCCTGAGGAAAAGATACATATTTGTACAACTTCCCTATTGTATATAATTGTATAATAATTAAAAATGAATCCAATGACCATATTAGAATGTAATTTCAACATACAGCTTATCGAGGTAGCTTCCCAGAGGGTTTTGAAATTAGATGTAGCTGGGAGGATAACTTTGCTCAGCACAGCTTTGAAACACAACCATTGACACCATGCAGTTATTTGAAGTTAACTGAGAATCTTAGTTTTTCCCTGCTATACCTTGTTACTTTATTGCACTTGAACTTGCATTCATGCTTTGGGTTATCTGGGCTATCTGATTTTGGTTTGTATCTGAATGTCCATCCTAAATTCAATATGTTGTTTAGCTGGTCCCTTAAAAAATTTTGCCATTTCTAGTTTAAAAAACAGGATGGTAAAAAAAAAAAAAAAATCTTTGTTTTTGCCAAGTTTTTAGCAAAACTTTGCTGAAGTTTTGTTTTACAACTTATAAAATGTGTAGACACAACTAATATAGTTGATTCATATATTAATAGGAAAATGAAAGTATTTTATGTATCCTTTTGGGCAGATCGTGAAAAGGAACTTGACACGGTGGCCTTTCTGGTGAGGCATTCATTTACTGTCTTCTAAAACGAGTCTGCGCTTAGGTTGTACAGATTTTTGAAATAAATCCCATAGTCTTTATTCATTCTCATACCTTTATAGCTCATATGGCACAAGTAAGGAGGAAGTTTATGACCTTGCTATGCATGAGTGCCTATATGTGGTGACTGGCACCTCAAATAAGCTTTTGAATTCCTGACGACATTTTTATCCCCCTTCTACTTGTCACCCAGCAACTTAATTTTCCTTAAAGAACCAGTAATGTTATAATTGTGGAGAGCAAGCTTCATTGTTGTTTACTGTCACTGTTGTGCTGTGTGTTTTGTCCAAATTTGAGTAACAATTGATCCAGTATAATTTAAACCGGTGGCTGACACATATTGATTTGCTGTGTGCAAACAATACTACTATTGTTCTGAACACTGTTGAATACAAATGCATGAAACATATTTGGATACAAAGAAATCTGAGCAATTTTGAACTCATAGTTTTTTGGTGTTCCAAGGATTGCCATGGAGCTCTTAAAATCAGTTGTTTTAGTGCTTATATAATTTATATATATAATATTTATATTATTTAGTTGGTATATATATTATATAGTGGAGGTATATATATATATATATATATACATATATATATATATATATATATCCACACACACACATATATGTATATATATGTATATATATACATATATATGTATATATATGTGTATGTATATATATACATACACATATATATACATATATAAAATTTGCTTTATTGGTGTGTTTAAAATATTTTTGGTAGATTGTCATGTCTTATGGGAATTAGAACTCAGTTGTTTGTCATGGAACTGAATTGTGTTCTGGGACAGTTTAATGTGCACATATGATTAAGATTTACAATCTGCTTGTACTTTTCTTTTTAATGTATTAACTGTAAATACGTGTTAGAGAATGTGCAGTGTCTGGCTCTTCTAATGATGTTGGAAAGTTTTGAAATGGAATCTTATGTTTGCATGTGAATCGCAAAGCAATGTGAGAAATTTTTATTTCTTTTGTTAACGGCAACAACCTGGAAGCCTGGAGATATGGTTTTTATGCTATTTTGGGAGTCAACAGTATGTCAATATCAAGTCTGATGATCTAGTGAATCCCTGAGACAATGCTTCATGCCAGAGTCCAAACCATTACCCAGTTGGCCACAATAAAGACTTTAAAACTGCATCAAAGTTCATTTTGAGTCCTGACTATAACCCCCTTCTAGTAGTGATGGAAAGCCTAACACTCACGTATGTTTATATTATAAAAGAACATAAGTGTGCTGCATAAGAGTAGCAGCAGTAAAGGCTGTCCTAGAGAATTAAGTAAAGCCAGAATTTTCATTACAGCCTAGCGGGTAGATGTAGAGTGCTAGCAAGTGCAGGATTCATAGTATTATGTGCCCTGGATTTGTCTTTGTGTCTGAGTTCCTATCCATATTTGGAGGCAGCAGCGTACTAACTGTGGATCACATTGCCTGCGGTGGAATGAAAGATTGACCACTCAAAACCATTAGAACTGTACGTAAGTTACAGAAATGCTCTGTGCGTTAGCTTCCTGAAAAATCACATGTGGTTAGTAAAATAAACTATTGGACTACTGAAAGGATTAAAAAAGGATGTTAGTGGGTGAACACATAGAAAATGCTTCACAAATGCTATTAACTGGAGGCATGTGGGCTGAAAATAAATATATATGCTGAGAGGTACTTGCGAGTTTAACATCCTGAAAATAGAGTGTGGTCTGAGAAAGCCAAAAGACAAATGATGAGAAGGTAATGTATGAGTGGGTTTAGTTGAAGAAAGGACAGCAGGTGGTGAGGTTAAGTTGATTTATTAGGTAGTTTTCACTGTTGGAGGTTTTCTAGACTTCCTTAGATATTTGGCGTATTTTTGCCCTTTGTTCTGAAATATATTTAAAACATATTGTTATGTATATTAAACTATCTGAGAATTTATACAAATAATAAGAGTTACTTATCACGAACTTGCCAAATGTCAACACGAAATTTTCATTTTGGGTAAGCTTGGTAATGTTTGCTTTAAATCCGTGTGAGTTTACATGTACGAAACTAAATTTGAAGCAATATGTGTGAGTTTTGTACTTCCTGTGTTAAAGGAGACCAGTAAGTGCAGTAGTTAGATTTGAAATAGCAGAGCGTTGTTACCATAGGGAAAAGATAGCCTCACAGTTGAAGCATGGACACACTCATCTTTAGATTTGGGTCTAATGTCTGTGACTTAGCTCTGATTCCACTCCCACCTGCAGAAGGAATAACAACATATTCTAGGTTGGTGAGCAAGTCAAAGTTACAGTAGCTGAAATTAACAATAAAAGAATTTCCCTAGATGGAATTTATCTGGTGGTAAGAAGATCAAAACTGAGCCTGGCTGCAGATTTTGCAAGAACAATGACTTCTGGTCAGCACTCCCTTGTCTTGGCAATGTCACCTTACACTGAAATTTATAACATGCGGGACATATCCAGAGCCCAAAAGGAAAGCAGTGCTCAGAACAAGATGGGACAGTATGGCTCTCAAACAAATTTGAATAAATATTCTAGGGGACTCAAAACTGAACTTCTCTTACTTTGAAAGGTATTCATAGAAATGTTAATGTTTAGATTCTTCCAACTATTGAAAAAAGTTATGTAAAATGTGTATGTATATATATATATGTGTATGTGTATGTATATATATATATATATATAATATACATATACAAATATATATACATATATACATATATGTCTATATACATATACACATATACATATACACATATGTATATATACATACATATATACACATATACATATACGCATATGTATATATACATATATATAAATATATATATACACACATATATATACATATATATATTTCTCTCTTCTAGGATGTTTTAAAGTACATTTTCTTTAAATGTTTAGTAGAGACAGTACAGAAAAAAAGGGTGTGATTTACGGGTCTGCACTCAGATTAAAATAAGATTACAGAAGTATAGTATACATTCAAAAGGACATATATTATTTTTTTCATGTTTGTTTATTTTTGAGAGAGAGACACCGTGTGAGCAGGGGAGGGCCAGATAGGAAGCCACAGGATCGAAGCAGGCTCCAGGCTCTGAGCTGTCAGCACACAACCTGATGTGGGGCTCGAACTCAGAAACCGTGAGAACATGAACGTAGCCAAAGTTGGACACTTAACGACTGAGCCACCCAGGCATCCAAAAAGGACATGTATTATTAAAAGTATTCTGAGCACAGCTTGATGAAGTTAAGTTCAATATACTTGTGGAAACTGCACTCATTAAACAAGGTACCAGTACCCTAAGGGACCACCTGTGCCTCTTTCAGTCAAGGTGTATGTCTCCTTTGGGACAGCAATTATTATGACTTCTTACAGAATATACAACTTTGCTTGTTTTGGGACTATATAGAAATGGAATTATGTGTCCTACACCTAGCTTCTTTCATTCAAACTTATGTTAGTGATATCCTTGTTACTGTATTTATAGATCCTTTATGCTCTTTGGTGTATAGAATTTCCTTATATGAATAGTTTACAATATTTCTGCAATGCTTGGTGGACATTTAGGTAGGTTCTGGCTTAGGGTAATTATGCATAAAGCTTCAGTGAACATTATAGGACATGTCGTTTGGTGAACATGTTTTAGAATAGTATTTATTTATCTAGGAGGGAATTTGCTGGGTCGCATGTCATCCACCTTATCAGCTTTGGTAAGATTCCTCCAAACTGTTTCCAAAATGGTTATACCAATTTACATGAACTTCTTTCTATAGTACTGCCTCTGTAGTGTCTGTGAGCTCTGAATACTTGATAGTCTTGCCAACACTTGCTAATATGGTCTTTTTCATGTTATCTATTCTGGCAGGTGTACAGATTTTTTTTTTTATTTGGGAAATTTCAATCCAGGTATTGTATAGAAATAGTTAAAAAAAATACCCATAACATCCAAATTGCAGATCAGGACTTGCAATAAAAAACAAAAGTTGTTTCCCCCACGAACACCTCTTCCCCAGAGGCAACACTTTCTTTTGTTTTCTTTTTTCTTTTTTTTTTAAATCAGGGTTTTTTTTAAACGGACCATTTTGTATGAACAATTTTAGATTTAGAGACAAATTACACAAAAAATCCAGTTTCCTCACCCCCACTCGTTTCTATAGTACCTTTCACTAATGTGGATACATTAATTATAAGTGGTGGATGAGCCATTATTGATTGACATATTATCATTAGACACATTATCATTAACAGTTAGGGTTTATTTTGTGTTATATAGATTCATAAGTTTTGAGAAATGTAAAATGGTACGTACCTACTATTGCAGTATCATACAGAATAGTTACACCACCCTAAAGTGCCCTGTGCTCCACCTATTACCACTTCCTCTCTCCCCCTAAACCCTCATAGCCACTGGTCTTTTTACTGTCTCTGAAGGTGTTTTTGTTGTTGTTGTTCTTGTCGTTGTTGTTGTCATTGTTGTTGTCGTTTTGTTTTGTTTTTCCAGAATGTTATCATAGTTGGAAACGTAAAGCATATGGCGTTTTGGATTGGATCCCTTCACTTAGTAATCCACATTTAAGTTTCCGCCATGACTTTTAAGTAGCTCCTTTTCTCCCTCTTTCCTTCCCTCCTCTTCTGTCTCTCTGCCTTCCTTTCATTAAGGGAGTTTATTTTTTAAAACAGCTTTTGGTTTACAGAAGAAGACTGGAAAGTGCAGAGTTCCCCTGTTCTCCCTTTTACCCCCCGAAACATAGAGCTCCCTATTGTAAACTTCTTGTGTCAGTGTAGTGCATTTGTTACAACGGGTGAGCCAAAATGGAAACTATTATTAATGAAAGTCCCAAGTTTACCTTAGCATTCACTGTGGTGTGCAGTTCTGTGATTTTTGAGAAATGCACAATGCCATGATTCAAAGCATTTCACTGTCTTACATGATGTTTCACTGCCGTAAATATTCCCTGTGCCTCATCTATTATTCATCTGTCCCTTCCCCCCTGAGTTCCTGGCAACCACAGGTCTCTTTACTGCCTCCATTATTTGAGGCAACACTTTTACCTGTTCCAGGTTTATATTCTTTTCTTAGGTATCTTCATGAATATAAGTAATATAGCATACTGTTGCTTATTGATTTGTCAGTTTTAAGCACCATCTACTGACTTCCTATGTGAAGATGACGTATAGGTCGCTTAAGCCACCTGTCTTCTCTCTCCTCACCTTCCCATATATTCCTGAACTTCTATCTTTATACTGTTTCAGTCAGGTCCAGCCAGCCGGTGAGTCACTATCGGTATTTTAAAGAGTTACACACGTGATGGGAAATCCCAGAAGCCAAACAAAGGATGGCGAAGCAATCAGGAATTAGTATCATCAGAAAGCTGTTTCTACCCCCAGGGCTAGAGAAACTCAGAACCATACCTAGCAGGAACTGAGAACATGGGAGAAGAGGCTCTTGGAAAGAAGCTAGAATTTGGAGGAGATAAAATCACTGGTAGCAAGTGGAGTGGGAGAGAGAAAAACCTCTGGGCTTATACCTTCCTCCCTTTCTCCCATCAAACACCCATTGGTCAAACCCCTCTGGAAGCCAGGTGGCAAGGAACCAGGAAACACAGTCTGTGGGAGAAGTGCAGGATCTGGATCTGAGGACAAAAAGACATAATGGATGAAGTTACATATATGTACCAGTTAGGATTCTCCAGAGACTCAGTATCAATAGGAATTGGTTCACAGGATTACGGAGGCTGAGAAGGGCAGACCCAGGAGATCCAGTAGTTTAGTTCCAGGCAGACTCCAAAAGCCTAAGAATCAGGAGAGCTGATGATGTATGTTCCACTCCAAGTCTGAGTCTGAAGTCAGGAAACCAATATCGCAGCTTGAAGACACTCAGATACACAACAGTGGATTCTCTCTTACTCTGCCTTTTGTTCCATTCAGGTCTCCAACCGATTAGTTGAGGCCACCCAGTGTTTGTCAAGGCAATATGTTTTGCTTAGTCTCCTGATATACAGATGTTCACTGTACTAAGAAATGTCCTCACAGACTCACTAGAAATAATGTTTAACCATATATCTGGGTACCCTGTGGCTTAGCCCAGTTAAAACATGAAATTAACCATCACAAGATATAATTTTAAGTATGTATATATGTATGTATGTATGTATGTATGTATGTATGTATGTGTGAATGAATATATGTTATTTGAGAGAGAGAGAGAGAGAGAGAGAGAGAGAGAGAGAGAGAGAGAGCATACGCTCAAGCAGGATAGGGGCAGAGAGAGAATTCTGAGAATTCTGTCAGTGCAGAACCTAATGCTCATCTTAGTCTTATGAACAGTGAGATCATAATCTGAGCCAAAATCAAGAGTTGGATTCTGAACTCACCGAGCCACTCAGGTACCCCACAAGATGTAATTTTAAAATAGAGACCTATTTCCCTTACCTGTACTATCATTTTTCATTCCTTACATTGTAAGATAAATGTCTTCCTCAACCTTGCTGCACTTTTTCTCAGTTTCCCATCAGCTTTGGACTTCTGTTTGTCATTGTTAACACTGGTATCATGCTCTGCAATCAAGTCTCTTTCCATTGTTTAATGTTGATTCTAAAACTTGAAAACTAATAAATGGTTTAAATTATTGGGATTATTAAATAATATGCAAACATTAGAATTACTACTCTGTTCCTGGAGTCCTTGGACCTGCTGAATGAGGACATCTCTAGGATCAAGGTGAAATGGATCCTTTTTCTTTGTGTTCCATCAGTGCTTTAAACCACACCATGTTTCACTTGTCTCATTCATACTAAGACCATCTTATGGATATTTTCTCGTTCTCCTTTTCTTGTTTCTCGTTTTCTAATTACACTTCTTTGTTTTATTGCACTCTTTCAGTGTTCTCAAATCATGCCACTTATGATATCTTCCTGTTAAACTCTTAGAGGTCACTTACTGGAGCCTTCTCTTTTCCTGCCTCATTTAGGTGGTGACTCAGTAGGTCTGCTTCATAGCTTCCTTCCTGTGATTTTCCTCTGCTAAGGTCCCCGTTTGTTTCCATGGTTTCATGGTAATATGGCTATCTGGGAATTTAGGGAGCATTGAAAAGCCTGGACTCTTGAGCCAGACGACCTTGGGTTAGACTTTACTTGTTCCACTTACCAACTGTGTAACGTGGATGTTGGATGAGTTATTTGGCTTCTTTATAACCCTATTTCCTCCTCTAGAAGATAATAATCGTAATTGTATATACTTTATAAGTTTGTTGTGTGGTTAATATGTAATAATATGTGAAAATAACCCATAACAGTGTCTGGCACAAAAACAAACACTGTTAATGTTGGCTATTATTAACTATAATTTTTCTTTATTTTTTTCTCTCCTTGTTTTGCTGGAATACACCTTCAGATTACTTCCTAATGAAGAATGAATAGAATCAAATGTTCTGAGTCTTTGCACGTCTGAAGATATCTTGAGTCCACTCTCAAATTTAATTGATAATTTTGATAGGTGTACAATTCTAGCTTCTTTTTTTATTTTATTTATTTTTAATTTTTAAAGTTTACCTCCACATTAGTTAGCATGCAGTGCAACAATGATTTCGGGAGTAGATTCCTGAGTTCCCCTTACCCATTTAGCCCATTCCCCCTCCCACAACCCCTCCAGTGACCCTCAGTTTGTTCTCCATATTTATGAGTCTCTAATGTCTTGCCCCCTCCCTGATTTTATATTATTTTTGTTTCTCTTCTCTTATGTTCATCTCTTCCACTCATAGAATTCTAGCATCTAATGGCCTGTTGCCCCTTCCATCGATTATCCCCTGATCACAACACCATTGGAACTACAATATCTGCTCTTTAGAGTGTTTTTGACTCACCATCACTTTCACCTTCTTGTATTTTTCAAAAACATTCAGTACGTCTGGCGTATGCTTAAGGAAAAGGGAATGGAGGTCCACCTTTTGAAGGGCTTAAAAGAGAATTTATGAACATATGTTAGACTGCCACAGCCTGTCTGCTGGCCTCCTATTATTCACTTTCATCCTGCATGAAAAATACCCTCACCCTACCCCAAGAATCCTCCCTCTTAAAGACCCAACCCTTGTAACATCAGCTCAAAGTTCAGGATATTTTTATCCAAATTAGGTCCAGGTGTGAATGAGTCTCCTTGTGTGCACTGGCCCTAGATTCCACTTTCAATCTGAAGACCTATGAATGAAGACCTATGAATTAAGCATACAACCAACACGGGCATGTGATAACCAGAAAACACACACACAAAACACACACACACACACACACACACACACACACACACACACACACACACACACACACACAGAGAGAGAGAGAGAGAGAGAGAGAGAAAACAAACAAACCAACAAAACACAAACATTTTGTCCCAAAAGAAAGGAAGGAGGTTATCATGAGTCACTGGTCCATAACAATTCTGAAGTTCAGCTGGCACAGGTAGGCAGTCATTTCATTGGGTCTTAAGGCCTGGGATCAATGAGGAAATATCACTGCCTGCCTTTGCTCCTGCTGAGCAGCTTGGGGTCTTGGCTGGGTCCCAGGGAAGGCTCTCCTTCCTAAGGACACCAGAGTCGCAGTATAACAAAGGACGGGTCTTGTCAGTGGGAAGCAAGGCCAGAAGACAGCATGGTGGGGAGCTTGGCAGATGCGTCCGAGCTCCGCCTTTTACGTGTCGGGTCGGGGAAGCTTCTTTGAGAAAAGACTGGAGTCAGAAAGAGTAGAGGTCTCCTCCCAGGTACCAAAGGGTATGAGCTCCCAGCGGGCAGGGATCCCTGCGACATGCAGACAGGCCTACTGAGGCCCTACTGTCAAAACGCCCAACGGCTGAGAAACAGTGCTCTTCTGACGGCTCCTCAGAATAAGTGGGATGATGCCCAGACTGGGTGGGCCTGGTTCCCACATTGGCAGGAGCAGAGTCAGACAGGCACCGTGTACAACTGAGGGGCTTGTTACAGGAAACAGGGAGCATTGAAAAGCAAGGGGGAGTCCAAAGCCGACAGAGGTGGCTCCAAGGCTGACAGATTTCCTGCCCTGCGTCCTAAGGGAAGGATGGACAGAGGCTGTCTGGCGGTCGATACCTGAGGCTTTTGTTTCTGTCTCAAAATCTCAGCTCAAATGCACCCTCTCTCTTTTCAATTGTTTTAAAGGTGAACAAAGTTTTCATTTGCTCTAACTTTCTCGTTGACGGTCTCTGCACACGCTGGAGCATCTCTTCTGTAGGACAAGGCCTCCCCAAAGTGTGTTTGCTGCCACATAGTCCCAAGTGGTGTCTTAGATGTTTTGTTTGTCTGTTTTTTCACCAACGGGGTGCCTTGTCAAAAAGGTCCAGGAAAAGAGGGTTAAATGAAGCAAAACCAGGGTTTGGAAATAAGAGGTTGGCAAAAATAATAAGAAGCGTGCTGGCAGGAGAATTAGAAGTAGCCGTGGTTCAGACGTGTGATAGTGAGGAGGACACCTCAACATTCCACCGTCCTCCTCGGTCACCGACTTCTATCCCAAACTTGCATCGTTTACCAGTCAAAACAAGCTTTTGCCAACAGCCCCACTAACTCAATCACATCTGAGAATCAAGTCCTGTCCAGCCGGCAAGAAAGACACCAGGGTCAGCCTCTCCTTGGCTCCTGGGCTGTGGGTGTGCGGGGCACAGGAGACTCGGGTGTTTTCCCTTTTCTTCTTATCACAGCTTTCTCTCCAGGAGATGCTCTAGAAATGGAGCCCTTTTTGTGTCCATGCCTCCAGGTGGAGAGGCGTGCTAGGTGCAACTCGTGATTGGATAGATGAGCATTTTGGAGCCACTGAATATTTGATTTCTCTTTTTGGGGATGACACTTTAAAGTTCAGATGACGTTCTGAGTACCTGTCTTCAAGCTCACCCTGACACCCGTGGTCCTTCTGCATGTGGAGTGATCCTGGAGCATTGATCTTTCCTAATGCTCTCCCTCTTCCGCTCCCTCCCTCCTCCCCCGCTTCCTCTGTCCTTCTGCCTTTCTTCTTCTCCTCTCCATTTCTTTTTCTTTCTCTCTTACTACCCTAGCCAAAAATGGCCAGACTAAGACACTCATTGCCAAAACAAGGATGGATGGACCCTCTGAGCCGGCCAGCAAGCACTGGGTGGAAGAGTGCAAGAGCGCTGGCCGGTGGACGCCTCCCACACGAGACAGACACCCACAGGCCAATCCAGTCCTGTATCTGAAGAAGAAGAAAGCTAGTTTGTGGAGGCCCAACATGTCACCCAAAGTGCCTCATACTTTCTACATAACAGGATTCTCAACTTCATAAAAGTGGCATTTGAAGCCGCCAACAAAATTAAAAACACCAGCTCTAAAACCGAGAACGATCGTGACTCACTGTGCCACAGTGGAGTGGATCTGGAGAAAAAAACAGGAAGTAGAATGGAATTATCTCGGTGTTTTGTGCCATCAGGGTAGATGCCATCCAACTTCTTCATGGAATGTGGTTATCATGGGAAGCAGTATGCGGTCCCAACGGTGCCCTTACCATCTCCGCGAGCCAGCGCGACCTCCCCCCAGGTGAATTACGCGGACAGGACACGGCAGCCCCTTCCTCCCCTAGCTGTGCATTTGCCCTTGTCCCCCGCACACAACTTCAGATCCCAGCAGATACCAAATGGAATGCCAACAGTCCTCAGAAGCTTGTTTGGCAAAAGCCTAGGACTTTTATTCATATTGTCAAAACCCAAATAAGCCAATGTATCAAGTTGTGTCTCCACAGTGTGGCCTACCCGAGAATCATCCCCACCACAAAAAATAATATCTTGAAAAAGCACTTTTCTTAATCAAATCAAACCCAGTTTGTAGGATTGCCTTGCTCATTAGAAACCAACAGTTAATAAGAAGAGGTCCCCAGATGATTTAGGGGAGAAAAATAAATCCTTCACCCGACTTGTGTAAGGTAAAGCTAAGGAAGGCCACTGGAAATCTGGGACCAGGGCTGTGGGAGGAACCATCATTTGTAGTGGCTGCTAAGGACAGTCAGAGCTGACCCACCGTGGACGGTTCTCCTGTTCTCCCAGCCCCATTAGGAACAAGCAGGAGAATCGACTCTTTCTCCCACACAGTTCTGCTTCTAGCTCCAATATCTGTACACAGGTTTTCTGAGCATTAAATGTAACGGAACTTCACCTAAGACAGGTTTGGAAAATTCATACGAGTGAATGTGTTTTAAAAATATTTCATAATGAGGGAATGTTGGGGCACCTGGGTGGCTCAGTCAGTTGAGCGTCTGACTTCGGCTCAGGTCATGATCTCACAGTTTGTCAGTTCGAGCCCTGCGTCGGGCTCTGTGCTGACAGCTCAGAGCCTGGAGCCTGCTTTGGATTCTGTGTCTCCCTGTCTCTCTGCCCCTCCCCTGATCATGCTCTCTCTCCGTCTCTCTCTCAAAAATAAATAAACATTAAAAAATTTAAATAGGAATATTTCATGATGGGGAGATATATATGATATAATGTTAAATTAAAAAGCAGACTGTAGAGACTGCTCATCAATGGCATAAAAAAATACATTCTTACCCCACAATTTCCTCCAAACCTACTGGAAACAAAAAGAAAATTAAAAAAAATAATAATAGTAAGAGAAAAACAGCTACATTATCAATGAAAAAGGAAACGGACAAAAACAAAAACATGACACTTAGCTGCCAAATACTTTGAAATACTGGACAGAGGCAGGGAAGACAGAGAAAGCTCACAGACTTCCTAAGACGGGGGTCCCCATGAGGGGAGGTGGAAATCATCCACCAAAACCCACCAGCAAAGCCAAGATATCCAGGTAAACTTGAATCTCAGATAAAACACAGAAAAACAAACAACAATGAATATCTTTTGGTATAAATATGTGCCAGATATTGTCTGGGTCATACTTTCACTAAAAATTGTCTGCTGCTCACTTGATATTCTTGAACTGGTGTCCTGAATTGTACTAAATTGTGTCAGAACAGCAAAAGAAATCCGGCTGACCCATCAGTGAGTTTTGTTTGCTTTGCGCGGTGTTTTCAATTTTCTAACTTACCCTCAATATATGTAAGTAAGGAGATTTCAGTTAAAAATTTAGGTCCCTGTGGGGGCGCCTGAGCGCCTCAGTCGGTTCAGTGCCCGACTCTTGGTTTTGGCTCAGGTCACCGTCTCACAGTTTGTGAGTTCGAGCCGGAATCAGCCTCTGTGCCGACAATACGGGGTCTGCTTGGGATTCTCTCTCCCTCTCTCTCCCTCCCCAACTCAATCACCTCCCCCCTTAAAACACATAAAATAAATATTAAAAAAAAATTAAAAACATTTAGATTTTTGGTTCCTCCTGACAAATCTGATGATATGCCCACATGGACCCCAATTCCCATCTGGCAAGACTAGGCTGGGGGTTTTCCCTGTCCGCTCTGGATGCTCAGGTTTACTGGTTTGCTCTTATCCCACATAAGCCACTTAATTCACTGATATCACTGCTTAGGTCCTGGAAGCTTTGCTTTGTTTGGTGTTTGTGTTTGTTCATCTTTCCCTAGCACCTGAAGATGCGGGTTGGTGGTACATGTAAGAATGTCCCTTTAGTGACTGGCTAGACGGCCGAGGGTCACCATGACCATGGGTTGAACACTTCTCAGTATCCGGCCATTGTTGTGTCTGGGATTGAGCCACCAGTCTTAGAGAATCTGCTGGAAGTCAGGAAAAGCAGGATGTGCGGCCGAGGGCCTTACATGGAGCCCTGTTGCTGCCTTGGAAGATGCGATGAGCTGACATGTCTCAGCACAAAGAAGAGAAAGCCAGGAGAGAGAATGGGTGGGATCTCTTAAAAGAACCAGTGTGGCCCCTGGAAACAGTTTCCAGTAGTGCCACAGTCCTTCAGCCTTGTGTTTTGTCCTTCTGGTTTGTTTATTTCCTTACCTGAAATTACAAAAAAAAAAAAAATTCCATTTTTGCATGAAAATAGCCTACAATCATCCATTTTTTGCAGAAGGTAATTGTTCTCTCTCTGAGAGAGCACATAATTAGCCCATAAGCTGAAGGAAGATGCAGGATGGTTAACTTCCCTGGGGGAGAGTTCAGGGGCAAGTTTGGTTTTTTTAAGTTTATTTATTTATTTTGAGAAGGGGAGCCAGGATCAGGGACGAGGCAGAGAGATGGAGAGACAGAATCCCAAGCAGGATCCGGGCTGGCAGCACAGAGCCCATTGGCAGGGCTCGAACTAGTGAAGCCACGAGATCATGACCCGAGACGAAACCAAGAGTTGAGTGATCAACCCACCGAGCCACGCTGGTGCCCCCAGGTGAAAGTTTTTAAAACCGTTCTTTGCATTTTTCTGTATGGCTTGAATTTTATATAATAAGTTGTATCGTTTTTACCAAAATATTAAAGCCATCATTCTTAAGTGAACAGAATAATTTACGACTATCCAAACATATAATGTACATACCCAGAAACACTTAAAAACCTAGTTACCCCAAAATGTTAATAATGGCTGTCTCTGGGTGACAGGATTATGGATCGGTTTTGGTATCGTTTCACGTTTTTTGGTGAGTGTTCCATACTGTCTGCAATTAGCATGCATTACACTTACATTTAAAACATGAAAATGGTATTTCTTCACAAGAGACTGAGAACTGTTGCCACACTGAGATTCAGGCACAGCCTCTGGGTCTGGCCTGGCTGTAAAAGGTGGTGAGCAGGGAAAATTTCTTGGTTCTTTGTTTCCTTTAATGATCCTGCTGATGGCTAAGACGCCCAAGTCGCCCTAAGAACCCATTACCGATTCTAAAAGGCCCCACATAGATCAATAAATATGTCCTTTTTATGAAATTTCTTCAGCTTTCTTCCCACCTACCCTCATTTTCTTTGGAGAGACCAGAAAGCTTCTGAAGCCATCTGCCCTCTTGAAGTGAGGGCATATTAAAGTGAATATTCTTTAGTTATTCATTATAATTGCCTTTGGAATGTGCTCACTAATCTGAGTCTCCTAGCTACTTAATGGTTTTGATTGGCTGGAGAACACTTTTATCTGGGTTAATTTACTATTCATAGTACAACGATGGAGTATTCATTTTGCTACCCAGATTACAGCGGTAAATGGAGTTATATATCATCCACAGGAAAGCTACATGGGAGGTTAGTGTTAAAACGCCTTTCAGGCATCTTAAAGTAGAAAACAACATTCCTGCCCAAACTTTGTCACACGCCGCATTTCCTGCCCGAACTTGAAGCTGTCCATGGCCCTTCTGTGAATGCATGTGCTTCTCAACGGCCGGGAAGTACTTGCCCTGACCCCTTAGAGCGGCTCTCTCTGATTCCAGCAGGTGTGGGATCACAGGGAAAGCGTGTCCCGAAGGAGGCAAAGCTGGGAGCAGCCAGAACTCCTGGGAATGTCCAGGTTTTCTTCAACATATTCCAAATACCCTTGGAATTTCCTGCAACCCTTGCTCAGAACCTGACCCCCTGCCTACCAGGGTGTCCAGAGTCTGGACCCCCATCCCAGTCCAAAATCTCTTTCCTACCTTCCTGACTTCTGATGTGTAGGCTCTATCTAGGGATTCCATTCTGCCAGCACTTAAGACCTGTCCTGGTCATATCTAAATGTCACTTTCCCCCCAAACCCCAAAGGACTTGGCCCTCCTGCGTGTGCTCTGAAATCAGAATCCTCTACCTAAATTTCTTTAGAAGAATGGAGACAGACGTTGTGCATAATTTAACCGGTTGAAACCAGCTTTCTCCAATCCCCACCAGAATTCCTAATACTTACACTGGAGGCCACACCATGAAATTATGACCCCCTTCTGCCTGTCCGCTATATCAATGTCTGGACCCAGGAACCCTGCCTCCTCCTGGCCCTGGAAGGCTATCTGCTTGATGTTGTGAAGCTAAACAGGAATGGGGAGAGGTCTACTTGCCGAGGTAAACAGAGGCTGGGCATCCAGGAGGGACCTAGACACACTTCTACAGACTGTTCTCCAACATAGAGAGTCAGTCACTCATTCCTGGGGACCTCAGCAAACCGCGAGAGGTACAGCTGATATGGGCTGGGGAGCCAAGAGTAAATGGGATGGGAGCTGAGAGCCTCACACACCTGAGAAGATTACCCCAGGCCTAAGGTGTCTTCTGTGCAATGGGAACAAACTCTCTTCCAGGACAAGGTGGCAGTGGAGCTGAAAACAGCGTTTGCTTTCCCCAGAGATAGGCTCTGCAAACAACCACTTGCGTTCCTTATCAGTGCCTAGAAGCCAGAGTTCTCTAGGAGTTAAAGACTGAGCTGGTGCATGAGGATAGGTACGTACATCAAGCACATTGTAGCACTGCTGCCTGGCCAGTAAAACCCCCCACCCCCCCAAAACAAAAAGAACTAGAAACTAAGTGGATGTTCGTCACTGGGGCAAAGGTTGCTAAGTTATTATATAGCCACAGAGCAACGAGTGTGCAACAATTTTTGTAAAGGGTCTTGACTTGGAGAGACTCCTAAATGAATACGCTGTCCAGCCCATCCCTCAAAGAAATGGTGGAGAGAAGTGGAAAGAAATAGTAAGTCGAAGGATTTGAATAAAAACGTCGAGTCACCATTTGCCACGGGTTAGATCAGGCCAACAGGGACTCAGGAGACTTTTACTTCCTTCGTGTTATTTTTGTGTGCTCTTATGACTTTTAAGTGATCAACACAAATTATTTATAAACAGAGGACAGCCACTGAGGGTGTGGTAGTAAACACAAGACGTATCTAACAAGAGGGCAGAGAGGAGCCCGTGGACGGGGTCTTACGCCCCTCAGGCTGGGCCCCCAGAGCTGTGTTGTAGACACAGGTGTATAACCTGCCTGTGGGGGGCTAGGGGGTGGGGGACTCTTCCAGAGTGAGGCTCTCCGGAATTCTGAATATTCAAGAGATAGAGATAAAGGGCCGGAGGCCCATCACGAGAATACAGAATGTTCGCTGACTGCAGAATGACCATTTTCGCATCCAACCTCTTGCCCTGAGCCGTCAGCCTCTCTACCAATGATCTGGGTATTTGGGGGACCTAACATCTTGCACAAACTGAAGTACGGTCTTCATTTGGCAAACGAGAAAGCCCGATTCCCTTCGGGATAGCAATCTGAAGGAAACAGAAACATCTGTTTGAATAATGAGCTCTGTTGTTGGCATGTTCAGGAGGCAGGAGGCAGCTGGTGATCAGATACGGACATCCCTGACCCTGGCTTGGCCGCCGCAGGCAGTATGGGAGGGCAGTGGGTGGGGGTGGGTGGTGTTGATTGGCATCTGGGAAGCCTGCACACATCTCCCCGAGGCCTTCCAAGGTCCCACGCCATCTCGGTGCCAAGATTAGCTCACCGTGGTGAGAATGATGGTGCTTTCTTGATTTTCGAGAAACCACCACCTCAGACCCGACTTGTCCGAGGTCCCCAAGCCAGCCCTCCCACCTCGGGGGAGCGATTGTGGGTCTGAAGATGCATCTCAGTGGATGTTAACTGAGACAAATGTTCAGCTCTGTGCATTTTCCAATTTTAATCGAAGGAAAGTAACTAATTACCTCGGAGAAGCAGCCATTATACACTGGCTGCAGGCTGACCTTTAGCAGGAGTTGCCTTAGGGCTTGTGGGGGCAGTCGATATGTTAACCAGTCATTAAAGCTCGAGATTTCCAAGGGGAGCAGAACGTCTCCAACCCAGGATGGGCCCCAGCACTGGCTGCAGCTGGAGGGGAAGAAGGAGCCTGTCATATTCCCGGAGAAATTGATCGGATGCAGTGTTGATAGGTAATGACGTACAGCATCTCCTGGGGCCCCCATACCCGGGGGAAGCACGAAGCATGTCTGTGCCCTGCAGGCAGAGTGGCATGTCAGCTCATTTGCACAGCGGCCTTCGTTGGCCCAAATCAGACAGGTGTGGGGGTATATGGAGAACAAGGCCCACGTAAACAGATGTATCTGGCACTTGGAGAGGCTGGGATACTGTGCTTGTGTGCAATACTGTACGCGCACATACATTTGTGACACAGGTGAAGGGCCAGACCCTCCTGCCAGGCCCATAAAACACGAGTGAACTCACACAGCCTGGAAACACACCCCCAGGCCAAAATACAGAGTCACTTCTAACACTCATGAGACCAGTATTGCCTAAAATGATTTCCAAAGCAGAATTACATGATCGCAGCAAAGGACAGAATTAACAATAAAAACCGGGGGACTGAACATCAGCAGAGCTCATGTGTCCCCTTGAGTGATGCGACCCCTCAAAGGGGGTGACAATGGGTGGGGAATGAAGCAGAGCATTGCCCGGGCCTGGCTGGTTTGACAACGGGCGACAAGTTCAAAGGGCACTCTTGCCTGGACATGGGATCTATCCAGTGACCAGAGCCACCCACCCCATAGTCAGCAACTCCAAGGGAGGGTCCCCAGGCTTGGCGCTTTCTTCTGAATGAGGTGAAATATTTCCCCCTCCTCCACACAGGTAGTGCAGGGAGACCTTGCATGAGAATCACCTGCTTCTGAACCAAACCAACCAATCAGAATCACCAGAACCCCTCCCCTCCCCCCAGGTCCCTGATCACGTGGCCCAAATCAACCAATTAGAATCGTGGGAACCCCTTTCCCCTCTCCTTTCGAGAAGTGATTATATTTTTCTCTCCCTCTTTGCTGTCTGGACAAAAGCCAGTCTCCTTTAGCAGAGAGGGAGAGGCACAGGGTAGGGGGAGTGGAGGGGGTAGATATAAACCCTTATCCGAGGGAGGAACCACACAGGAGCCAGGTACCACACAGGAGCCACAGCCCCTCAGGCCAGCTCCATTTGTAACTGCTGGGGCTGCTGCTCTGTTTTCTGGAGCCGGATGCCCCTGATCCCTGAGCTACAGGACTGGGTCTGTCTCTTACATCCAAACTGACCCCAAGATGCTGAAAGAAAGTGGAATGTCGTCAGGTTTGTCCTCATCGCTCGCCTGTGCTGGGCAAACCCTATCCAGGAGTTTTAATCCAGCTTTTCTTTTCTTTTCTTTTCTTTTCTTTTCTTTTCTTTTCTTTTCTTTTCTTTTCTTTTCTTTTCTTTTCTTTTCTTTTCTTTTCTCTTTTCTCTTTTCTCCTTTCCTTTCCTTTCCTTTCCTTTCCTTTCCTTTCCTTTCCTTTCCTTTCTTTCCTTTCCTTTCCTTTCCTTTTCTTTCTTCTTTTCTTTTCTTTTCTTTTCTTTTCTTTTCTTTTCTTTTCTTTTCTTTTCTTTTCTTTTCTTTTCTTTACTTTCTTTTCTTTTTTTATTTATTTACTGATTTTAAGAGAGAGAGAGCAGGGGAGGGGCAGAGAAGGAGGGAGAGAGAATCCCAAGCAGGCTCCATACTGTCTGCACTGACCCCAACGCAGGGCCTGAACTCACGAACCCGGAGATCATGACCTGACCCAAAACCAAGAGTCGACCACCTAACGGACCGAGCCACCCAGGCGCCCCTAATCCAGCCTTTCTTGTCCCTGACAAAGCCTCCAGGCCTTACTGTGTTCGCCCCACAAATGAGACCTCCCTCCGGGATGGGAAAGAAAACACAGGAAATAAAAGACAGCTAGTAGCTGTGGGAAGGGAGCAGGTAAGTGTTTCAACACTGTGGGACCACAGAGGGCCTCCTGCCCTGGGGGCTCTGTCAGGTCAGGTGCCAGAACCCCCTGGTTGTGCCATGGGATGCAGGCCACTAGACCTCTCTGCTGGCTGGTTTTCTTCACTGCTCTGAGGGGACTGGACTTCCTGCTTAGGCCAAGTGCACAGCTTTCCCGAGAGAAGTTCTACCATGATGTGGATTCTCAAGTACAAGGAGTTCACGTGGTCTCATTTTTCTCACCGACCGTTTTACTGAGACAGGCTGTGTATGCCACCCCGACCCTCACACTGCAGGGGACAGGCAGGTTCGTCATCCCTGTCACACCAGAGGGGAAGCAGGCTGGCCTGAGCTGTTGCAGCACTCGGTGTCTTTCCTGGTCACGATGCAGAAACGGTGGTGTCTGCTCTGGCCACTGTCCTGGCCAGATCGGCACCAGCAGGTGTGGCCTCTGCACACAGTGGCCAGAGATGGGAGTCAAGATCCTGTATCTGACATAACGTTATCTCCCCCAAATTAAATCTGTGCATAGCATGCTTGCCCTGGTTGCAAATCTGTTTCTACAAGCGTGCGTTCGAATCATGTCTTCCCCTTACAAAATCAAGAGCAGCCTTTCTCTTTCATCAGTAACTAACACTTGTGACCTGAAGCGGTGCACAGTGCTTGGTTAGCTAACTGATGAGGAAATGAACAATAGTAATATCTGACCTTTAAAGGGCATCGGATGCGTCATAAAAAACATTCAGCAAGAAAATACAGCACAAAACTGTCTGCCTACAACTTCACCCCTTTGTCTGTCTTTCACTGTCTCCTTCATTTGAAATGCAAAACAAAACAAAATGTTTTCTTCGGTGTGGAAATCTGCCAACAATCTTCCAGATCGGACGCGTTCCGCTGCCTAGGGACAGGCCGGTCGGGGAGACGGGGGCCCGAGGGGTGTGGGTTCCAGGCCCGATGCTGCAGGACTCAGGGACTGTGGTGTATATGTTCCCGGCACAACTGTGGGTTCCTACCCTGTATGGTGATGAGGACCCGGGTGCTTGTGGCCGAGCAGCGTCATTTGCAGAGTGAAATGAGGCCGTGCAGAGTCTGGCCCCCTGAAAACATGGAAGCCATGTGAGCTCCGTGACATTCAGACCCCAAACACCCAGGGGAGGGCCCGGGACTCCCAGCTGGAGAGCCAGAGCCCAATCCGTGCCTCTCAGGCCATGGGCTTGGGAAGCAGCTGGGGATCATATGACAATGCAGATTTTGAATCAGAGGCCAGGGCTGGACCACAGTGGGATTTCTCATGGCCCCCAGGTAAGGCGGGAGCTGCCCGGCCGCTGGCCAGACTGGGAGCAGCTAGGCTGGAGACAAGTTGGAGCGGGCCCTCGTCCATCTCAGGGACACAGGCTGGGCTGCACGGTCCTTGCCCTGGAGCTGAGCTGGGGACGCCATGTGCGAGTGAGCCTCAAACACACTGCCTTCCCCCGCCCCCCCTGCAGTGCACCTCCCACTACTTGCTGTCCCATTTCAGTTCCCTTACTTCCCCTCTTCTTCTCACCTCCCAGTCCTCCTCAGGTCTGGGGGCCTCTACACTGCCAGCACCAGTGAAGCTCTGCAGAAGGTTCTGAATGGCACAAATGTAGGCTCAGGTGGTAACGTTCACCATGACCCCAGACCCCCACGTCCCCAGGTGGCTGTTCTCACTTGGATGCCACCACACCATCTGGATCCAAGGTCACAGATGCGACTTCGCAGGGTCACTCTGGTGTGACTCCTGGGGCCCCGGGTGTGCAGTGAGAAACGTGGGACTAGGGACTCCTAAATGTGGGGACCATCACTGACCCAGCCACTGCCCCGCAGTGCACGCTGTCCAGTTCCAGCCACACCATCTCCCCACTCCCCTGCCCCCCCACCCCCCACCAGCAGGGCCGGCCAGAAATGCCAAGCAAGGAGGGGACCTGGATCACGCCCCCGCCAGGGATGAGTGGGCATCAGGGGCTGTGCACCCCTGCCCCCTCGCCCCTGGGGGAGTTCGGAGGTGTTTCACAAGGATCCCCAAGTCTGGTAACAAACACACCCTTCGTTGGCCCCTGCCCAACCCCTATGATTCTTCTAGGATCTCCTCGTAAGTGAACTCTTGGACCCAAGTCCTTGTCTGAAGGCTTGCGCCCGAGGGCCCCAATCACAGAGCCCCTGGGGCACCTGTCAGCCCCCGAGCTGCAGTGACGCTGTGTCCTGGGTCCCCCACTGGCAGGTGCTTCTTTCTGGCAAAGGTTCTAAGAGAAGCGCCTTCGGGCGCCTGCTTCTGGCTCATGGAGTCCTCATGTCTCCCAGGGGTGGGGGTTTCCCTGTAGGCTGATGCAGTCTTCGGGCCCCAGAGCAGCGTGCCGAGATGCAGACAAGAGGAGAGTTTGCATGTCTGCACATCCCCTAATTTCCTCACCAGGGACATGCTGCCCAAACCAATAAACCCATTTGCTCCTTCAACGTGTTGTCACGTACGCGGGGCTGGCTGCGAGTTTCAGAGGAAGTGTGTTAAGTCCACGTTTGCAGAGCATGAAAGGGATGTGGAGGCTCCGTGGCAATCAATTTTTTGTAAATAATACACACGTGCAGCCTCATCAAGTATTCAAAGAAGCAGTCAAGTGGTCGGGGAGAATGATCATTTATTCTGTTGGATTTCTTCAGAATGAATTCTGGGACAGATCGAACAAAAAGGTTGTAAAATAGGAATTATAGGTAATGAATGCCTGCTTGTTGCCAGGGAATCTGAACACCTCGTGCATAATTAAAGCAGGTGAGGTCAGGGGCAAGCTCGAGGTGACTTTGTGAGCAATCCCTCTGCATTCGTTCATGGGGCAGCAGTGACGTCGGTTTACAGTATAAGGCTTCATCATTTGAAGTGAGTGGAATTCGAAAGCATCGTATTAATGTGTTGTGACGAGCACATCGTCAGCACAGGACAGCCGACGGGTGGCTGCGGTCTTCGTGTTTGGATTCCCTGAAGTTTTTCTTCTCTGCCCTCTTCCAGCTCAGGCAGATGGGGCTGGCCTGTCTTCTAAGGTCACCCCTCCCCTGGGGGCAATGACAGAGACTTGCCAGTGTTTGAATGGCATCTGTCTCGTCAGCAGGCAGGGTAAGGACGAGGCGGGAGAGAGCTGGAGGTTCGCGATGCCTCTTGGATGAATGGTTGGTTCTAAACTACCAGGTAAGTCAGACCCTTCAGCCTCTCACCGTCACATTCCCTACAGGAGCAAACTGTCACGGAGACGTAGGTCTAGGTGCATGTCAGTAACGGGCGAGAGTCCAGGCACGTCTGGCATTCAGACTCAGCTGGGTCCAAATTTTAAACAAAAAAATGTTTTTAACGTTTAGGTGTTTTTGAGAAACAGAGAACAAGTGGGGGGAGGGGTAGAGAGAGCGAGACAGATCCGAAACAGGCTCCAGGCTCTGAGCTGTCAGCACATAGCCTGACACAGGGCTCGAACGCACGAACCGTGAGATTGTGACCTGAGGTGAAGTCAGTTGCTTAACCGACTGAGTCCCCCAGGCGCCCCTGGGTCCAAATCTTGATCCCACACTCTTCGTGCTGTGTGTCTTGGACAGTTCCTGAACCTCTCTGACCTCTGCCTTCACTTATAAAATGGAGCTAATAGGTCGGTGGGAGGAATAAGTTAGAAGGTGGGGGAAGGACTTAGCACTCTGAAGGCACATGAAGAAAACCCTTACCGAAAAGAAGGTCTCCCTGCAATTCTTGTCATCGTCTGGCCAGGTGCCTCCCAAAGCACTAGGTCCTTCCTGGGTGCCCTGCACTCTGCTCACCACAGAAACACCAATTCAGTTAAACTGCCTGTAACATGGGAAGCCTGCATGGCAAAGTCAGGTAAGCGTCCGACTCTTGATTTCGGTTCAGGTCATGATCTGTCAGTTTGTGGGTTCGAGCCCCACATCGGGTTCTGTGCTGACAGCGTGGAGTCTGCCTGGGATTCTCTCTTCTTCTCTCACTGCCCGTCCCCTGCTCATACTCGCATGTGCAGGCTCACCCCAGCCTCTAACCCAAACCTAACTAAATAAACACAAAAATAAATAGCCCGTAACACTGAAGAAGCCGCTGAGCACTGACACAATTCCCATCCCACGGCCTTCCAAACTCGGCCGTGCCTGTGGCCGGAGTTGCCACGTCAGGCTCCCCAGCCTCCAGCACTTCTGCCCACGCTGAGCTGGCGGGGTCGCAGGGCAGCCTGTCAGGAGAGCAGCAGGAGGGCTGTGCAGGTGGGGATGCTCTGCCACTGAAGACCTGGGACCCTCATTCATACAGGCGGAGCCCAGGGATCCACGCCCAGGGTGGTCTGGGCCATGCAGAGGCACCAGAAGCGGTGGTGGGCGGTGCAGGGCATCTGGCCCATGAAAAGCCTCCATCACGCAGCCTCCCTGAGGCCTCCAGGGAATGCAGTGGCCTCTGTGCTCCCACTCTGCTGCCTTGCTGGGGTGAACAGGGGTGCGAGGCCCTTCTCCTGGCAGGACGGGGAGAATGACGCCATGCCTGGGTGGCTCCTGCTCCGGGAGCACGAGAAACTTCCACCCAAGGGCCTCCGAGGTCAACAACGACTGAGTAGGCCAACTTGGGATCACCTGGATCCCAGATACGTAGTATGAACTGCTAGCTCTCAGCTTCCAGGGACTCTCTTGCCTGTGAATAAAGAGGCCCCACTCCGATGGCAGCCATACAGAGGGAGTCACCGGGCCCATCTTCCTGCACGTCTGGCTTTGGAGCACCCTTCACCTGTCCCCGGGCTGGCCTCCACCAGCAAGTGGCTGCAGCATGTCGCTGCCCTGACACACAGCAGAATCCCAAAGCCGAGGCTGGGTGTGAATGCTTGTGGCAGAACACAGGAGGCCTCATGTCTCCAGGACCCCCGGTGCACACGTGCAGGCATGTGCCTGGCCCCCCAGGTGCGGCTGGCGCCCCTGGAGCCACGTGGACCGCCAAGCGGAGGGGCAGACACGGGGGGAGACTCTGCAGGGAGAGAGAGAAGGGGAGCCGAACGTGGGACAGGTGGTCAGCAGTGCCCAACGGCCCCTTTTCACACTCGGCTGTCGGAGTCTGTGTTTGGATTGCGGGTGGTTCAAAGCAAGTGCCTGCTTTCCCTCCACTAAGTCATTTGAAATTAAGTCCACAAAGTGAGTATCAATCTTTGACTTCATCGTGACAGGCTGTCCGTAAATTTAAGGCGTAAACGTGATGGTGATTTCTTTTTGTTGTTGTTCTCATATATATTTTGCTACCCCCTCACAGAAGCATAAAGGATTCTCTATGTACTGGCCCCAGAAGAGCCTTTTTTTACAAGAGAAATAGAACATCTTGAGGCACCCAGGATTTCTGGTCCCTAGAAAAACCCACCCCAGCATCCTCACAGCACATCAGAGACAGCCAGCCGTGCTCGTGGCCGTGACTCTCAGCCACATGTTGAAGAAGAGCAACAGTAAAGTGCCACACAGAACTGTGGGGACACTCGTAACCTGTCGCCCAGCAAACCACAACGACCTGCCACTATCACTCATCACACCTTCCTCTTACTTGCTGAACTTGTATTAAAGCTCCTAAGAGCCATGTTCTGGGAACAAAAGACTGAGAGATGGGCCAGGTTTAGGATTTCCGTAGAACTACTTATAGGGGTCACTGCTTCCTTGAGAGGAGTATTGGCTTTTCAGGAGAAACTCAGACAAATGTTCAGAGAGAGGGAAAACAGGAAACACCGAGGGCAGAGGGTGAGGCTTTGTGCCACACAGGCGGTGTCAGTGACACATCTGTAGCCCGATTCCATGTCCAGTAAGGTGAGTCCCTACCGCTGCTGGCCCCCTCTTTGCAGAAACAGTGTCAGGACCCTGGCCATTCTTTTCTTAAGTTTTGTATTTATTTTTGAGAGACAGAATGCATGAGCACACGTACGTGAGCAGGGAGGGGGCAGAGAGAGAGGGAGAGAGAGAAACTCAAGCGGGATCCATGTGCTGTCTGCACAGATCCCAATGGGGGTCTCCAACCCACGAAGCTGGGACCATGACCTGAGCCAAAGTCAGATGCTTAACTGGCGGAACCACCCAGGTGCCCCGACCCTGGCCACGTGGTTAAGGGAAGCAGATAACACTCTTTAGTGATGTTGTTAGCTTGTCACCTAACAGGACACTCTGCAGACCCAAGGTCCCCAAAGCTGGGGTCTGAAAGAGCAAGGGGTCTCCTCACAATCCCGCATCCTGCTCAGCACCAAAGCGGCATTCCAAATCGTGGGCGTGCCCACCCTCTGGCTCCACTTCCCACCTCCTCCGGGTGGCCACCTTCACGGGCTCCTTCCTGCCTGTCCGGCCAGAGAGGCCCTCTCCTGCCCCAGTGTGCATCCTCTAGACCTACGTCCTCCTGTGAGGTCACAGTTGAGCCGTATTTGTCCACTAACCGGCCCAGCATCAGCCCCAAGTTTTGGACCAATACATGTTTTTAGAATCCTGTCTTCCTTACGCCCATACCTATCAGCGCAATTCCACGCTTTCAAAATGCATTTTCAGCTCAAGTCTTTCTTGCTCTTAGTAAATCCCTTCCCACCCCCACCTTGTGAACTTGAATTTGCGTTTACATTCTAGCAAGGTGCAATGTAATCCATTTCACAGACTGAGTTCCACCAAATTTGAACCCTGGGTCAGTTTCCACCATTTGGTGGGATCACACATCCTCATAAAAACCACTGTAGGTTTCAGCAAATCACAGACGGGGTGCCCACTGGGAGGGGCTGGGGATGGAAGGAATGTCACACAGTTTCCATAAATAAGACCATCGGGGAGACTGGGGGGCTCAGTCAGTTGAGCATCTGACTTTGGCTCAGATCATGATCTTGCTTTCGTGGGTTCGAGCCCCGCATTGGGCTCTGTGCTGACAGTTCAGAGCCTGGAGCCTCCTTCGGCTTGTCTCCCTCCCTCTCTGCTCCTCCCCTGCTCAAGCTCTGTCTCTCTCTCTCAAAATAAATAACGATTGGAGAAAAATTAAAAAAAAATATCTTTGGTGTTGTCTTGCCCATGTTTTGGCCCGCTCCCCATTACCATGGTGAATTGAAAGTCTTTGGAAAGGGTGGGCACTGATGTCATGCAGTTTTGTTTCTTTCCTGGAGAAGCATCACATCAGGCACACTGTGAGGTGCTCCCCGCGTCTGCAGCAGAGGGTCACGTTTTGGTTTGTGGGGGGATGAGTGTATTGTACATCCCACAGATGTGTAAGAAGACTATTGTTAACAGGTGCATTTTCTCCTACATATCTTGAAATCAATGGGCCCCACATCTGTACATGGGGCTCGAGGGCACCAGCCAGGAAGATTCATTGATGAGGGGACCATGCTTGGGTTCTCAGGGAGTTCTGAGGTGGAATCAACCCACAGAGGACCATCTTATTCTACAGGTTAATATTCATCAAATAGAAGCACCCAGCTCTATCTGGACCAAAACTAATGGGTCTTGATTTTTTTTTTTTGCATCTTTCTTGGTATGAGAAAAGGCAATTAGTTTCAATCTGGGAAACACCCCAGGGTGACGATTTTAGGTGCCTTCAACCACCAAGCTCACCTTCCTCCCCATTGTTTCCAAAATGGGGCAGGATTAAGCAGAGTGCTCCCCGGTGGCTCAATGCCAGCCCCTGTGTCCTCCCTGTGGGTTGGATACCGCCTTTGCACTAACCAGCAGACCTCCCTGGCTTCGCTCCGATAGGTACACGACATCTGTCAGGGCAGGGTGACCTCCCGTGTAAGGATCTTAGTCAAAACAGGCCTGGAGGTGTGTGGACACGGACCTTCGTGGTGTGGGCACTATGATCCGGGATCATGTGTTACATCCATAGCCACTGCTGTTTCCAGACAGAAAGATGATATTGCCCAGGGCTGGTAAAGCTTCAAAGGCACAATTGGATGTAAATTTTGTCGAAACGTCCATATCCTCTGAATGATAGCACCACTAATGTTGCCTTAAAAAAAAAAAAAAAAAAAAAAAGACGTTTCGAATGCAATGTTCCCAGATTAAAATATAGTATCTATCTTTCTTCACAGGATAGTTTATCTCAAAAAAAAAAAAAATCTCCAGGCTGCATTTTGGGAAGCAGACTCAATGGCAGGCCACAAAATGTATCTCTTAGGAGAAAGACGATGAAAATACAAATAGAAGTTGTCGCCATCAGCACAGAGGAGGAGGGCTTCACAGAAGTGCGGCTGTCACCAGCTTTGAAGTCTGGCTCCTCCAGGCACCCTGGATGGCTCTCGCACTGCGCGGCTGCACTTGGCAGACAGAACTGCACCCAAACAAACATGCCTTGACTCTCCACTACGCTCACCTCGCGCCAGGCACTTTGCCGAGTGCCTCATTGCCCATACCTAACGCAGAAATGACCAGCAGCGTGAAGCGCGCGGGATCGAGAATAGAAACGGCGACGCTGCCTTAAGTGGAGGCACAAAGCAGCCAGAGACCACTGTGTCTCTGTCTCTGCTGTGTGGTCTGAGATCTTTGTGAGGAATGATGCTTTTAATCTTCAAAGCCTCTATGGCATGCACACCACGACTGTCCCCATTCTGCATGTAAGAAGCTGAAGCGAAACTTGTCTGAGGTCACACAGTGGCAGACAGAAACAGGGTTGAGATATTGGGCCAGTGCTCTTCTCACTCTGCTAACATGTCTGGCAGACCCGCACAAGGGTATGAGTGCACCCCCAACACACACACACACACACACACACACACACACACGCACACACACACACACACACGGCAACAATTTGCATCTCCAAGGCCCAGTCTGGTTACATCTCTCCCCCTGTGGTTTCTTTTTTTTTTCAACTTTTTTTTTTTTTTAATTTATTTTTGGGACAGAGAGAGACAGAGCATGAACGGGGGAGGGTCAGAGAGAGAGGGAAACACAGAATCGGAAACAGGCTCCAGGCTCCGAGCCATCAGCCCAGAGCCTGACGCGGGGCTCGAACTCACGGACCGCAAGATCGTGACCTGGCTGAAGTCGGACGCTTAACCGACTGCGCCACCCAGGCGCCCCTCCCCCTGTGGTTTCTAATCAATCCCTGAATCTTCTTTTAAACAGTGTTGCCAAAGCCAGTGGGGACCACCTGACACTGCTCTAAAAATCTGATGAAAAAATTAAGGATCCTTTCCCCCCAAAATGCACACACCAGCTGGCTTGGAATCCCATATCCAGGACTACACGGACCCCGTAATGCTGAGCTGTGAGGCCCCAGTTAAGAACTTCTACCCTAAATGACGCCCTTGTCCGACCTCTCTGGTAAAGGTGTGAAGCCTTTATTGGTTTGATTTAGCTTGCCTTGTGCCAGTTCATCTTAAATGACCCCGAGATCCACCATGGCGAAATTCTATTGATTGCTATTAGATTTGTTCTGTTTTCATCTTAATTCATATTCAAAACTGAATTAAGTTCTGTGGAAAAACACCCATCAAATGCTTCTCAAGGAGTAGAAAGCCATTACTATGGCCCTGAGATTCCACCCTACTATTTTTCTCGACTCCCCCCACCCCAGCCCACTCAGCTGGAGAAGGGAACATTAACTAATTGGATAATCAGCATGCAAATGAAGGAGACCAGGATTCAAGCAGCCAGCAGGGCTGAGTCTGCACTGGACCCAGGCCTGGGGCAGGACTCCGGTGACCTCACAACTCCCAGAATCTGAGGGAGCAGGGAGATCACTCCACCTCTCCACCTATGGCTTAAATTGCCAACTTGAGAAATTGCGCTCCTGGGTGCGTTACATCCAGATGAGACGTCTGATGTGCTCACAAGCCCTGAAGGTGAACGCACGCCCCATGCTGCGTGCCTTCCAGAGAGAATAAAGGTGATGACTGCCCGTGGTGGCAGGAGGAAGTGGGTGCAAGCCTAACTCACCCCTGATGCACCACCAACCACTCTGGGAGCAAATTCCTGCTTGGCTTCTGTTCAGGAGCTTAGCTGCTCTCTCCCTGTTTTTAATCTCTATTTTTTCATCTTTTAATTTATCATCACTGTGTGATCGCTGCCTTGCTGCTAAATTTGTAGTGAGGTGCTGCAGACTTGTGCCCTGTGTCTGAACGGCTTTGTCCCGGCACCCCCCACCGCCCCCACCCCCCGCCCCCCGCACGCCCCGAGCCCAGAGAGGAGCCTGGCTGTGCATCCCCGAGAGGTCCCGCAGCAGCTCACGTTCTCTCCCCTGAACAGACACAGTGCATTCACCGTCTGAGGATCTGCCTTCCCTATTCTCAAATAAGAAATGAACAGTGTTTGAAATTCAGCTTTGAATCTCTCTGGTTCGAGTCAGCTGAGCCACTTCAAAAGGCTGTGAGTGCAAAGGAGGTGTGCGATTGGGGGGAAGCTTTGCAACGTTTCAGACCTTGAACTGAAACACTTCTCCAGCAGGCCTCATTAGCTCCCCTCTCCCCACGCCACCGGCCAAGGCACCCCTTAGCCACGGGGGAGCAGGGAACAGGAGGACTGGGGGAAGGTCCCCTGTCCCTAAAACACCACCCCTCTAAGATTCCTAATGAGGACACCCTTGGGGCTCAGGCTGAGGCTGTGAGAAGGAGCCTGGCTTCCTAAAGGGGGAGCATGTGCTGGCGAGGCGCCACGGTGTGAAAGTCCCCGGAGACAGGCACCTCCCTGGGAAGGCAGGGCATCGTCCATGTCCCAGGTGTAGAAGGGGCATCAGGCCACAGCCAGAGGGGCCCGTGCCTCCCTAGCCTATGGTCTCCCTCTGTCCTCTGCCACCAGTAGGCCACAAGCTGTGCCTCTACACCCACCCAGCCTCAACCCTGCAGAGGGACAGAGGAATGTGACCCAAGTCTGAAACGTTACATGAAGAGACCAAACATGCTAAACTAAATTCAGTAAGTCCTTGGTGTGTGAGCCTAATTTGTTCCAGAAACACACTTGGAATCCACAGCACTCATAGATCAAGGTGAATTTCAAGAACCATGGGCTCAGTTGTGATCATGGAACGTTCATTGCCACCTACGACTCGTATGGCAAGACATCGCTCGTTTATCAAGCTAAAATTTATGACAAGTGTTTGCTCGTCTTGCAGAAGACTCACAGCCCAAGTCACTTGCAATCCAAGGTTTTACCGGAAGTAAATTATTTCTTCAGACCGAGCTCACTGGGCTGGGCTGAAGGTTCCCCCCACTTGCTACATGGCAAATGGGGGACCCCCGAGGACACTGGAGCAGCCGCTTGCAAAAACAGAGCAACCACATGGTGTGTGCACATCTGAGTGAGGTGTGAGACAGTCTGAGACCCAACGCCCACACACCGGCCAGGAGCAGGGCCAGCGGGGACCCCCTCACCGGGAGGGCACAGGCTGGTGGGCATCTGTCCCGGCACGCATGGCTACGCTCGTGTCCCTGGTAACAGTGGAGACAGGGGGCACGGGAGGGGTTGTAGGGTACTTCTCCCCTCTGCCTATTGGGACTTGAGCTTTCTTGGTGCACAATGCACTCTCCCAACTGGAATAGAAAAAGGGAAGAAAGAAACTCATTGAAATCTACATGTGTAGGAGGAATATGTTCATTTGGCTTTTAGGTTATAGTTAAATTGTAGTAACTTGTAGTAATGTGTGACTCCCCAGAGTTCCTAGATTGGAGCCCTAATCCAAAATGTCACTGTGTTTGAAGGTAGAGCCTTCAAGGAGGTAATCAATGTTAGATGAGGTCATGAAGGTGGGGTTCTAATCCAACAAGACCGTGCCAAGAGCACAAGCACCAAGCACAGAGCATGGGCTCTGGGAGGACACCGGGAGCTGATGGGAAGCCACAAGCCAGGAAGGGACTTTCACGGAGACCTACTCTGCAGGCACCTTGACCTTAGACTTCCAGCCTCCAAAACCTTGAGATACAGATTCCCTTTGTCTGAGTGTCCCGTCTGTGGTATTTGGTTCTGGCATTCAGAACCGAGACAACGGGCTTTCCTGAAACTTTCTTCTACTCTGTTCTCAAATGAGTTAGAAGCTTCCTTTGGTGCTTGGTATTCGCCATCACCCTGAAGGAGCACCCCACCTCAAGGTGGAGCCCCCAAATACATTTGTTAGTTTTGCGGCAGAAACGCCACCTGCTCTAGACGAAAGAGAGGCAGGGGACAGAACAGGAAGACAGAATGGTGGACCCAGAGGCTGGGGGTTTGGCATTTTGACTGCAAATGAACAATCAATGAGCTTGCTAAGTACATGCACGTAACAGCCAATCAGCACCAAACCTTTCTGGAAGAAATGTCTACACCCTTCTGCAGAGTGGAGGGGCTGAATGGGGATCAAGGTTAGGGACTTCCTGCACGTGTAGGCTATAAGTCATGGAAAGAAAGCTAGATTTATACACACACGCACACACACACACACACACACACACATATATGTACATATATTTGGATATATATATGTTATACATATATATATGTAGACACACACACACATATATATATATACTTATATATGTATATATATATAATATTATATGTATATGTATTTATTATATATATTATATATAATATTATATTTATATATTTATTATATATATAATATACATTAATAAGAGACCTTAAAACCCCAAAACAACATTTTCATCTTTTGTATCTGAGCAACCAGGAAGCTGAGTGTGCATGCGGGTGCCCACGTGTGTACGTGCACACGCACACACGCGCGTGCACACACACACCCACACACACACACACTATCTAACTTGTTATTGTGAAACAACAAGCCCCACCAGGGCTCCAGGTGGAGGAGGAGGGGTTGCTCGGTCACATTTGTAAAGAAGCAGCTGTCGTTTTCACCGGGCTGTGGTTTCCCCAGACTGTGGGCACTGTGCCCACCCACCCCAGTCTCCAGCTCAGTGCCAACAAGGAGACTGCAGGGCGCCTTCCGATTTCCAACCTGCAAAGGCCAACACCAGTGAGGGCAAGGAGGAGAAGTGGGGTCAGACCCCGAGGGAGAAGAAAACTAGGCATCTGGGAGGTAAATGGATCAGGATAAGCTTCACCTCTGAGAACTTTACACCAAGAACAGTTACTGGGAATAAGAGAAAACAGCTTCCCAGAGAATTCCAGCAGGGCCAGAAGCAGCCATGTGCTAAAGTAAGTTTGTCCTCAGGGGTCACCGGGCCTGGCTGCTGGGGAGATGGGGAGGGATGCGCGGGGAGCTCAAATGGAAAGAGAGGGCGCTTTCTGTCTTCTCACTATCTTTAGTTAGTTTGCAAAGAATGTATCGATACCACACTTTTCACAGCACAGGTTTGAAGGAGTCAATGTTACTGCTGCATCACACAGCCATGGTTGGGGTCCTGTCTCCTCTGCTTCTGTTCAACTCAGGGCAAGCATCTGGGCCTCTGTGAGCCTGAGTCTCAGCTGTCAAACAGGCACAATAATGACACAGCACTGGCCTCCTAGGGCTGCTTTGAAGATGAAAGGGACAGTGCCCATTATGGCCACTATAGCACATGGCCTCATAGGCTGGGAGTGCTAATCGGGTGTTAGCCCTTGGTACTGACACCCTTTGCATGGATTTCCTTGCCTCTTATGTTAGCTTTGGCTTCAAGTTTGCTAAACGGTGTCTCTTTGCTCTGGGGAAGTGTTTGGTCTGACCCAAGCAAAAAACAAACAGCTCTCTGTCACCTAGACTGTCAGGGGACATGTCACTGTCTCCCAGAGCTGCATCCTGCCAGCCCTGCCATGCACTTCTCCAGGGTCCCCGGCACACGGGCCTCCCACGAGGCCAGCTGTCGTCACACACTGTAGAACATTCACTCAGCTCTCAGAAAGGCCTCCTGAGTGGGCTTCTCGGCAAGGGCTCCACTCTGTAAATTCCGGAGCAGATGGAGAGAGCCCTCGTCCTTCAGCCAAGGGTTGGAGGCCATGGAGGCAAACTCATCTGATGGTGTGACTCAGAGACTCGCTCATCCACAAGCACTCTGGGTGCACAAGCAGTCTCTTGGCTGCTTCCAGCCCTGGGCCCATCTGCTACTCCCTGGCCAGGTTCCCGACCGTGAGGGTGGAGGTGCCAAGCCAAGGGCAGCAAGCGTCCCCAGCCAACCCAAAGCCCTCTTCCCCCTAACTTTCTCTGTGGTGACCACAATGCGGTAAGCAGGTGCACCTCTCCTTATGCCTCATCACACGTCTGGACTTCCAGGAGAACCTCTCTTGCAAGGAAGAAAGATCAAGGGCTGGGTCTAGTGGTCACCAAGAGAGCATCCGAGCACCTACAGCTGTAAAATACTGAGCTTGATTCCACTAAGTTGTCTGTACCTTTGCCAGATGTGAATGGACTGTTGCCTGGACAATCGTTTCCTTTTGTAAGAAGGGGAGAGCCTTCTGGAATCCTGGAATTCAATCTCTACAAGGAGCCTCAGACCTGGAGAAGGTCCAGTCTCTAAGTTGGCAAAAGACATCATTCGGGACCCCGGGCAGTCACAGGGTTTCCTGCAGCAACACTGTTTTACATTTTCCATCTGGCCGCCCAGCAAGTAAAGGGATGAAGGGGAAAATTCTGGAGCAGACATCTGAGGCACATGCTCTCTCTCTCTCTCTCTCTCTCTCTCTCTCTCTCTCTCTCTTTCTCTGACAGATATATATATCCGTATTTTCTCTCTCTGTCTCTCTCACTTCCCACCATGTGCCCATGTGACAGGCAAGTGCCTCATGCTCCTGCTGAAGTTGAATGGGAGCACGTGTCTAGAGGGCAGGAAGCATAACTCAGCATTAGCTCCAGGAAGGATTGCGTTTTATAAAAATTCCACCTTCCTTGTCTTTCACCAGCTTCTTAGAACGTGCAGGAGAGAGAGGAATCTCCCAGAAGTTTCCAGGGCACAAAGCTATGAGGAGCACATTCACTATGAATTTGTTAATTACATCAGAGATCAAGGCCAGCGAGACAAACTGCATCAGGGTTAGAATACTCCCGACAGCATCCCCTAGGCTCTGCTGTTTGCTCAACTAGACACAGACGTGGGCTGAATGATCTGGCCTGACCTTGCTGACTCACCTAGCCCTCTGCTGACACCATCCATCTGTGCTGCTCTGTTGGGAAAAAAGGCTCTCGAACCAGCAGTGGAAAGTTTCTGTGGGTGGTTATGTTTCCACCGGGCATCCAGAGGTGCTGGCGGGAGACATCCAAGAGCAAAGAGAAGACTTTGTGAGTTCAAGCTGTGGTGATTTGGAGTGACCCAGGATCATTGCACCCCAATCACTCAGTGTCATTTCCTTCCTTCTGGTTAACCTTACCTGGCTCTGATGTGTTTATAGGATGCTCTTTGTTGAGTGTCTGTGGTCTGGTAAGGGAAAGAGGGGACACAGTGTCCCCACAGACAGATGTATGCTTGAACTAGGAGCCTTTTTCTGGCAAAGGTAAACCTCTCCCTGAACAAGGAAATTGGTGAAAGAAGAAAAGGGGGGAGCCAGGATCACTGAGGTTCTAGACCATGCCCCTCCCTGCAAAGGGTGAGCACTGTAAGTCCTTTCTAAGTCCTACCTTGGGGAGACCTCACCTGCTAGTGGCTCTCCTGTTGTTACCTTTGAAAACTGCATAAGAAGCAAAGGCCCTTGGCCAGGCACTCAGAAGAAGGCCTTTTTAAGTCAGCGATCTGGACTTAGGGCTTTTGATCTTACAGCACAGACTTGCCTACTCATTCTGGAAAGCTCATCAAATTTTTCAAGGCATACTGGGCCATACTAGAAATTCCTCTGTAGCCAGCACAAGCCATGGAACACATTTTATAAATCTATGAATGACCTTACAATGTCTTCCCTTGGAAAGAAGCCGAAAGGATCACTGAAATAAGCGTCCAGGCTTTGTACTGGCCTTGATTTGAAGTAAGACCACTGGGGATTCCACCAAGTGAAGCTTCTCTGACTGTTCACAAGCAAGACTTGCTTCTAGATTTAATTTCCAAAGGAAGGAAATGCATCCTGAAGACACACTTGTTAGTGGAGAACATAAGATTATATAGGTGGTGGTCTTGAAACAGTATTCTTCATCCCCTGCCTCCAATGACATGCAAATCTAAATTCAGGTGGATAATAGAGCAAAATGGAATGGGGATGTCATATAAGCCTAGGAATAAAATACAAAGAAATATTAAAAACTAATACTAATTACTGGGGAGGGCAAGCCTTGCTAAATTAAGTCATAAAGTACAGAAACAAGGAAGGAAAGAAAGACGTGTTTGGTTACATGAGATTCTTAAATTTCTCTATACTATACACATAGTTTGATGGCAAAAGATGTGGAAATAAACTGAAACATACACAACAGAAAAATAATTGGTGTCTGAGATAGAAAATTTTCTATAACTCTAAGAAAAATCCATTCAACACAATAGAAAAAAATAGTCTAGGAATGATTCTTCATAAAACCAATCTAACTTGGACTGAAAACTTCAGCTTAAGACCAGGCAAGGTGGCCTCCTGTACCCTCTACCAAGCCCAACTAAGCCAATGGGGAGTGATATTGAGAAGCCACCCTATTGTGGAAAATGCCTCGGTGACTGGGAGAGTGCAGCACTTTAATTGGAAAGCCTCCGTCCCATGAGGGACACCCCAGGAAACACATACAACTGCTTCGATAATCCTCCAACATCCAGAGTATGTGTCACATGCCGTGTAGACCTCAAGGAACGCAGTTATTTCTACCTTGATGTGACTCACTTGGGTTTAAAGACATCATCAGAGAAAATCCTGAAGTCTCTGACACTGATGGGCAGTTGAAATGAAAGCGTCAATGGAGCGCCTGGGTGGCTCATTCGGTTAAGCGGCCGACTTCGCTCAGGTCATGATCTCGCGATCCATGAGTTCAAGCCCCGCGTCGGGCTCTGTGCTGACAGCTCAGAGCCTGGAGCCTATTTCAGATTCTGTGTCTCCCTCTCTCTGACCCTCCCCCATTCGCGCTCTGTCTGTCTCTGTCTCAAAAATAAATAAACATTAAAATAAATTAAAAAAAAAAAGCGTCAAGAACGACTTCTCCTGCCTGGCCCCCGTGCCTTCAGAAACACAAAGGGAGGCTCAGCACAGCAAGACTGAATGACTGGATGTTCTCGTTCCGTGAACTGTGGGGAAGAGAAAGTGCTGCTTGACTCTGAGAGACACATTCACCTCAACCCGTTCTCTACTTAGTCTCTTCTCTGTCAAGGCATTATCCATTTTGCATGATGGAACTGTCATCAACAGATTCAATAGAACCTATTTTGTGGTCTCCATATCTATTTTTCAGGGACACAAAACCATTCAGGATAGACTTTTGATGCCTTGGGCACTATTTCACACCTGGCTCGTTCCCCACTCCTACCACCCATCCACTATTTCCATCTTTTAGATTCCTGAATGGCAAATCCAAAGCCCCTGCAATACCCAAATCCAGCTGGAAAGTGAAAAATTAACACTGTTTTCAAAATGTCGAATGGTTTTTGTGTGCCATGTGCTTAAGGCTTGCAGCTATAAAGCTTGGGAAAGAAATAACTTGGATACAACAATGTCTATAGTGTATTCTGACTCTAAAATGTTAGGATCTATCCAACAATAGAAATTGGCTAAATAAAGTATGTTACAACCATAAGATGGAATGCTATCTGGCCATTTAATGTGATGCGGGAGAACATGAAATGACAATAGGAAAATGCTCATGATATAGCAAGAGGGAAAGCAGATTATAACAGCCTATGTACTGCATAATAACAGTTTTGTTAAAAATGCAAATAACAACCATGAGTGTGTGAACACACCCCTATGCCCATGACAAAAAAGCCTGGAAGGATTGACATTAAAAACTCACTGTGGCTACTTGTTAGTAGTGGGAACACGGGTATGTTTTATTTTTCCCAT
Organism: Panthera onca; assembly: GCF_046562875.1. Classification (NCBI taxonomy): domain Eukaryota; kingdom Metazoa; phylum Chordata; class Mammalia; order Carnivora; family Felidae; genus Panthera; species Panthera onca. The sequence goes on along the minus strand of NC_138358.1, from coordinate 12,380,472 downwards.
AGTGCTTCTGTGTGGCTGAAACCTTACTAGTAAACAAATACTGTTTTTCTAATCAGAAAAAAAAAATAAGCATTTAAAATATAAAGTTGCCAAGATGCATAATAAAAAAATAATTTCATTGCTTTGGAGAAACTGGCCATTATAGCTCAGCTTTTTACAGTGGTAAAATACACAAAACATAAAGTTTATCTTTTTAACCACTTGAGGGTGTACAACACAGTGGCAGTGAAGTACTTCCACACCCTTGTGCAGCCACCACCACCATGTAGCTCCAGAACATTTTCATCACTCCAAGAGGAAATCCCGTACACATTGAGTTCCCACCCCACTATACACCTGTCCCCTAAAATCTACAAATCTGCTTTCTGTATATGGATTTGCTTATTCTGTATGTTTAATGTAAGTGGAATAACACAATATGTGGCCTCTGTGTCTTTGCTCACTTAACACAAAGTTTTCAAGATTCATCTGTGTTATAGCATGTATCTGTACGCCATCCCCTTTTATACCAGAATGCTATTCCGTTGTATGGCTATACTACACTTTCTTTATCTGTTCATCCCTTGATGGGCATTTGAGTTGTTTCCGCCTTTTTGCTACTGTATTAAGTACTGCAACACACATTCGCATAAAAGTTTTTGGTTGAACACCTGTTTTCGATTATTTTGAATATATACCTAGGAGTGGAAATGCTGGGTCATGTGGCAGTTCTAGGTTTAACCTACTGAGGATCATCCAAAGTGTCCTACAGAGTGGCTCCATCACTTGAAATTCTGATCAGCAATGCACAGTGTTCTAATTTCTCCACATTCTCACAAACACTTATTTCCTATGGATTATGATTATGATTCTACATATCCTAGTGGGTGTGAAGTGGCATTATCTCATTGTGGTTTTATCTGCATTCCTCAAATGACTGTTCATGTTGATATCCCATGCATTAATTGGGCTTTTAGTCTTTTTGTTGTTGAATTGTAAGTGTTCTTTATATATACTGGATACTAGACCCTTTTCAGATATGTCATTTGTAAATTCTTCCTCATTCTGTGAGTTCTTTTTTTCATTCTGAATAGTGTCCTTTGATGCAGGAAAGAGATTTGAGATGTACAAGTATAAGTCCTCCAACTTTGTTCTTCTATTTCAAGATAGAGTTGACTATTCTATGTGCCTTGAATTTTCTTACAAATGTATGTCCAGCTTTACTACTTTTACAAAAAGCCATTGAGATTTTGATACCTATTAAAAGGAATCCATAGATTGTTTGGGGGAGTCCTACAATCTCAACACTATTGTCTTCTATCACATGAACACAGGGTGTCTTTATATTTAGCTGCCTTCATTTTTTCAGCAATATTTTGTAGTTTTCATTGTACAAGACTTGTACCTCCTCAAATTATTCCTAAGTACCTAATTCTTTTTGATACTGTTGTAAATGGAATTGATTTCTTAATTTCTGTTTCAGACAGTTCATTACAGAAATACAACTGATTATATCCTCTATAAATAGAGACAACTTTCCTTTTTCCTTTCCAATGTTGGTGTCTGTTTATTTCTTTTTCTTGCCTAATTGCTCTGGCTAGGACTTCGCGTACAATGCTGAAAAGATGGTGAAAGTGTGAATTCTTGTTTCATTCAGGTGTGGTATTAGCTGTGGATTTTACATAAATGGTGTTCATTACATCGGGGAAGTTCCCTTTATTCCTTGTTTAGTTTAGTTTTTGTTTGTTTTTACCTTGAAAGGGCATAGATTTTACCAGATGCTTGTTTTTTTTTAATCTGCATTTATTGAAATGATTATGTGATTTCTTTTCTTTCTTCATTCTATCAATGTGAGGTGTTACACTGATTAGTTTTGGTATGTTGAACTACTCTTGCATTCTTGGAGTGAATCTCACTTGCTCATGGTACATATTGCTACTATTGCTACTTGCTTTGGTTTGTTAATGTATTGTTGAGGATTTTTGTGTTTTATTCATGGGCACATTAGTTATTATTATTTTTTTTATGTCTTTCGCTGACTTTGGTATCAGGGTAATGCTGGCCCTATAGAATAAGTTAGGAAGTCTTCCTTTCTCTTCCATGTTTTGGAAGAGGTTGAGAAAGATTGGTACTGATTGCTTAGAGGTCTGTTAGAGTTCATTGGTAGTCACGTGGTCCTGGGCATTTTTTGTGTGCTTGTTTGTTTGTAGGTTTTTGGTTAATGATTCAACTAGTTCAGCTTTTAAAAGAACCGTATTAAAACATAAATTGAAGATTTTCCTTCAAATGACCAATTCAGTCACTTTTAACTTTGGCCCTGATGTGAAGCCCATGTGATTTTGCAATTTGGATGAAGAACTTCTTCTTTTAACCAAAGAAATTGCTTCCAAGTTTATGCATATTCCCATTGGCAACTAGTTCATAAAATCTTGGAAATGTAGGTTTCCTCTGACTTTTCATTGCACATTCAAGCCCTCTTGTATCTGTGGACCCGTTTTAGGGTTAACGGCTTACTTACGACAAAAGAGACAAATAAAATATGAATAGCTTATAATGTCAAAGTATGGAAGGTAAGTGACTAAAAATGTAATTCCAACTTTTAGACGTTAGCAGCTATCAGAAGGCCAAAGTCACACTGTAAACATCACTCCATTCATTCATTTCGGAATATAGTATTTATTCTATGGAATACCATGAGTGCTCCACTTAAATGCCTGTGCTGTTCATAACCCCATGTGAAGATTATATGTCCCTGGTCTCTGGGGTCCTTTCCACCCATCAGGTTTCTTACCCACAAGAGCGCTCTTCATGGGGATGATCTATTAAAATGCCTTTCGGCTTTGCTCACGTTTATTGTTGCTGTTGTTTTGTCATTGCAATTGTTTGGTTGCAGTGATTTTTACCCGTCCATCCCATGTACTTCCTGACTTCAGAAAATTCTTTCTTAGTCAAATTGTTGGGTTCACACTTTTTTTAGTCCAAATATAACAATTCTGAAAATATATCTTATACCTGTGGCTACCATGAAATTTATGGGAAATTCAGTTTCATTACAGAAGCCGGACTTCCTACGAAACTAACCATTCACCTAGACACCTAGACAGTTGCTCAGAGAGAAGATATACTTTGCACAAAAACAAAATGCAACTGAAGACACAATTCCCAAATAGGCAAATGAGCTAGTTCATGTGGAGACTCATGGGTGAAAGAAGTGAGCTCCCAAAAGTCTGCTTCCTAGACGTGGGGGTCACGGCCAAACCAAACTTTCCCACACTCCGTGTATTTCTCTGTAAGATGGATATGACACTAGTTCCTATCATGTTGGGTTGTTGCGAGGATTGAGTGAGAGAAACCAGCTAAATCCGTTAGCACTATCTGTGGCAGTTAGTGAGTAGCCAATACACGCTAACTGGTTAGAAGTAGCATCAGAACAAACAGAATCAAGAACATTAATGTTCTGCATTTTTCTGCGTATCAGATCCTCCGCAAATGTAAGCCAGTTACCTCTAGTGCCTTCGTGCTGAGCTTCTCGGGCAATGTACTCACTTTCATTCATTCATTCATTCATTCATTCATTCATTCATTCATTCATTCATTCAACAAATGTCCAGAAAATAAATATCTGTTGGTGCTAGCCCAAGTACTGATGACGGAATAGAACCAGGTCTCTGACCTAATTGTTTGCAGCAGGGGTCAGCAAACTTATTCTCCTACTGGCCAGAGAGTAAATATTTCAGGATTTTTGAGCCATACACCTCTGATGGAAGAGGCATTCATTTCAGCCTTCATACTGCAAGAGCAGCCATGTGTCAAAATGAATGGGCATGGCCGTGTGCCAATACAACTTTGTTTACAAAAACAGGCAGTGAGCAGCATTTGGCTTGAAGTGGACGATTTAGAGATTTTCAGTATAGAGTGTATCAAAGGGAATCGTTAAATAAATACAGTCAAGTATGAGAAATACTCCGATGGTCTCAAAGAAGGCCAAGGAAGTCTTCCCAGAAGAAGCAATACTTAATCGAGTACCAAATAGATGCACAGAAGACAGTCAGTCAAGGAGGGAGAGAACAGCATTGTAGGCAGATGCATGGTGTGCGCAGGGCTGTGAGAAGAAAGAGAAGTCAAGAGACCAAGACGCAGAAACAGAGACGGTTGGACAGGGTTGATATCAGAGGAGCACCTCAAACTGAACAGGGCTTGAGTGCTGGGGCCTTTGGGATGAAGCTATAGAGGGGTGAGGACCGGGTTGTGAAGGCTTCTGGCACTGGGACTTGTCACCCCTCACCACCTGGCACACATCTCTGATGAGAGCCACATAGGGCTGGCATCTCTCCATCTGCAGCCATTCCCGGGGCCAGGCACCTTCCTGACAGACCCCAGTAAACAACTGTCTATAACACCCCAACTTCTGAGTATCCCGAACATGCCAGTGAAATCTCAAAATAGATCAATTAAAAGAAGGGCTAAACATTCAAGGAAGTTGACTTCGTTTTCAACAGAAGAAAGCTTTTTGACAGTGAGATAATTGTATGCCATAATCTTTCAGTTTTTCAGGATCATGGACTAAAAAAAAGTTACTTCATGCTCATTCAGGATAAGAAAATAGATTTGCAAGGTGAGCATCCTCTACGTTCAGATGCACAATTTCCATGTTCATTATTGGCCAACACGACAGTCCGTTCCCAAGGAAGAGTAATAGTTTGCTTTACTTGACATTTTGAGCTACCACATCTGAGGGCCAGGTCCCAGGGGACGCACATTGCCCCGTCACTTGGAAACAAACCAGTCTGTCCCCTCAGTCAGTCGGTCACCCCGTGAGGCATCACAGCACTGAGGTGGGCTCACACTACAGTGCCCTTCATCCTTTCCAATGGCTCTGGAAAGTGAGGACGTGGGTGTAGGAACATGAAGAAGACAGAGAATTCAAGAGCAGATAGTCACACTTGGCTTGAAAATAGTCCAGTGGTGGCCGGCCCTGTCTCATAATAAGTAAACACTCAGGAAAACCAGCGTAGACCTCTGCATATAGACCCATATGAGGGGAAATGCGGAAAAATTCTAGCACAGAAAGCTGGCTTTTCTCCCAAACATCAAAATCTGAACATGTTCTCAAATATATACAGTAACTTATTCTCCTCTTTATTCTACTATTACCTTACATTTTAGCCTGAATTTAATTCTGAGCTCAAGATAGCTTATGAACTCATACATGATCATAAACAAATGTTCGAAGGAGAAGGCACAGCAGAGATGGTTTCAGCTCTTAAAATTCTACATATAAAGAGCGATTAGTGCATCGAACCTACTCTAACATTTCATTCTCTTAATGGAATTCATGCTGAATTTTGATAGCAAGAAGTAAGAGATTTTATTTTCATGAAAGCCCATTTCTTTTGCATGACACAATACATGGATAAATAAACACAGCATCACCAGGAAATAAATCCCAATTTGAAGTCTGAAAGGGCACTCTCATTTCTTGAATATCCTGAATGTCAACTTTTTGATGGGAAAAAAATACATAACAGTGACTGTACACATAGGTCTGTACTGGGTATCTTGGCCGTGTGTCCCGAGTTTCATTTGTTGAATCTCTATGTTTTCTGTTCCAGAGCATCTCGTGGCATTTATTATGTTCTCCTAAAACCGCAGCTCATGAAGGCGTTGGAAAGGTCACTGTTTCCTGGTTATGTTTTTTAAAAGAGTTTAAGTTAATATATATGTCCTCCAATAAAAGATGAGGTTTCATGTGCATTTGTTTCTGAAATTGAGGCATATCTGCCCCTGTTCTCCGGGAGCCATTGTTCAGTTTCCGAGTGTTTCCTGAAGTTTCCCTGCAGCAGGGTGCTCCCCTGCACATCTGTAATGAGGGCAACTTTGTTCCCACCTTTGTCTGTGGACAGGGACACAGCAGCGAGGCTGAGACAGCACAGGGCTCTCAGGAGACTCTCTTCTGAAGACAATGGTAAAAAGACCTTGCCATGGAGAAAGACAGAAGGTCATAAAAGTTAGTGGCCTTAACACCCTTAGTTAAAAATATAAAAGAAATCATTTATATTCCCTTAACTTAAAGTTTTATACTAGTCCCCCTGTTCTAAAAAAAGAGAACTCTAACACTGAGCTTCGCAGCAACCAGGAAATGTTGCTATTTATTTTATATTTTGGAATTCTGGTAAGATGGCATTTTTACATACTTGTCATTTCAATTTTAATTGTTGGTGAGATTTTTTTTTTCTCAGGGTGGAGGACAATGACCATCTGTCCTCTGGTTTCCCTGAAAATGGAGCAAGAAAAGGAGGGCTTCATTTCTACAGGCTGGCTCCAACAGGGAGGGACTGGGAGGCTGTGGTCTGTCCAAAGGGTCTTTAATCTTTCTGCGTCCCCAAGGAAATTTTAAAGTCAGATCCATGGCTGTTTCTTTACACCATGATTTTGAACAACAGACTCCCGGGTTTGGTTTCCCTGGAAACTATAGCTTGAGTTGAGATTTGTGGGCTCTCTGAGAGGGCTGGGATGAGAAAGTACTGAATCTGGGACCCACCGTGCCCTGATTCCTCTCCATCTGATAAATTATTTTAAAAGCTCATCTCTTCCTTTGCTCCTCTGACTACAGTCAGCTGGAAAAAAACCATGAGGGTTCCTGTGAACACACGGCATGAAAACTCACTTGGTAAACCATTTTCTGTTTTCTATGAGCAACGATGCTGGCCACACTTTCTGGGACAACATAGTAAGGGCCTTCTGCCTGCTTCCAGTCTCCCTTTACGCCCCCCTGACAGTCTCCTCTAGTCTCTCTGTCTCCCTCGTGCCACACCAGGCTGTTTTATTGAAATACATACTGTACTTTATTTTTAAGGGGTGCACTCTGTTGGTTTAATGCAGGATATATTGTGAAATGATCACCACAGTCAAGGTGGTTAAAAACCCCAACATCTCACAGTTAGGATCACGTGTGTGAGGCGAGGACACTTAAGACCTACTCTCTTAGCAAATTTCAAGTGTACAGTATAGTACCATTAACTGTAATCACTACGTTGTTCATTAGATTCCTAGAATTTATGCATCTTTTTCTTTAATGTTTTTTTTAATTTATTTTTGAGATAGAGAGAGAGAGAGAGAGACAGAGTGCAAGTGGGAGGAGGGGCAGAGAGAGAGAGAGGCACAGAATTTGAAGCATGTTCATACAAGGAAGGTAAAGGTGAAGAGGAAGGTACTTCAGTGTAGAAACAATGACACGGTCCCTGGGTGGCTCACTTGGTTAAGTGTCAGACTTCAGCTCAGGTCATGATCTCAAAGTTTTGAGTTTGACAGGCTTTGTGCTGACAGCTCAGAGCCTGGAGCCTGCTTTGGTTTCTCTCTCTCTCTCTCTCTCTCTCTCTCTCTCTCTCTCTCTCTCTCTCTGGAAATACTAAATAAACATAAAAAATGAAGCAATGATACTTTTTGCCACATTCATTATTACGGTATTACAAAGAAACCTCTGTCTTAGAAGAACCAGTTGGCTGATTTATTAAGGGGGAACATATGATTTCAAAGTTAAAGGTTCTGTATTCAGAAGATTAGAGGGGAAGAAAGAAAGGAAACTCACATCAAAAATGGGCAAGAGAATTGGGTCTCCTTGACCAGACTATGGATTTCATGAAAACAGGGTCAACATGTGACACATGTGTGGGTGGCAGAGTAGATGTCACAGAAGAAAAAATCAGCGACCCAGAAGACACAGTGATACCAGCTCTGAAGAATGAAACACAGGGACTAAAAATGTTCAAAACATAAAATGGAGTATTTAGCTACCTAATAATTTTAAGAGCCCTAGAATAAGAAGCAGTTCGAAGAGAAACATATTTGAAGAAATGATGGTGAAAATTTTCTAAATTGGATGAAAAGTATAAACTCCCAGATGGAAGAATCTCAATGGCCCTGAAGCACAAGAAACATGAAAACCACACAAAGGTACAGCATAACTAATTTCTTCAAAGCCAGTGATGGAGAGAAAAATCTTAAAAGCAATCAGAGATTCTAGACTAAAAAGAGCTCACAGGTTCATCGTCTAAGTTGTAGTTATCAAAGAGCACAAGTTCAGAGATGGGGATGTTATCTAGGAATGAAAAAGAGAAAACTTCAGATAAATGTACAGATTGTGGTAGAATCTTTAAAAACACATCCAGTTGATGGGACACCTGGGTGGCTCAGTTGGTTGAGCATCCGACTTCAGCTCAGGTCATGATCTCATCATTTGGGAATTCAAGCCCCGTATCAGACTCTGTGCCGACAGTTCGGAACCTGGAGCCTGCTTCCAATTCTGTGTCTCCCTCTCTGTCTTCCCCTCCCCTGTTCACGCCCTGTCTCTGTCTCTCTCATAAATAAATAAACATTTAAAAACTTAAAAAATAAATAAATAAAAACATACTAAGTTGAGAAAAAGACACAAGATATTTTCAAAAGAAAAAAAAAAAAAAGCATTCAGGGAACAAAGAAACATTCTATAAACAGGAACAAAGGTAAGTCTAAAGACCCCAGGGAAGAAGACGGCAGAGAGCATTTCCACTGAGGGAAAACAAACACAAGCCTGTCCACTTAGGATACTAATCAGAACAAAAGTATATTTCAAAAGTGAAGCTGGAATAAAGACACTTTATGTGTAAAAGGAAGGCTGAAATGATTCGTGATGAGCACACCAGGTACAAGAAATAGTAAAGGAAGTTCTTCGGGAACGAGGGAAATGATAATAGATGGAAACAGGCATTTACGTGAAAACCAATGAACCACAAGTGGGGAATAAGTGAGAAAATATATATTTACTCATTATTCAAGTCCCTTTAAGAGACTTTTAGCTCCTTAGAGAAGAATAACAACACTGAGGCGTGGTGTTTGTAACACACACGGAGGAAAATACACAACAACAATACCACAGAATCTGAAACTCGACCTGAGTCACATCACTTACACAGAAATGAATAAAAATGAATCGTGGGTAAAAAATATAAAGCACAAAACTAAACCTTGAAGAACTATAGTAGGGGACAAACACTTGGGGATTTAGGGTTAAGCAAAGATCTGGACACCAGCATAATTTGGTGGACTTCATCCAAATTAACAACTTTGCTCTTCAAGAGGCCCTGTCAAGATAACAAAATGACAAAGTAGAGACTGGAACACATATTTTCAAATTATATTTCCAACAAAAGCCTTATTTTAAACTATATACAGAATCTGTGAAAGTCAACATTTAAAAAATCCAATTAAAAACTGAGCAAAAGATAGGAACAGACATCTCACTAAATAGGATAAAAAGATGTCATATCAGCCCATGAAACAATGTTCAACCTCTTTTCCACTAAGGAAATGGAAATTAAAAGCATACTGAAATCCACACCATCAACACAACAGAAATTTTAAAAATAGTGAGTACACCAAAAGCTAGTAAAGATTTGGAGAAACTGAATTGTTCCTACATTGCTGGTGGGAATTTAAAATGGTGGAGTTACTCTGGAAAATAATTAGAAAGTTTCTTTTAAAATTAGTGATGGAATTATCAAAGATCGAGCAACAATACTCCCGGGAAATAATTCTAAACTTATGTTCATGTAGATACTTATAGACACAATTCATAGCTTTATTGGCAACAGTGAAAAATGGGAATTTACCTAAATATCCTTCAGTGGGTTAATTGTTAAACTAACTGTGGTATATCCATACCATGGAATATTACTGGAAATAAAAAAAGGAATACTAGCAACTCCTTGGGATTAATCTCAAGGGATTTACTCTGAGTGCAATAAAGCTCATCTCAAAATAGTTACATACTGTATGATGCCATTTATATAACAGTCTCAAAATAACAAAATTATAGAAATAGAGAACACATTTCCGGAGTTAAGTTAAGCAGGCAGAGGTAGAAAAAGAAAAGTGCCTGTAGCTACATCAGGGCAACATGAGGGATCCCTGTGGATGTAAATGTTCTGTACCTTGGTTATACCAATGTCAATATCTTGGTGGTTATATTGAAGTATATTTTTGCAAAGTGTTGCCTTTGGTGGAAACTCAGTAAAGGGTACACGGGACTTCTCTGTATTATTTCTGACAACTGGGTTATTTCTTACAATCTCAAATGTACATGTATCTCAAATACAGTTTTTAATTTAAAAAGATATATTGGGCTTTATCAGAATTAAGAACATTGCTTTCATAAGACCACTATTAGGAAAATAAAATGTAAGCCAAGCCACAGAGTAGGAGGAAGGATTTCCAAAACTTTTACCTGACAAATTATTTGTTTCCAGAATATGTAAAGAATACTTACAATTCAATAATAACAAGATTAAACAAGCAATAAAGGACACAAACAGGTAATTCACCAAAGAACATGTATATGGTTAAAGATACAGGTAAAAGAACATTCAACAGTATTGATCACTAGAGATAGTGAAAATTAAAACCACAACGAGATACCAGTGCACAACTAACATAATAGCACCAAACAGAAAGACTGAGAATTTCGAATTTTGTAGAGTGTTGGAATACATGAAATTCTTAAATGTTGCCAGTGGAATGGAAAGCATGTCAGCTATGTTAGAAAATTCCCTGTCAATTTAGTATAAACATGCATTCAACCAATGACCCAACAATTCCATTTCTAGGTTTTTAAGAAAAATGAAACTGTGTGTCCACATAAAGAGTTCTACATAAATGCTTTATTCCTTAGAGTCAAAACTGTTAAGCAACCCAAATAGATGAATAAATTGTGGTTTATGTACACAATGAAAAACTACTCAGCAATAGGAAACTATTGACACGTGCAACACAGGAAGAATTCAAATGCATATCATTAAGTAAAAGAATCTAATTTCAAAATGCTATATAGTGAATTATTCCATTTATATAATTTTTAAATATATACATTTCAAAAGAATTAAAGCATATAGTGTACGTTCTCTAACCACACTGGAATTAGGTGAGAAATTAATGTCAATCATGGATAAAGATGTGGTTTATATACACAAAGGAATACGACTTGGCAATGAGAAAGAATGAAATCCTGCCATTTGCAGCCACGTGGATGGAACTGGAGGGTATGATGCTGAGTGAAATAAGTCAGTCACAGAAAGCAGCATATGTTTTCACTCATGTGTGGAACTTGAGAAACTTAACAGAAAACCATGGGGAGGGAAGGGGGAAAATAATTTCAAACAGAGGGAGGCAAACCATAAGAGACTCTTAAATAGAGAGAACAAACTGAGGGTTGCTGAGGAGTGGGGGAGAATGGGAGAAATGGGTGATGGGCATTGAGGAGGGCACTTGTTGGGATGAGCACTGGGTGTTCTACGTAAGCAACGAATCATGGGAATCTACTCCCGAAGCCAAGAACACACTGTATATACACTGTATGCTAGCCTAATTGACAATAAATTATATTTAAAACAGAAATTAATGTCAATCAATAACCTGATAAAAACTCTAAAATCTTATAAATTGGAGAACACACTTTGAAACAAGCCAGAGACCAAGGAATAAATCACAAGTGAAACAGAGTATTTTGAATGATATAACACTCTACACCCACTAGGATGGCTAAAAGGAAGAAGACAACATCACAAGCCTGGGCAAGGATATGGCAAAATTGGAACGATCAGACTTTGCTATGTGATTGTAAAATGGAACCGCTGCCAGTTTGGAAAACCTTTTGATATTTTTCTCAAAATGTTACACATAGAGTTCCTAATGACACAAGCAATTAATTGTACTCCAAAGTATGTCTAAGAAAACTGAAAACATATTTCCACACAAAAACTTGTACACAAATTTTCCTAGAAGCATTACTCATGATCGCCAAAAAGTGGAAACAATCTGAGATGTCCATCAACATATCAGAAGATAAAGTGTGATTTCCATACAGTGGAACATAAAAAGAACTGAAGGGCTAATGAAGGAATGCAGGGCTACAACAACATGGATGGACCCTGAAAAAATTATGTAAAAGAAAAGGCCACAGTTTCTATGACTATCATATGAAATGTCCAGAATAAGAAAATCCACAGAAACAGAAAGTAGATTGATTAGTGGTTGCCAAATGTTGGTGGGAGGGGACCAATGGGGAGTAACTAAGGAAATCAATTGACTTACCTGAGGAAATTATAAGTAGGACAGCAATAATTAGTAAAATAGGAAATAGACAAAAGCAGAAAGAATTTTAACAAATTGAAAAGTTTTTCTTTGGAAAGAGTAATAAAATTGCTAGACCCCCCTAATAATACTGTATTAATTTATTTTAATTTAACTTTTATTTATTTAGTTTTTAATTTTAGAGAGAGAAACAGAGCATGAGTACAGGAGGGGGGAGAGGAGAGAGAAAGAAAACCTTAAGCAGGCTCCAGGCTCAGTGTGGAGCTCACTACGTGTCTTGATCCCACGACCATGGGATCATGACCCAAGCCAAAATCAAGACTCGGATGCTCACCGACTCACGCACCCAAGTGCCCAATACTGAGTTAATTTTAAAAAGAGAGAGAGAAAGAGAATATAAGTTATTGACATAAGGAATAAAAATATGTACATCCTTACAGACCCTACAGACATTGAAAGGACAAGGAAAGAGTCCAAATATTGGATGAATGGATAAAGAAGTAGTGTTATATATATATATATATATATATATATATATATATATATATATATATATATATATATACACACACACACACACACACACACACACACACACACACACACACACACACACACACAATGGAGCATTACTTGACAGTCAAAAAGAGTGAAATCTTGCCATCTGCAACTACGTGGATGGAACTGGAGGATATTATGCTAAGTGAAATTAGTCAGAGAAAGACAAAAATCATATGACTTCAATCATATGAGGACTTTAAGAGACAAAAGAGATGAACATAAGGGAAGGGAAACATAAATAATATAAAAACAGGGAGGGGGACAGAACTGAAGAGATTCATAAATATGGAGAACAAACTGAGGGTTACTGGATGGGCAGTGGGAAGGGGATGGGCTAAATAGGTAAGGGGTGCTAAGGAATCTACTCCTGAAATCATTGTTGCACTATATGCTAACTAATTTGATGTAAATTAAAAAAATAAAAATAAAAAATAAAACACGTCAATAAAATAAATGAATGAATGAATAGATAGATAGATAGATAGATAGATAGATAGATAGATAGATAGATAAATGGACAAGGAAATGTTTAAATGGTTTTATGCCAATAAATTTGACAGCTTAGATGAAAAAGAAAACACAACCTACCAAAACTGTCACAAGTAGAAACAGAATGTCTGAATAGTCCAGCAGGACAGCAGTGCTACTTTTCCATGCAGAGGACCTGTGATTCCTCCCATTGAAGGTTTCTACCCAGCAGTGTTGTCAGAGCTGTGCATTTGAATATCCTGGGAAACTTAGGAAGATACCGAATGTGTGTGTCACCCTTAAAGATTCTGATGCAATTAAGCAAACTGGGCCAAGACATGGCAATTTTTAAAACATTTCCAAGGTAATTCTCATGTGCAGCCAGGGTTCAGAACTCAAGTGTACAACTTCCATCTTCTAAACAGTTGTGGGTCCCGGCCCCGGCTCTGCCACTAATCACCTGTGATACTGACAACCTCCGTTTCCCTGTTCCCTCGGTTACTCTTCTGCATAAAACAAGGGAGGTGGATTCCATCAGTTTACAAAGTTGTTTGTGCAGTGAGACTTGAAAACATCATGCCCAGGGGACCCCATCGTGGAGGGAGCTAAATTAAGAGTGTCTGTGATTGAGCAGAAACAGCCAGGAACACCCGTCCTCCCCCAAACTCCCTGGAGGCACTTCTGCAGAGTTCTGGGACCTTGGGCAAGTCATGGGCTTCGTGCCTCTGATGTGCCCTGTAGCCCGACAGTAAGTGTCCGCCCACCGATGGGGTTGACTTTGTAGAATGCGAAGGCGCCTCCAGCTCTCCCCACACTGCCATCTGCACCTGTCCATAGTGAGACCTTCTGACGCCTCCTTGTAGCTACTTAACTGACGGTCAAAGGGGGTTCCTCTCTTTTACTTCCAGAGGCGCCCACAAGCCATGCTCAGAGGGTGCATGTATTTATTTATTTATTTATTTATTTATTTATTTATTTATTTATTAACGTTTTATTTACTTTTGACACAGGGAGAGACAGAGCCTGAACGGGAGGGTCAGAGATAGGGAGACACAGAATCCGAAACAGGCTCCAGGCTCTGAGCTGTCAGCACAGAGCCCCACGCGGGCCTCGAACTCACTGACTGCGAGATCATGACCTGAGTTGAAGCCGGACGCTCAACCTTCGGAGCCACCCAGGCGCCCCTCAGAGGGTGCTTTAAAAAAAAAAAAGTTTTTGAGGGGCACCCGGATGGCACAGTCCGTCAGGCATCCGACTTTGGCTCAGGTCATGATCTCCAGGTTCCTGGGTGCGAGCCTTGCGTCCAGCTCTGTGCCAACAGCTCGGAGCCTGGAGCCTGCTTCGGATTCTGTGTCTCCTTCTCTCTCTGCCCCTCCCCCACTTCCTCTCTCTCTCTCTCTCTCTCTCTCTCTCTCTCTCTCTCTCTCTCTCTCTCCCTCTCTGTCTCTTTCTCTCTCTCAAAAATACATAAATATTAAAAAAATTAAAAATAGATAAAATAAATTGTTCACTAGAATGCCCTGGAAGAACAAGAAGATGAGGTTTCAGGCCAGCGGGGAAATTTGGTTTGGCTCTGGCCAGCAGGGGTCAGGATGAGCTGTTCCACAGGGGCCCAGTGAGGCTCCTGGTAAGTCCTGTGTACTTCTGCTGCTTTCAGAGAAAGTGCGGGCTCTTAGTCAGCAGCTCGGTGTCCAGTCATCTGTCATGCGGAATGCTCACACAAGTGTGCGAAAGACAAGAGAGGCAGGGATGCTCAGGCAGCGTCTGCCGCTATGCCCCTCCTATCACCATCACCCGTTCCCACACTCGGCCTCCACTGGTTCTTGGCTGGAGAGCTCTTCTCATTCCTCATCCAGAGAGCATGTGTCACTTCCTCCAGGAAGCCCTCCCTGATATCCCCGACGAGGCCGTATCCACAGACACATCTAGCCTACAGACAATAGTGCAAGCATTAATATACGACTCCCCTTCTGGGTAGACAATTAGGAAGGATGCTGCCTCTGGCCAAACATAGCCCTGGGGACTTATGGCTTGGGGAGGGATGGTGGTGCCCCCAGCAGGTGCATACAGCCCTACATTAGGGCGCAGGGTTTGGTCAGCAAAGTGTGGGCTAGATTTCAGTCCCCTCTCATTATACCCTCTTGAGAAAGCCCTTGGTCAGTACACAGACCACACAACCGTGCAGGTGGCTCCCTTCAGAGCTTCCGTGACTCATTCCCATAGCACGCTTTTTGCATGTGCTATGAACACGTATTTGCAGCGTCTTTGCAGGCAAAGACATGTTTAATTTTGCTCATATTCTATTCCTAGCCTAGTTCTCGATTCTTAGTAAGTGCTCAAAGATGTACACTGGACAACCAGCAGACAGAAGGAGATTTGGAACACGAGGCATGTGATAGTTTTGTCTGAACGAGCCTCTAACTTGTGGAGGCTGAATGATTTTCAAACCCAAAGGACAGGCTGTGTCCCAGAGGGAAGCCTCATAAAGGAGAGCCTTTTCCTTCAAATATGAAGACAGGCAAGAATCTACTCCATTTTGCTTCCAAAGCCTGCATAGCTCCTCCTTGTAAAAAATACCAACAGAAAGAGCTTCTGGGGAATCTCCTCACTGAGCGTGCACATGGCTTCACATCAGCCCCAACCATTCCCTCGATCTCTGCCATCGGAGAGGTGACTTTAAATTACCTAAGAAAACTGGACATTCTTACGTTATTACAAGAAAGTAGTGAAAATTTGGAGGGGCTGGCTGGCTTAGTCAGCTAAGCATCTGACTTTGGCTCAGGCCACGATCTCATGGTTCGTGGGTTTGAGCCCCGCTTCAGGCTCTGTGCTGACAACTCAGAGCCTGGAGCCTGCCTCGGATTCCGTGTCTCCCTCCCTCTCTGCCCCTCTCCCACTCGCACTCTGTCTCTTTATCTCTCACAGAAATAAGTAAATAATAACAATTTTTTTTTAAAGTAGTGGAAATTTAAACAAAAGGATGCGTACCCCCAGCAGCTTTTCAAACATGTAAACGTCCCTTGTTTTCTTTCACAAAGTGATGGGGCTTGGTGATATTCCTGTATTGGCGTCAATGCTTTTGCCTCATCACTGACAGCTTACTTATTTGTACTTATTCATCTCATTTGACCTGGACTTGCCCAGTCTCCTGTGCATCAGGGGGCATGGTGGTGGCTATTACAACCGTGCTACGATAAACATCGTTGACTGCCCATCTTCGCATACATACGCAAGTATCCCTTTAGGACACATAACTAGAAGTAGAATTTCTCCATCTAACTGTGCAGATACCTTTACATTTGAAGCACTAGTAGGCAAGATCTACGGCTTTAAAGCACTAGCTTGATGCATACAATTATGCCGTGTGTGTCTGTGGGTGTCTGTGCACACATGCTCACGCACCTACCTATTTATACACACATTCTTCTTCCTCCTCCCCATCACAGGGCCTGATGCAGGCACCTGACCCAAGCACACTAACAATAGACACTGCCTCTCAGAAATGGGGATGGTGGCCTCTTTCCCTGGGCTCAGGGGACCCATTTCCGCCTTCCTAAGTGGTCGTAGGCAGCATCCTTCTGCCGCCTCAATCTCCACGGCCTCAATGTCTTCAAAAGTCAACCTCATTCTTCACAGATATTCTTGATCTTCAGCTCTCCTGCCAACCTTTACTCCACAGGGTTCAGGCTCCAAAGGAGAACAATGTCTCTGCGGGAGAAATGCTCTAAGCAGTTCAGGAGGGAGCAGGTGGAGAGGAGAGGGAAGCCCCAGGGGGCGTCCACTTCAGAGAGCAGGAAAGGAGGGACAGGGGTCGGGCCTAGAGGCACAGCCAGGGCAGGGCTGGGCTTCCAGCACAGGGGAAGGCTGAGCTATTCAAGGCAGAGGGAGGACACAGGAAGAGGGTCTCCGACCCACCAGTGCAGGGCACATGCAGGCACACCTGGGCACAGCTCCCAGGCCGATTTCCGTCTTCCCTCAGGAAAGAGCTCAACTCCGCTCTCCTGGGAAGGCCCCTTGACTCCCTTGGCTGGAATCTGCGAGCTCTGATTAAACTTTGTGCATTCGTTCACTCATTCACTCATTCACTCCTTCACTCATCCTACCAATGCCCACTGAGCACCTCCTGTTTTCTGGGTGTCAACATCATAGATTGAAAACAGAAGTGTATAAATGTGAGGGATTCTTACTCCAGCTGCACCTTCTAGAAGGGAAGGAGGGCAGGGGTGGAGCGGGCAGTGGGAGGAGCCAGGGATTGGGAATCACAAATAACGTGTCCCCCTTTCTCCTTCCTTAGGCACTAAGCAGCACCCACTCACTGCCAGGCATGGTCTGGACACTGAGGACCCGGACGTGAACAAGCAATTTGCCCTTCCCCACCCCGCATGGTGTTCCAGGAGCTGACATGTGCAAAACCAAGACAGCCTGTGTACCTGCAAGGACAGATATGGCCAAAGGTTAACAGAGCCGGAGAGTGATGGAGTGAGAGGGTCCCACGGAAAATAATAAGTAGGGAGGGCTTCCATGAGGGGTGCCTTTTGAGGTGAGAACAGAACAACTAGAGAGAAAATAACACCTGCGAAAAACATACTGGTTAGAGAGAAGAGCCAACGCAAAGACCCTGGGGCAGGAGGAAGCCCCAGGACAAAGTGCTCAAGGAACTGAGTGGAGGGAAGGAGAGGGCTGGGCAGCAGTGAGACAGGGGAGATAGCAGAGAGGTAGAGGATGGGGGGGGGGGAAGGAGGAGGAGCTGGTAGGGAAGGGGACAACGTGGGCCCTGCAGGCTGGCATAAGAATGTGTTTTTTGCTCTGAGTGATATTCAGCAGCCGGTGGTTTTAAGCACACAAGTGACATGGTCCAACCCATTCTGAAGGACACTCAGGCTGCTATGTTGAAATCAGATCACAGGGTAGGTCAAGGATGTACCAAGTTCCTGCCTCCAGGGTGTTCTCAGGCTATGAATGGTGTTGGGTGGTTCCTTACGTCCCCCATTCCATACAGGGACATCCAAGACAGCCCCGTTTGTCCCAGGCTCCTGGCCCTCTGCACAGTGTTGGGTGAATCCGGGGTAAGTTTTGCTGAGGGAGCGGGGGAGGAGGGAAGGAAGGAGGTGACAGTTCCGCAGTCAGAAGGGGGCCGAGTCCGTAACATCACATTTATTTCCTAGATTCTGTTTGGATCTGCCTCCTGGTTTATCTTGCTTATTTTGCACATGACAAGCTGATAGCCATTTAGCAAACACTCTGCTCTATTTTGGGTGAGACCAGCATATGGCAACAAGAACAACTGTGCCCAGAACCAGCTCCTGGAAGCCAAGCTCTGGCAAGGTCGTGGAGACTCTGTTCCACAAAGAGCCATGTGCTGAGAAACCACAGCTAAGAGAGACGCAGTCATGGCCCTTTCCGTCAAAGCTCATGACTCCATGGCGGGGGATCGGGGAAATGAAGTTGCTACAACTCTCTCAGAGCGTCGACCCACGTCCACTGGCCAGACACACCAGTGGTGCAAACTTCAGGACAGAGAGCATGTCTTCTGTTAGGGAGTCACGGTTGTGGGGGGTCACTTACTTACCTACTGTTTTTGATGTGAGTGTGTCTGGATGGGGGACAGAGGGACAGTCAGTGGGAGTTCATCAGGGATTCTAAAGTATCTGAAAAAGTTTTTGACTCACCATTAATATCACTATCTCTATCTCTATTTCTATCTCTATCTCTATCTCTATCTCTATCTCTATCTCTATCTCTATCTCTATCTCTATCTCTATCTCTATCATCTCTATCTCTATCTCTATATCTATCTCTCTCTGTATCATCATTTATCTCTATCTCTATCTCTATCTCTATCTCTATCTCTATCTCTATCTCTATCATCATCTATATCTATCTCTATCTCTATCTCCATCTATATCTATCTATATCTGTATCTGTATCTGTATCTATATCTATATCTATATCTATATCTATATCTATATCTATCTATATCATCTATCTATATCTATATCTATATCTATATCTATATCTATATCTATATCTATATCTATATCTATATCTATATCTATATCTATATCTATATCTATCTATCTATATATCTATATCTATCTATCTATCTATCTATCTATCTATCTATCTATCTATCTATATCTATATCTATAATCTATATCTATCTATATCCATCTATCTATAAATATCTATATCTATATATCTATATCTATATCTATATCTATATCTATATCTATATCTATATCTATATCTATATCTATATCTATATCTATATCTATATCCATATCCATATCCATATCTATATCTATATCTATATCTATATCTATATCTATATCTATATCATCTATATCTATATCTATATCTATATCTATATCTATATCTATATCTATATCTATATCTATATCTATATCTATATCTATATCTATATCTATATCTATATCTATATCTATATCTATATCTATATCTATATCTATATCTATATCTATATCTATATCTATATCTATCTATATCTATATCTATATCTATATCTATATCTATATCTATATCTATATCTATATCTATATCTATATCTATATCTATATCTATATCTATATCTATATCTATATCTATATCTATCTATATCTATCATCTATATCTATATCTATAGATATATACATAATGAACACAGAGCTTGCATAAAAATTCAGAAAGTTCCTGAAGCCCTTGCATGATTCTCTGGAGAAGAACTCAGGCCTTCAGGACACCATCCAAGGCAGAAACCCACGGCAGTCAACAAAATCCATGGTGCGAGATGTGGGAACGCGGTGTTTTCCTGCGGGACCTGGGAGAACGTATATGCCTTTGTTAAACCGATCAGCAAATATCAAGTGTGGCTTTGGCTTTATCGCTGCTTTGGAGGGCTGGCCTCTTTGTTTAATGGAGAAATCCTCCCTCTCCCCACTGGACAGGCTAGAGCACACACCTTACCAGCAGGGTGGAGGTCCCCGGGCGTGGCTGTCTAAATTTCAGCTGCTAAGCTGCGGGCAGGTGAGTACTGTGTGCACACTCTGATGGGCAGATTGAATGGTCCGCGATGTAAATGGTCAGCAAAGGGAGAGTTCACAGCTCAGATCTGCTGGGGCCAACTTTAAAGCATGGGGAGGCTCAATTTCCATACTGCACACCTGGAAAGATGAGAGGATTTTTTTCTGATTCACATGAGGACAGAGTCTGACGAGCACGGAAGGACCAAGAAACAGATCTCTACAAGAAAGTCCCTCCATGTCTGGGCCCTTTGTTCTTGTTAGAGCCCCTTTGATAACCCTCATGTTAAAAGGTGGGGGTAATTCCTGTCTCCTTAAGCATGGGGTGTACTTAGTGGCTTGCTTGTAATGAACAGAATGTGCTAGAATGTGGATCCTCCTGGATGTGGCTGTGAGGTGAGGACTGGAAATGCTCAACTATCTGGAATCTCCTCCTTCGTGAGACACAGGCTCAGCATACATTCACTGTGTACTGACCGTGTTCCAGGGATGTGCTCTAGGGACACAGAATCATGTGAGGTGAGGACCCCGTGAGATGGGCAGGGAGACATGAGACAGACGCTGTCACTGGGCTAACCCCTCTGGGTCTACTGGGGTTGCATTAGTCGGTGAAACTCCCCTGCTTGTTCCCCTTTTTCCAGGAGCAACACACAAGGACAGCCCAGAAGCAAACACTGGGCACAAAGGGGACTTTGCCCTCAGGAGCTGGGGGACAACTCCGCGTTAGGACCACTTACCAAGTAACAAGTCCCCTGGTTCCTGCTTGGGGAAAGGCCGGTCCTGCTACAGAGAAGGCGGCCAACTTCTAAGGTCCCAATTGGAAAAGACACTCCACTTGGTGGGAGAAGATCCCCACCTGAGCATTTGGGGCAGAACAGCCCCAAGGGGGAACTTTCCAGCATCCACAGACACACAAGCAGAGGCCAGGTGACTGCCTGGCAGAGAAGACTTGATGACATTCTTGCGTGGAAGAGAGAACAACTCTATAGTTGTCCTTTATGGGACACGACAGGATCCATGGCCACTGACCTTGAGGAGTGGAGCACTGGAAAAGGTCATGGCAACTGGTGACCTGGAGTTCTTTTGATCCCCAATATTCTATTGAGATAACGTGGACCTGTGAGTCCACAAGTGGCTGGAGGTGTGCGGGGTGGCTTCATGCAGAGCTCAGGAAGCAAGAGGAAGGAGGAACACAGGGTCAGTGCATGGGGACGGGGAGGGAAGGGAGGTGTACTTCAAGCAGGGATGGAGGGCCAGCTGGGGAGGCATGGACTCTGTCTAGGACATGATGTATAGGGATGAGACTGTGCTGCATGTCCCCAGCACGCCTCTGGAGTGCTCCCGCCTCCCCCAACACGGCACTGCTCTAGGGGATTTTCTCAGCGAGCCCTCCACACACTAGTCCATGTAGCCACTGTACCCAAAGTGCTGAAACCCAAAACCTGGACGTCACGCTTGCAGGCTCTTCCCGCAGCCTCTAAACCCATCAAACGCTGAGTCCAAGGATTCTGACTCCCAGAAGTCTGGGAAATGTGCCTCTTCTCACCGCCCCCCCCCCCCCCATGGCCACCTTCCAATCCAGAGGACCATCACGTCCTCCCCAACGGCACGCAACTTGTGCCTAGCTTCAATCCAGCCCCTGTGAAGCAACCAGGAAGTTTTCAGTTATGGGTTTGGTCATGTCCCTCTGCTGCAGAAACTCCACTGTGCCCTTGCTTGTGGGATCCGAAGAGTGCCATCTGTGGGAGGAAGGGATTAGTGGGGTAGGACAACAAGTCTACATGGGGCTCTCCTCCGATGGAGAAAACCCTAGTCCATCATATCCTGGATGGAGATGCTGGTCAGTGGCGTTGGCCTGTGGCAGCCCAGTAGGGGATTCTGCTCTCGCCAGCCTCACCCCCCACACAGCGGTCTCCTCCCCTGACTCCTCCAGGTCTCCTGGCCAATCCCCTTCATGGCCACGCACTCAGGCCAGGCCCCCATGAGCTCGCTGCATCAGACCATAGTCACCTGTACCTATAACACCTGCCCTTCTCCATAGCACTTGGTCCAATTATCATTTTTTACATGTGTTTGTATGATTTCCTCAAAATTAATCCTTTCCCTTGCTCTGGACTGTATACATCAGAGCTAGATCTAATTTGCAACTGGATCCCTGGGCCCCAAATGGACTGGCCAAGGATCTGGAACGTCACAGAGGGTCTGGGTTGAGCTTTGGAGCCCTGACGTACCCACACACCTGCAGAAGGCTGTGGTTACATGGAAGCTGAAGGCACGACAGTCAGGGGAACGGGGTGGGGGTTGGGGGGGCTCAGTCACGAGTTCCCTTCTCTTTCTCTCTCCAGCAGGAGGCCGGCTCAGACCTAGAGGAGAAGGCTGTGTGTCTGGGGCTGTGAGGCAGCCCCCTGAGCTCTGAGGACAGTGTGACAGCACAGTCCTTAACCAAATGGTGTGATCTCAGAGATGTGCACATAAAAGAATCTGAGGGGTGGCCTGCAGCAGTGATCATGACAGGCATCCGGAGGAGGCACCCAGGACCCCAGTGGGGGGAGACACTGAAATCCTTATCTCTAACCTGTTCCTTCTTCAGGCCCAGAGCCTTTCCAAAGGCCAATAAACCTTTTACATTCTCACTTCAACTGCAATGTGGGGGCATGTGCTCCTTTTCTTTGGCTTTTCAAAGGGAGAAGGACAAAGCTTAAGATAAGGCTTTGGAAGCTGTGAACTTCCTCCAGGGTTAGCAATGACCAGCAGTATTTACTGAGCACTTACTAGGAGCCCACCCAGGAGTTACTTTCAGCTCCTGTGGCCACACAGGCATTGCTATTTTCTCAAGGAGGAAAGGGAGGGGTGAGAGTTTAAGCTTTCGGGATGCATGCACAGTTGGTGGGCAGCAGGACAGAAGCTGGACCTGCCCAGCGGCTCCCACAGAAACTGCAGACGTGTGATTGGCCGCTTCCGTGGTACCTGCTGTGCTGTCCACGAGGATCTTGCCATCCAGTGAGGGACACAAGAGAAGAAGGGTCACTGAGATTTCACACCAGATGATTCTCTGTCCTGGGGTTTGGGGGCAGGGCAGGGGGAGACTGTCACCATCCTGGGCACTACAGGGTGGTTATCAGCATCCCTGTTCTTTACCCACTAGATGCCAGGACCACCTCCCCTCCAGTTATGACTACCAGAAAGTGTCTCCAGACATTGTCACACATCCCCTGGGGCAGGGGCAGGGGCAGAGTCACACCCCACTGACAGCCCCTGACACTGGGGATATGTGAGTTTTGCAAAGTAGAGAGACACTTGTAGAATGTTGTGCAAAGGAAGGCCCTGCCTTCTCATAATGGTGTGCAACAGCACACATTTTAAGAACCCTGAAACCTGAGCTCTCCACGCCGTCCTGGAAATTGACATGAGGGAACACTATTTGGGGTAAAGAGGGTTTTTCAAAATGCAGATTAGTTTTCTCTCTCTGCAACCACATTCCTAGGTAAGACTACACGCCCTAAATAACTCAAGGTGTGCCCTCCGTCTGTTCCTAGGGGCCTCTTCCCATAATATGACTCCCATATTTAGGTGCCAACATGTATTTCTTATCAATCCTGGGATTATGTATACACGCTGGTACCTGTGGGCTTAATGTCTGTCTCTTCTCTCAAAAAGAAAATCCATTGGGAAGAGCCCTGTGTCAAATCCTTTGTGGTCCAGGGTCAAGCCTTGCACTGATCAGCTCCTCAGTAATATTGTTGAGTAGATCTCTGGGCATTGATTCTTTCAAATTCTTCCCCAAATCATCAGGATAAGTTAGAAATATCCAAGTGTACACACTCACAAGACACCACGTGGTGAGTATTTGCAGAGAAGGGGGTAAGAACCTCACAAATGTAAAACCTGGGTAAATTTAGCTCCAACCTAATGGCGGTGTCATTGATTTTTGTCACCCTTTACATCTTCTATTTTAGAAACAATAGTCATCAGCTCCTGTAATCAAAAGTCTCCCTGTAAACTTACTGATTTGGGGGTATTTTTCTTTTTGAAATAACTCCTGCAGAGCAATCATCAGAACCTTGATTAATTCTGTGCGACACAAGGAGAAAAATGAAATACATCTTTTAAAAAGCTGCAGGGTTTTTGGTGTGAATAATTTTCAGAGCGTATTCTAAGAAGGGAATATTCTGCTAAATAGGAAACAGTACAAATATTAGAAGAGGTGGTGCATGCGCTTGTGTGGGGGGTGCTGTGCGTATATAGTGTGTAAACGTATGTGTTCACAAAAAAGTAGAGAAACTATTGCGGAGAAAAATCAGAAAACTCTTGGTATCTTGCAGAAGATGATGAGGTTGACGTCGGTTTAAAAATTCCCCCAATTCAACAATATGGTGGAGGAAAAACAAGAATGCCCAGGCCTTATGTTTAGATATGACAGAGAATTTGAATTTACTTTGTTCCCTCCAGCTTCTTAAGAAATACCCCAAAGCTAGGAATTAAAGTCATAAGGAGACTCGTGTACAAAAGAAGTGGAGTCTTGAGTGATGGCTCCACCGGGGAAGCCAGACCATCCCCTGCATAACCACTGGTGAAGGGGCCTCCCGGAGAGCCCCCACATGGAGGGAAGACCCCTGTCCCTCAGGAGGCTGCCCGGAGTGGGGGCTGTCAATGATGCCCCAAATGTGTGTGGAGAGCACTCCTGGCAAGGTGGGAGCACTTCACACTACATGCTCCTGCTGGTCACACACACACACACACACACACACACACACACACACACACACACACACACTTTCACTTTGGGTCTATTTTGGCCACTGTAATATTAACAAACTGACAAACTGGGAGAGAAAATCGGAGACTGATTTCTCAGGGGCTGTCGTCCACTGAAGCCCTCCCAACCCATTTCACGATGTGCCAAGGATTTCATCAAAGTTAATGAAGAAGCAGCATGAAGGGCCAGCTGGCTTCCGGACTTGGCTTCCACTCCTACCCACGGAGCTTCAGCCTCTTAAGATCTGAAGGGAATCCTGTTTGGAGCGTCCGTCAGGCTGTAGGGCTGCACAGAGATTCACTTAATTAAGCCACATTCAGGTTCAATCACAACACCCTTTCTTTACCCACTTCACACACTTTAGAAAAGGAGCTTCTTTTTTAATCACCAGAAGAAGGCTGCACAGAACCAGGGTATGCCCGAAGCATAGAACCTGCTCCCATCTCAGGTGCGACTAGGAGATTTGGGCAACAATGGGGCAGATTCAACACGAGGAGAGCATGTGGCCACCCTGGTGAGAGGTCATGTGTTTACTTACCTGGAATGAGTTTACACCCCAGCCTGAGCAAGCGGTGTGATGCTCACCCCCATTGGGGACTCAGACTGTTATCCCCTCGTCAGGCAGATTCCCAGGGTCTGAGCCTCTTAGGTGGGAACAACGGACACTTTGTTCGTCTGTCCGGTAAGTTAATATTCCACAAAATGAACATGGGAAATTAGGCCATCTCACGGGTATTTGAGAAACCTGCCATGCCTTGGCTCCGCACTCTTTCCAGTTCGTTCTGGTGCTAACTCAGGGTTTCCCTGTCCCGGAGGGAATGCGTCTGTCACAGTGACAGCACCGCTAGCTGTGTCCTCTCACTCTGCAAGCTCAGGGTGCTCCTGATACCCACGGACTGTCCCCCCGCCACCCCACACTTGCTCACAACATCGTGTTCCCCAACTCACCCTCGGAGTCCATTCAGGCCGACAAATGATGTCAGACGTGGGGATGGCTGCTCCTAAGCTACAGGGATTTGAGTCCCTGATGCTCAAGGACCTCTCCTCCTCCTACTCTTCTTTCTTTTTAAGAATCCACATGTAGGTGATACCATGCAGTATCCATCTTTCTTTTTCTGGCTTATTTCACTGATCATAATGCCTCCAGGTTCATCCATGTGGTCACACACGGCAGGATTTCCTTCCCTGTTATGGCTCCGCAAGATTCCATTGTGCATAATGGAATATTACATGTGTCATATACAAAGAAATATTATATATCTGGAGATGCCCATTCATTCAACAGACACAGGTGGTTCCCTACGCATCCCAACCGCTGTGCACACATATTATCACAGAAACAGAGATTGACTGGTGGATACAAGGGTCCAGGGTGAGGGCGATGGGGAGAGGCTGGACAAAGGGTGCAGAGGAGTAAGTTCTGGGGTCGACTGCAGTTAACAATACCATATCCTATACTTGACACTTGTTAACAGAGTAGACCGTAAGCATCCCCATAAAGACAATGCTATGTGAGGGAGGTGATGGATGTGTTCGTTCACACAATAGGTTGTGGTGAATGTTTCTCAGGACGGAACACAGTCATGGATGTTAATGTTAAGAAAGGGCTATCCCCTCCCTGGAAGAAACAACCGCAATGGGAAAGAAAGTTGTGCCCGCCCTGCCCTTGCTCTCTGTCGCCTACCTCTCTTCTCTCTTCTTCGATGTAAGCCTGGGTGCATGAAGCTCTTCCTGGAGTAGGTGCCCCATTTTACATTTTAGAAGAGACTAGTGAGCTGGCAGGAAGCTGGCTGGGGAGGAGTGTCGGGGGCACCTGGAGGCTGCAGGGCAGGGAGGGGTATGGTGCAGAGGTCCAAGAGACTCATGGGCAGTACGTGGAGAGGATTGTAGGGACCCTGACTTCTGCTTGGGGTGACATGAGAGTCCACGGATGGGCTCTGTGCTGAGATACAATGTGGCCCTCGCTGCTCTGCAGGCTGATGGGACATGAACTAGGGTACAGGGGGTGCAGTGAGGATGGCTGGCTGTCATAACCCAGGCAGGAGTGATGTTGGTGGCCCATGCCAGAGGGGTGGTGCTGTGTGGGGACAGCACGGGGTTCTGGTCCAACCAGATGCGTTGAAGAATCAGCCATGGGAACCTCAGGGGTGTGTTTATTCTCAGCGTCCCGGTCAGCATCCTCGATTGCCCCTGATTGGCCCATATTATCTCCAATCCAAATATCTGCCTTTATCCATCAATCTAGATTAATTTCACAAAAATATTCTACCCCCAAAAAAGAAAACTGCAGAACAACAGAGGATTCCATGTGTGTAAAAGAAAATATTGAGTTTTTTGGGGGGAGATGTATGCATATGTGATGAATTATAAGAAAAGCAAAGAAATAATTATAGCATTTGGGGTAACAGGAGAAGGGGTACAGTTGATGGGTGTTCCTGGGCTTCCTTGTGTTACCTGAGTAGGGTAGAGAATCCACTCATTGCCATTCTTTAAGGAATGCACCCAGTATATGTACTCTTCTGTACATATGAAATATTCAAGATCAGATAAGGAAAAAGGTGCATTTAGAATGGGAAACGTTCATCTAAATCAGGCTTCTCAAATGTGCATATGTATACATATGGAGATGCCTTATAAGTACCATAGAGATGTATTATATAGATGACATTGTGGTAAATGCGTACTTATTTCTATAAAGGTACATAAGAAATAAAGTAGCTAACAGATAAAAATACTAGTTCTAGAAAATAAACTTACATTGCTTCTCAGCCTTTTGGCTAAGATCAAGTGTAGAAAATGAGTACACAGTGGAAGGTCAAGTGTAGAAAAGGAGCACACAGTGGAAGGGGTCGAGAGAACCCTAACTTAGGCTTCTACATCCTCCCCATCTTTGAGATCCTACTTAGAATGGTAGAAACCACACCTGTGTGTAGCATCGATCTTCTACCTTCTTCTCTACTTTTGACTTTGTAAAAGTCATATATTGTATATATTACCTTTATAATATTTTAAAATAGTGGTTAAAAATGCCACACTAGGGCGCCTGGGGAGCTCAGTCAGTTAAGCGTCCAACTTCGGCTCAGGTCACCATCTCACGGTTTGTGAGTTGGAGCCCCACAACTGGCTCTGTGCTGACAGCTGGGAGCCTGGAGCCTGCTTCAGATTCTGTGTCTCCCTCTCTCTCTGCCCTTCCCCCACTTGCACTCTGTCTCTCTCTCAAAACTAAATAAACATTAATTTTTTTAAATGCTACACTCAGCAACCTGAAGATTCTGCATCTATAATCACAATGAAAGTGAAGGTATTTGAAATTCCTTGGCCCCAAACCCTGCCAAAACCAAGAATCATCTCGTCAATACCCCAGTGCTCGAGTAGAGCCTGTGGAGCTGTCCCCTGCAACCATTGTGTAGGAGGGACAGCCTGTGGTCACTATATCCCCAGACATAAAGTGTCAGGAGGCGCGTTCAGGCAGCTGTCCGTGGTACTGCACTGCTGGCCCTTTCCCAGACCGCAGATAAGGGCCGTCAGGGTCTCTTTATGTCCAATGTGCTATAAAGGCCAATACTGAGACGGAACTTGGCATCCGGGTCACATTTGGCACAACAAACGAGACCTCGGGCCAGAAGCAACTGACTCCACTCATTTGTTGCAAAGAGGTGTGGGGACACATGAAAATGGCCATTTCAGATCACGAGTGTCATGAATACAAATGAAAAATAAACTCACAGTGTCTGCGGGTAGTGAAGCCTGTCATGCTTGGCAACTAGGAGGCGGGACTGAATTTAAAACCATAATCAGACCTGCTAATTGTTCACTCACTGCCAACCGTCTGAGAAAACAAACATATTAATATGGCTTTGACTTTTGACGAGTACTTGCGCGCATCGCCAGATGGGAGAGTACACAGAGATGAGAACATGGGAGGAGAGAAGTAAGGCAGTTTGGAAAACATCAGATGATGTATTGTTTTTGTACGTAATGTTACCTACCTCTCAAAGAGGGCTGCTGGACTTTCACAGAGATTCCCACATTCTTCATTAGAAAAACTTTTCGGGGGGGCACCTGGGTGACTCAGTCAGTTAAGCATCTGACTCTTGATTTTGGCTCAGTTCATGATCTCAGGGTTTGTGAGATCCCAGGGTTCAAGCCCCACGTAGGGCTCTGTGCTGACAATGTGGAACCTGCTTGGGATTTTCTCTTCCTCTCCCTCTACACCTCTACTGCGCTCTCTCTCTGTCTCTCTCTGTCTCTCTCTCTCTCTCTCTCTCTCAAAATAAACATTTAAAAAAAAAGAAGAGAAAAACTTGGGGCACCTGGGTGGCTCAGTCGGCTGAATGTCCGAATTTGGCTCAGGTCATGATCTTATGGTCCATGAGTTCCAGCCCCACATTGGGCTCTGTGCTGACAGCTCAGAGCCTAGAGCCTGCTTCAGATTCTGTGTCTCCCTCTTTCTCTGTCCCTTCCCCACTCACCGTCTCTCTCTCTCTCTCTCTCTCTCTCTCTCTCTCTCTCTCTGTCTGTCTCTCTGTCTCTCTCTCTCTCTCTCTCTCTCTCTCTCAAAAAATAAAAAAAAAAGTTAATTTTTTTTTTAATAAAACTTTTCTTAACACCTGCTGGCCTATAAAGAAGAGAGAATAATACAAATATTTTTAAGGATGCTGAACTTTTTTACAAAGCTTAACTTTTTAATTATTGGCTGCTTTGAGGAGCCTTCATAGGGCATATCAATTGGATCAGTAATTGTATAGCACCCTGAAAAAGCCGTTGCCTCAGAGTACTAATGTCAGAACAAAGGATTTCCAACTCATTAGAACTCAACAGAGACCAGAAGAGTGTAAGAATGAACTCTCAGGAGCTGTGAGGCATTTATGTACAGCATGCCCAGTCTTAGACAACCCCACAGGTTGACTTCTCAGGGCATATTTCCAGATGAAGGAGTCAGGGAAGTCAGCCAAGTTCTTGGAATATCTCAACTAGTAAGTGCCCAACTTGGATTCAAACTCAGGTCAGCCTGTGCCCATCCCAGAAGTCCACACTTCCTTTCAAGCACAGTCTTCAAACATCTTTTTTCTCTTTATGAAACATTCCAGAATTGATGCAGATTCCTTTTGTCCCGCAGGTCAATCAGTGCCAGCCCACAGAGTGATGGATTTCCTTAAGACACTAGAGCCCAAGATTCATCTTCTGGTTCAAAAAATAAAGTTTATGTGCTTCTAAAGCCCGGCGTGTATACTGGTAAGTGAGCTAGGTTGAACAGACTTGATTCTGACCCTCATCTTCCTCGTCCTTCGGTTCATGGCACCCCTGCCCGCCCATCCCATGCCTGGACCAGTTTGGGACCCTTGTGCTGCCACCTCTGAAATGTATCCACAGTGTTCACTTTAAACGTAAATGAGATGTACGGGCAGAACAGTGCTCCCCACAAAGATGGCTCGTCTGTGGACCGCAGGATATGGAGAGTACCCTGGGTCACCCAAGTTGGTCCGCCCTGAAGGTGGGAATGGGAGGAGAGAAAGACTGGCGTGTGCACCGACATGGGTCTTAACCACCGAGCAGGCAGACTCTAGCCCACAAGGGCCGCTAGCGGCTGGAAAAGGCCAGGAGGTGGGAGTCTCCCTGGGAGCCTCCAAGAGGAATGCGGCGTGTGGGCATCGTGACTTCAGCCCCATGAGAGCACAGGTGAGGCCAGAGCTGGGAAGAACAGTGTTGCTTGAAGCCACTGTTTGTCGTCATGTACATCAGCTGATGCCACTCCCTGCTTAACAGGCCACAGCACTTTCTCACTGCTGTTGCAAAAATATCAGCTCCTTGCTGAGCTCAGTGGCCCCAGGTTGGGGGACCTACCTGACACCAAATCCCCTGTGTGTCACGTCCCTCCTCCCCTCTCACTGGACGCCAGGCTCAGGGCCCCTGGTGTTATGATCCGGTTGTTCCTACCTCGGGGACTTTGCCCTCGATGCCCCTCCCTGAAACACTCTGCACCCTTCCTTTCCTCCAGGCCTCAATTTCCACGTCACCTTCTCAGAGTGTCCTATGCACTGGCAGCAGCAGCTCCAGGGATTGCTGCAAATGCACATTCTCAAACCCCGTGGCACGACTGCCTGATCAGAGACTCTGGAGATTGTGGGTCCCAGGTGCACTAGTTGACTGAGCCTCCTTTCCTCCCCTCGTTCCCCAGGGGGTGGCAGCCTCATCTATCTCCATCTCTGGTACCTAATGAGGCAAGCTGCACAGCAGGAGCTCAGTAAATATTTGTGGGATGGATTACTGAAAGTATTTTCTAGAAGCCGCGAAGACGGCACCACGCTATGTATAAAAAGATCAAAACAGCATGGCTCTGCCCTGCAGAACTTACAGTGGAGTGGAAAAGGTCTTTTCTCATACAGCGTGGTGCACACCATGACAAATGCCTATGACAGCCCGAATGAGGGCCCCTGAACACATGTGACGCCTGGCTTGTGCCAAGCACAGGACAGATTGTGTGTGATGCATGTCCTCATCCATGAAACGTATACTGTCTCCCCTGCTTAGAACATGATCCCCCCATATTGCTCACTCAGAGACACACATATACCTGGTGCCTGCCATCCAGAGGAAGTCATCAAAAAAATGGGTTGGACGTGGGATGTCTCGGTGGCTCAGTCAGTTGGGAGTCTGCTCTTGATATTGGCTCAGGTTGTGATCTCACGGTTCATGGGTTCGAGCTCTGTGTGGGGCTCTGCACTGGCAGCGTGGAGCCTGCTTGGGGTTCCCCTTCTCTGCCTCATCCCCACTCATGTGTACTCTGATTGCTCACTCTTGCTCTCTCCCTCTCTCTCAAAATAAATAAACTTTAAAAAATATGTGTCGGGGTACCTGGGTGGCTCAATCAGTTGTCTGACTTCATGTTAGTTCATAATCTCATGGTTTCTGAGTTTGAGCCCCGCATCAGGCTATGTGCTGTCAGCTCAGAGCCTGGAGCTTGCTTCCAATTCTGTGTCTCCCTCTCTCTCCTCCCCTACCTGCCAGTGCTCGCTCTCTCTCTCTCTCTCTCTCTCTCTCAAAAATAAACGTTATAAGTATATGAATGAATGAATGAATGAATGAATGAATGAATGAATGAATGGTCATAGATTCAGAAGATAAAAAAATCTTAGAGGAATGTGGACAAGGCAACCAGGCTTGGGTGTTCCAGCTAAAGGTGCAGTCAGAGCAAAAGCCCTGAGGGGTGGGAAGCTTGAAGAAAGGCCAGAGGGGTGGTGGCGGAGGCGCCTCCAGTGACCGTGGTGTCAGCAAAGCTGCGGTCCCAGCTGAGGCACGCTGACCCACACAAGGAAGAAGCCTGCGGGGGGTGGGGT